>NW_006160165.1:5508210-5508959 GCF_000334495.1 Tupaia belangeri chinensis | reverse complement strand
GGCGGAGGCCCAAGGGGCGTGGGGGGATCCAACCCGGTCCCGGAGCACGTGGAGGTCCAGACGCACGTTGCTGCGTTCTCGGGAGAACGTGAGGGAGCTAGACTGAAATGCCTGAGGATGACCCCACGCTCCCTCATCTCGTCCAAGTCACAGCACAGGTTCAAGAAGTCCAAAACCACACTCGGGTTTGGGCAGCACTGCCAAGATGCTGAAAACCAAAAAGGTCAAGTCTAGAAGGCAAGAAAGCAACCGCTGGAAATTACGCAGACCAGGACACAGTGAAGGCCACCGTGAGAAAAAGTCTCCCCGTGATCCAGGGTCCAACAGACACAAAGAAAGCACAACGCACTCGAATCCAGCGAGATGAAGACGCTGTCACACGAGCAGCCCTGAGTGGGCGGGTCAGACACCTGGCTACGCAGAAATCCCCAAGAGCTCATCGACCTGAAGCAAACGGCGCCACACAGGCGCTTCCCTTTTCGGCAAGGCGGGTGGGCAGCGTCCATGGCAGACCCCGAGCAAGTCGAAACAGGGCAGCCCACGAGGGAGGGACCACCACTGCAAAGCACAGGCTGCAGGCTGGCGGGGCCGGGGTCCCCCGGGACGAAGCTGACAGGTCGGCAGTGCTCCTCCAAGGGCTGCGGGGTGGGTGGGCCGGGGTGAGCCGGATGGCCTCTGCCACAACCACACCGTGCGCGGCTCACTCCAGCATGGAGACCAGGCACGGCCGCAGGCCAGCGGCTGCCGGG
>NW_006160165.1:5498913-5499825 GCF_000334495.1 Tupaia belangeri chinensis | reverse complement strand
GTGGGTGCGCCGGGAGGGACACACCGGGACGCCCGCCACTTCTAAAGGACAGTGGCAGTCGCAGGCATGGGCAAGGTCCGCAGCAGAAGCCCTCGGAACGTCGCCTCAGCGACAGCAGGCTCTCGGCACAGGATAATGCTCGGGGACCAGCCCCGGAGGACCAGACCGAGACCCAAGTGTCGTGGGTGGAGCCAACCCGGTCCCGGAGCACGTGGAGGTCCAGACGCACGTTGCTGCGTTCTCGGGAGAACGTGAGGGAGCTAGACTGAAATGCCTGAGGATGACCCCACGCTCCCTCATCTCGTCCAAGTCACAGCACAGGTTCAAGAAGTCCAAAACCACACTCGGGTTTGGGCAGCACTGCCAAGATGCTGAAAACCAAAAAGGTCAAGTCTAGAAGGCAAGAAAGCAACCGCTGGAAATTACGCAGACCAGGACACAGTGAAGGCCACCGTGAGAAAAAGTCTCCCCGTGATCCAGGGTCCAACAGACACAGAGAAAGCACAACGCACTCGAGTCCAGCGAGATGAAGACGCTGTCAGACGAGCAGCCCTGAGTGGGCGGGTCAGACACCTGGCTACGCAGAAATCCCGAAGAGCTCATCGACCTGAAGCAAACGGCGCCACACAGGCGCTTCCCTTTTCGGCAAGGCGGGTGGGCAGCGTCCATGGCAGACCCCGAGCAAGTCGAAACAGGGCAGCCCACGAGGGAGGGACCACCACTGCAAAGCACAGGCTGCAGGCTGGCGGGGCCGGGGTCCCCCGGGACGAAGCTGACAGGTCGGCAGTGCTCCTCCAAGGGCTGCGGGGTGGGTGGGCCGGGGTGAGCCGGATGGCCTCTGCCACAACCACACCGTGCGCGGCTCACTCCAGCATGGAGACCAGGCACGGCCGCAGGCCAGCGGCTGCCGGG
>NW_006160165.1:5496798-5498855 GCF_000334495.1 Tupaia belangeri chinensis | reverse complement strand
GCGGGGGCGCCCCCGCGGGGAGCCGCTGGACCCATACTGAGCGTGGGCAGCCCTGTTGGGAGCGGCCAGATCTGGTCGAAGAGCGGGCAGCCCCGCTGGGAGCCGCTGGACCTGTACTGAGCGTGGGCAGCCCCGTTGGCAGCAGCCGGACCCGGTCGAAGCGCGGGCAGCCCCGTCGGGAGCCACTGGACCGGGTCTAAGCGCAGGCAGCCCCGTCAGGAACCGCTGGGAACTCAGAGCTGCAGCAGAGACAAGAGCAGGAACACAGCACTGCGCGTACCAGTGGCATCCAGGCCACTGTCAAGTGTACAGAAATGAGACAGCATATGCTACAGAATGACAAAATTAACAATCTTAAAAATAGGAAAGACGATGGGACCAGCAGTTGGCGTAATGGCTATGTCACTGGACTCCCACGCAGGAAAGACAAAGCTTTCACAATAGACACAACACAAAAGAGAAAAGCAACGGCTTGTGAGGACAGCCAGCGGTCTCATCGTGGAACTCTGATCCTGCACACATGCTCCATGAATTGAAGGCACCCGCCCAAAGGAGCCAGTCACATGGAACTCAGACGTGACGTGCGACAGAGGCCTTATGAGCAAGAGATGACCTCCGCTCACTTCGCCTCCGTGACCTCAGTCAGAGAGCAGCGCACAGGCTGACACAGCCCCGCGGAGCTGCCGCACAGGCACCGTCTCCGTTATTTTATTGTTTTTGGAGAGGTTTTCGCTATAGGGCGTGTGCGCTCGCCAGACAGACAGAGAGACAGAGAGACAGAAAGCGAGAAATCACCCCCCCACAGGGGATGGTCACGCCGCAATCCCTTCTCCTCCATTCTCCTCTCGGGATCTTGGGCACGCACGCACACGTGCCCGGCGTGAGTTTTAAGCCACCGGGTCCGGGATGCAAACCGTGGTCGACTACGTGGGAGTCCAGCGACACAGCCGTTACGCTAACTGCTGGTCCCCACCATCTCCGTTATTTAGACGTGCTAGGACAGACAGCAGGAGAGAAAGCCAGACGCCTACTTGAGCCTCGCACACACCGCAGCCTCCCCAGGCTCGCACTGCTAGCGAATGGTCTTCCATCTTCCAGTGGAAAGCTGAGTAATGCCCACGCTCCTCTTTCGTGGTCACGCAAGCAAAGCCCTGACGCGAACCAGACGGGCTGCAGGGCGAAAACCAGCCGGAGGTTCCTGCCAGAGTCCGTGTCTGCGGTCACTCAGGCTCTCATCTCCCCTACAGACCCGAGGCACGGTAAGAGAGAAAACCAGCTTTCAGCACGGCACCACAAACGGACAGATTAAAGAGCTGGTGGCACAGCGTGCTGAGAGCCCTGACCACGTCCATGCAGACAGGCCAGAGGGAAAGCCCAAAACCACCCCAAAATCCAAGAGCGCTGGGAACTCTGGACCTTCTGGTGGTTACAAAAATACAGATTAGCGGTAACTTAAAAATAAAACATGGCAGGCCCAGCAGGTGGTGTGGTTGCTAAGGCATTGAATCCCGCACGGCTGATTGCATGATTCAAGTCCCAGACCCAGTGGCTTCAAAAGTCACACGGCACGTGCACATGTGCGCCCAAAATCCCGAGAGGAGAATGGAGGAGAAGGGCCTGCAATGACAATCCCCCCGGGAGTGATCTCTCACTTTTCCTTTCTGTCTCTCTCCAGCTAATACACGCACTCTATAGCAAAAAATTTTTTAAAAAAAGAAAAGAAAAGAAATGAAATAACAACATATGGCACCTTCCTGTATCAAATCAGCAAGTGAAGAAAGGCCAGGTCTCACCAGTGACCTGAAACCTAAACCCTGCACGGCATTACAGTTTAGAAGTCACCATTGCAATACCTAGCACACCTGCAAATCTGAACTTCTGAAGTAAACAGAAAATCCAGAACAGTCCCCCAGAAAACCCGACAGCTGGCCACCCAGAACAGCCCTGCCCTCCAGAAACAACCACCCTAAAAAGGGCTCCAGCACACAACCCTGTGCAGCACCTCACATGCGGTCGGCTCCCGCAGGTCAGCAACAACAGCCCCGGCCAATGCTGCC
>NW_006160165.1:5490879-5494169 GCF_000334495.1 Tupaia belangeri chinensis | reverse complement strand
GTAACTGAAAAATAAAACATGGCAGGCCCAGCAGGTGGTGTGGTTGCTAAGGCATTGAATCCCACACGGCTGATTGCATGATTCAAGTCCCAGACCCAGTGGCTTCAAAAGTCACACGGCACGTGCACATGTGCGCCCAAAATCCCGAGAGGAGAATGGAGGAGAAGGGCCTGCAATGACAATCCCCCCGGGAGTGATCTCTCACTTTTCCTTTCTGTCTCTCTCCAGCTAATACACGCACTCTATAGCAAAAAATTTTTTAAAAAAAGAAAAGAAAAAAATGAAATAACAACATATGGCACCTTCCTGTATCAAATCAGCAAGTGAAGAAAGGCCAGTTCTCACCAGTGACCTGAAACCTAAACCCTGCACGGCATTACAGTTTAGAAGTCACCATTGCAATACCTAGCACACCTGCAAATCTGCCTGAACTTCTGAAGTAAACAGAAAATACAGAACAGTCACCCAGAAAACCCGACAGCTGGTCACCCAGAACAGCCCTGCCCTCCAGAAACAACCACCCTAAAAAGGGCTCCAGCACACAACCCTGTGCAGCACCTCACATGCGGTCGGCTCCCGCAGGTCAGCAACAACAGCACCGGCCAATGCTGCCGGCAAAGTCCTGGCTGGCAGGAACCCCCTGCAGCACATGGGGTGTGGAGGAGCCAGCGCGACACTGCGTGCGCTGAGGAGTCCCCACCACCCCCCGTCTCTGCTGGAGGTTCCTCCTGCCTGCCTTTCCTGGGACCCTGAACTCACCACCCGTCTAAGTTCCTGCCACACAGGTTCTGATAGAGAAGTCGGTCTACGCAAAAGATTTAGAATAACTTAGTTTATATCTTCAGAAACGTGAATGCTAAAATGATCCTGAACTAGACCCTCTGAACACCGAGGCCAACACGAGTTTGGCAAACACTCCCGTCTTACTTACTTGGTGCACTCTTCTAAAGCCTGCACGAGCATGTGCTGGAAAGAGCAGATCTCCTCCAGGTTCCCCATTAAATGAGCAGTGTTTGCTGAACCTAACCTAGAGCCGGGAGAAGGACAGTGAGACGCGCAGTGGCACTGACGCCCTCGCCTCCCTCACGCCGTCGCCCTGCCGACGTCTGAGCCTCCCACACAGACTGCCGCGGCTAAGGCCCCGGCCCGAGGAGCTCCCCTCCTCCCTGCCCACCCACTGTCCTCGGAAAGCCCGAGGACCTGCAGGTGTCGTCCAACTTACTTCTCAGAGGTCTGCAACGGCCGCAGGTAGGTTGAAAGCACATTCTGGAGTTCTTTAGAATACTCGTTTTCTGTTTCTAAAATATTCTGTAGCACCTACAACAAACGACAAAAAAGTATTATTTGACATCTGAAGTGCCGGCTGACACTAAGCAGCTCTGGGCAGTTCATCGCCAGCGCTGGGTCCTATCGCAGCTTCTCTGTGGCACTGTGTGAACGCCACTCCTGCTGGGTCCTGCGAACCAGGCGCCCAGCTGACGTCATCTCGCCAGCAACCACATCTGCTGCAGGGTCACACGGAAGGAGGCCAGACAGGCTCCACCATCAGATAGGTAATGCCCCATTCACTCAGGCTGGGGGCCACTGATGGTCACAGTGGCGTGGACAGGAGGCGACTCCAGCACATCACGCTGTGAGAGGCCGTCCGGCGGCAGAATCCACCTACGTTAAGGCCAAGAGCGCACGGAACTCATCTGAAGCTTCCGTCAGAAAGAGGCGGAGGCCAAGGAAGGAGGTACGAGCTACACTTCTGGGAGACAGGCCCTCCTGCTAAGCCGGCAGCTGGGGCACGAAGCACATCGATCAAAGCCCACAGGTCTGGACGCAGAGCTGCACAGATTCGGACAAGTGAGGTGGATCTCGACTGAAAAACAAAGTCCACTCTCCAGGCTGCTGTCAGAAATGTAAATTGATCTCTGACAACCATGTTAAAACCAAAGGCCAACCGATGTTATTTTATTTTTTTAAAGACTTATGTGCTCGTCAGGGAAAAACACAGAGGGAAAATAAGAAATCACCCTCCCTTTTGGGAAGAGGGAGGGGCTGGCCACACTGCAACCCCTTCTCCTCCATCTTCCGCTCAGGATTTTGGGCATGCACGCCCATGTGCCTGGTGTGATTTTCAAGCTGCTGGGTCCAAGGCTTGAACCACGGTCGGCCAGGAGGGAACCCAGTGCCTTAATCACCATGTCACCTGCTGACCCCATTAAACCTTTAAATAGGCACTACGTTAAGGATAGCAGAATAATTATAAATTAGTCATAAAATTAAAACGCTCCCTGATTTCTTGTATTAGTGTAACAAACTTAGTCCAAACTAGAAGCTCCTAGAAGCTGGCAGACACACACAGTGCAAAACAGCTGCCTCGGGTCCCAGAGAGGGCTCTCAGAGCGTGGCAGGCCAGCGCAGGGTGCAGGGCCCACGTGGCCTGCTGTGGCAGGGCCCTCGGAGCTCCCTCCTCTCCCGGCAGGCTGCTGAGCTCAGCGCACCAAAGCGCTCCCTTTCGGGGACGTTAACTTACCCAAACCAAACAGCTGGTGGGCAGCAGGGGCCAGGTCGTCCAGCCTGGGCCCACTCCGCTGCCTTCTCTAGGAGCAGACCAGGGCTCTCAGACCGGACCTGAGTAAGAGAAGTGAGACCCCTCCCCATCGCCTCCCCACCCCGACTGTCAGGAGCCGGCCTTCTGTCCTCATGGTGGCGTACTTTCTGGGCACCGACTGTACGCACTGGGAGGTGTCACCTGTCCTTCTAAGTTACACGCCATTCTAAAGTAACCACATAAAAGAAACTCCACGGAAGCAGTGACCCTACTGAGCAAGCTAGGCCGCCTCCCCATTTCTCATGGTCCAAATGCAAGTGCAAAGAGCGAAGAGCATGCTGAGTTAAGCTCCAGCCTGGCAAGCACAGCAGGGCCGTGAGTGTTCCCCTTTGCCTCTGAGGCGGACCCCAGCCGTCCCCGCACATGTGCACGCTGAGCTATGCGCGACCGGGCTTCAGAGGCTCTCTCAGCGCTGACACGGAGCCCTGGCTCCCTCCCTGAATGGGCCCCTGCACGAGAGTGACTGGGGAGGGAGCGTGCGTGCCACGGCAGGGGACACTCATCCCACGATTACAACGTCCTTCTGTGACAGGCCGGCGGACAGAGGACACACTGAGACCCAGCCACTGCATCACCAGACTCTCGTCTACCACAATGACCTCCAGAGACACTGGGGAAGCAAGCTGGGGCAGCAGGACCCTGCGCTGGGATGGAGACCTGCCGAGGGAGGACAGACACCATTCGGTCCCCC
>NW_006160165.1:5475006-5490490 GCF_000334495.1 Tupaia belangeri chinensis | reverse complement strand
ACTGGGGAGGGATCGTGCGTGCCACGGCAGGGGACCCTCATCCCACGATTACAACGTCCTTCTGTGACAGGCCGGCGGACAGAGGACACACTGAGCCCCAGCCACTGCATCACCAGACTCTCGTCTACCACAATGACCTCCAGAGACACTGGGGAAGCAAGCTGGGGCAGCAGGACCCTGCGCTGGGATGGAGACCTGCCGAGGGAGGACAGACACCATTCGGTCCCTCAGCTAGACGTCAGTACCCACTGGCCACACTGCTCACTGCATGCTTGGAAACCCAGATACCTGTTTTTTCAAACAGAAAGACATTCTGGCATGATGTGGTAATGAAGGCAGCTGCTGGAAAACATCGCGGGAAGGAACACAAGCAGAAGAGACGGAGGCAGCGGCAGGCACGGAGCACAGGGACACCCCTCACGAGGGGCCCAGGCCGGCCCCAGGAGCCCTCTGTGGGAAGGCCGTCAGCCGCTCGACCAACTTGAAGTTGTTTTCCAATGGAGGCTAGGACCATTTCTCTACCAGTGCACGCGAAGCTCAGCCTTCCACGCACACACACACGCAAACACATGCAAGCACCTGCACACACACCAACCCCTTGCTCACTAGCCCAGCGACTCAGGCCTTCACGATCGCCCCTGTGCAGGAGGCTACGCCCCTCCTGACCTCTGGAGCACCTCTGGGAGCCAGGCATCACCTCTGCTCTCCTCCTCGCCTTCTGCACACTCAGGCTGCTGCAGGACCCCATGAGACCCCGCTGCCTACAGCGCCGCTTCAGCCACGCAGGCAGGGAACCGAGAGGGTGTGTGGGCATCAGGGCGAGGGCAGCTGTGCATCGCAGGGCTGAGGACCTGCCGGAGGGCTGAGCTCAGCCAGTAAGCGCTGCCCGAGCTGGGAGGCGTGAGCATCGAGTCCTGCCAGACAATGCCACATGGGGGTGGACGCTGTCCCTCACGCCACACAGACAGAGCCTCAACTGTTGGCCTAACAAACAACAGAGGCGGCCCTGGCACTCACAGACGCGGACACAGAGGCTGGAGCGACCTCTCTGAGGGAAGGGGAGGGCGACAATGCTCATGGCACAGCCGACGCTGCCCCGGGCTCGGTCCTACGTGCAATCCTTTCCAAGCAGGAACAGTGTGAGGAGGGCACAGAGAAGGAGGGCACGGGAACAGGTAGAGGGGCATGAGGTGGGACAGAAGTGGCTCGCTACCTGTTGAGGACACACATCGTATCCTCTCCGGGACTGGTCTGAGCAGTATTTCATGGTAGGTAAATTCCCCTCACGAGCCAAATCATGTATAGTGACTAAATGTTAAAAACAATGAGAATAAAAATGATAATAATCTGAAAAAACAAAAAGCTACTTGACGATGACGTGAATAGTAGCAATGTCTTCGTCTTGACTGACATGAAGGGTAAGGGTGCTGGAAAAAGAAATGTTCCACACTGTAAAGACACGTGATCAAATGTAATATAAAAAATAGAATACAAATTACAATTAAATTTAGAAAAGGTAGCCGACTGACCAGGACGAAACCGAGGGCAGTAAGTCACTGGGAACCTCATCCAGGTAACAGACTGCGATGGCAAACCAACCCACATCTCCACACCTGCACCCTAGCTCACAGGCGCAGGAGGGAGCCCCAGAAGAACAGGTACGAGTACCGGAACCTGCTGCCAGCCACCAGGGGAGCCCTCCCTGAGCACTCGCCTGCCAGGACTTCAGCCACAACTGAACCTCAAATAACTCCTGGATACAGGGCAGAGAGGACGAGGCGTAGGCCACTGGCCCCGAAGCCCTCACAGCATCAAAAACCTGCAGGTCACAGCAGACAGAAGCGGCGACCCCGCCCCAACCATGATGCCTACAGGGCTCGGACCTCTGACCCCGGCAGGTGCTTATCATGCAGGACTGTCTTGGTGAGGCTGACCCCCAGGGCCCAGAGGGCTGTCTCTGTTCACCTTACTGCCCCTCCTGAGATGACCGGCATTTCAGTGTTCCTAACTTGGGCATGACCAGGGCCTCGGGATGTATTTCTTACACACTTTTAAGAATTATTTTATTTAACTTTATTTATTACTATTTTCCAGTTTGATCAGAGAGAGACGGAGAAAGCGAGAAAGGGGAAGTGAGAACGCAAGCCACCAGGTCCAGGACTTGAACTGTGGGTCAGCCATGAGGGAGTCCAGCACCTTAACCACCACACCGCCTACCAGTCCCTCGACATGTTAAAGGTTTACTAGCCAGTGGCTACAGAAGCTCATGTGTCCACCATGACATAAGAAAACACGCATTCATTGCACGGTGGCCCTGTAACATGGAAATGCCAGCCTCTGGGACCAGGAAGACCAGGGCTTAAATCCCGGCCTTGTCACCCCTGACTGTGACAGAATGCACCCACAGGTCTGTTTCTTTCTTTTCACAAAAAGAGATTTTATTAGGTGATGGTGGCTACCTTCTAAGCCAGACCTGGAAGCTTTGGGCCGGGAAGTAATTATCCAAAACAACTGTTACTTATTTACTATTAAATAAAGAATTATTTTCGGTAATTTTATTTACTTACTTATTTATTTTAATTTGACGGGGGAGGGGTGAGTGAGAGTGAGAAGAGCGAGCGAGCTCAAGCTGCAGGTCTGAGAATCGCGCGGTGGTCGGTGTGGGTGCAGTGCCCTTAACCACACGACCTGCTGGCCCTTATGTACGTTTTGTAATTTGCCAATGGACACATGCACTCACTGGTGACAGAGAGGGAGGAAGGAAGTGAAAAAAGCACCCCACGGGGCACGCTTATGCCACCCCTCCTCCACCCCTCCTCCTCTGAGGACTACAGGCACGCGTGTGCTCGCGATCCGGTGTGTTCTAAAGCTGCAGGGTTGGCCATGTGGGAGTCCAGCCACCTTAGACCCCAGGCCACAGCCTCTCCTGCAATTGATCCACTCCAGCCACCCTTCCTTTGTCACGAGCTCCCAACTCATGCTCTGCCAGGGGCGGCGGCCGGCATCGTCCGCATTTTCATCCACCTAATCAAGATCATATTCAACAGGACAGGAGCAACGTGCCGGAGAGGCTGGCCAGCTGGCACCTCGTGGCCATACACGGAGCAGTGGGCTGTGGAAGACGGAAGAAGATCCCAGGTGGCCGAGCTGCAGACCTGCCGAGTCCTTCGGGTCCCCAGAAAGTCACCCATCCACCTGCAAGTCACAGGTGGACTCCAGATGTAGCAGGGTTTGGATGAAATCTGGGTTTAGGTGGACAAAAGCAAAGCAAAAGTAAAAGATGAAGCAGGACCATGACTTAGCATGTGTGCTGAAGGGTGTGCCCGAAGTCGTCTTCCTCCTGGCCTCACGCCTGGGGCCGTGGGAGCTGACGGCGTGGAAGTGCACGGCGGCCGCGAGCCACAGACACCTGGTACATGCTGCATGGAAACCAGGGCTGCTCCCTGGGGCGGCACCTCCGCAAAGCTCTGAAGGCGGGTGCTCCCGTCTCCCGTGACATATGGCACCAAAGGAGAGAGAGCACCTTCCTGTCCCCACCGAGTGCCAAGATGACACACTCAACCAAAGCACGAGCTGCAAAATGAAGCCATCGCACGGCACTGAGCACAGAAGTCCTCCAGGCCAGCAGGCTGAGTGAGGACACCCTCTGTCCCCCACAAGAAGTAACTCGAGATTGTCTGTCATCTCCCCAACACTAGGCATCCAGCCCTGTCACTGACCCCATCAGGACAGACCCTGGCAGCATGCTGTGGGGTAGCGTGTGCCTTCACTGACACGTTATCAAGTTCAGGCAGGTCAGGTCACGAGGTCTCCTTGGATGACAGCGGGTATGGCTCCTGGTGCCTGCTGGCAGACAAATGGGGCAGTGGCCTCAGGGATTCCGACTCCCACACTCCCAATGGCCACAGGCTTCCAAGGTACAGCACTCTGTGGACACCAGAAGGCCAATCATGACCCAGCACCACAGTACAGCAGTCCAGCACTGAGCACTGGGACCCAGATACCACATGGCTGAACAGAGTTCAAATCCCAGCTCTAGAAGCTTGTAAATCATTCTATGTTCAACTGTGTGTGTGCCCAAATGAGACAAAGAGGTGTGTGTGGTCACACCCTGTAAGCATACGCTTTTCTGATGAGATGTGGAGGTGTGTGTGGCCACACTCTGTAAGTGTGCACGTGCCCAATGAGACATGGAGGTGCATGTGGTCACACCTTTTAAGTGTACACATGCCAGATGAGACACAGAGGTGTGTGTGGCCATGCCCTGTAAGTGTACGCATGCCAGATGAGACACAGAGGTGTGTGTGGTCACACCCTGTAAGTGTACACATGCCAGATAAGACACGGAGGTGTGTGTGGCCACAGGAGGTGTGTGTGGCCACACTCTGTAAGTGTGCACGTGCCCAATGAGACATGGAGGTGCATGTGGTCACACCTTTTAAGTGTACACATGCCAGATGAGACACAGAGGTGTGTGTGGCCATGCCCTGTAAGTGTACGCATGCCAGATGAGACACGGAGGTGTGTGTGGCCACGCCCTGTAAGAGTACGCATGCCGGATGAGACACGGAGGTGGGTGTGGCCACGCCCTGTAAGAGTACGCATGCCGGATGAGACACGGAGGTGTGTGTGGCCACGCCCTGTAAGTGTACGCATGCCGGATGAGACACGGAGGTGTGTGTGGCCACGCCCTGTAAGTGTACGCATGCCGGATGAGACACGGAGGTGTGTGTGGCCACGCCCTGTAAGAGTACGCATGCCGGATGAGACACGGAGGTGTGTGTGGCCACGCCCTGTAAGTGTACGCATGCCGGATGAGACACGGAGGTGTGTGTGGCCACGCCCTGTAAGAGTACGCATGCCGGATGAGACACGGAGGTGTGTGTGGCCACGCCCTGTAAGTGTATGCATGCCGGATGAGACACAGAGGTGTGTGTGGCCACGCCCTGTAAGTGTGCGTGTGCTGGAGACACAGAGGTGTGTGTGGTGTGTGTGGCCACGCCCTGTAAGTGTGCGCGTGTCAGATGAGACATGGAGGTGTGGTCACAAGCAGTAAGAGTGTGCATGCTGGGTGAGACCGGAGGTGTGTGTGGCCACACTATATCGTGGGTACTTTCTTTCTCTATCTCTGTCTCTGTCTCTGGCAAGTGCAAAATCCTCTAGCAATTAAAAAAACTATACTCCAAAGCCAGCATTCCCAACCTCACTTTAAAGTCTCTTTGATTAATCTGTGGCTGAATCCTGAACTATGCTGTCCAAATGGAAATCCTAAGAATATAGATTTAAAAACAAGAATTAAAAAAAAAAAAAAAAACCTCTGCAATACCCGTAAGGATGGGAAAGACACTGAACACACAAAACCCAGAACGGCAGCAGCAGACCTGGGGGAGGACGGAGAATGCAGCATCTGGAGTGCTAATCGGACCTTCTAAGACATCCAGTCTCCAGTGGGAAACAACATGTGCGAAGAATCAAGAGTGACCCACATACGCCCCCTGCCAGAGAGCTCTAATTACCTATAAAATAATGACACTGAAATTCTGAACTAAAAGGTAGTCATTGAAACAAAAAGTCTATTAGAGGGACTCGAACGCAGATGTGAGCTGGTGAATAAAAGAATCAGCAAACATGAAGAGCTCAACAGCGATAGAATGAAGAGCCTTAGAGTCCTGTGATGCACCATGTCGTCCTCTGAGTGCACAGTGGGAGTCCCAGAAGAAGGGATAGAGAAAGAGATGTTTCTAGATGTCCATAACGACAGTCTGAAATGACTTATTTCCAGTGTTGTTTTGATAGTCTTAGACACCATACCACAGCAGGAAGACAGATACCCACCCGACCCACACCTGCTCCCTCCTCGTCTGATTTCATAGTCGTGGTGCCTCCACCTAGAACATCCCCATCACACTTCCATGCCGATCCCTGGCTGAGACGCAGGTCATTCCTAACTTCTCCTAATGACGTCAGTCTACAACATCCTTACCTCTTAAGAATTTTCTAATCTCTAGGTGTGCTGAAACACCTACACCTCACCGGAGTGCTGGGAAAACAGAGTCACAAAAGGGAATGTGAGACTGTCTCACACATGGTACATACTGTACATTCCCGTCTGTGATGCAGTCTGTCCCACACTTTCATTTTATATTTATGTGTCATTTATAAGTTCAGAAAAGCCGAAAATCGGTTCCTGGCTTGGTCACTAAGCAGCATGGGGTCTTGAGCAAGTCACCTAATTTCTGGGGTCCTCTGCTTTTTCTCCAGTAAGATGGGAGTGCTATAGCAAAAGACGGTGAATTCTCTATGAATTACTTGAGTTTACTTCCAAAACGACTGCAATTTTATCATATACTATTTGCCAGTGTAGTTTCATACAAACTATTTAGGTGTGATTCTGCACAATATTCTCCCACTCTGAAGAGTTGAGTTTCTTCAAAGGAAAGCAAAGATGCTCTCGGTAGAGGACAGTTAGAAAAAGGAAACTAAGAGGGCCCTGACTGAGCTTCAATGTGAAGAGAATTATAGACTACGTAATGCAAAGAAAGCCAACCCACCAGGATTCTAGAAAAGCATGGTGGCCTAGCTAAGCCAAGTACTTAATGTTCAACCAAGCAAAACTAACAGACTAAAGAAATGCTGTCGGGACCAGCTGTTGACGCAATGGCTATGATGCTGGACTTCCATGTAGCCGACTGCGGTTCGAGTCCTGGGTCTGGTGACTTTAAATCACTCCGGGCACGTGTGCGTGTGTGTCCAAGATTCTGAGAGGAGAATGGAGAAGGGATTGTGGCGTGGCCATCCCTCCTGGGGGGGATTTCTTGCTTTCTGTCTCTCTGTCTCTCTCTGTCTTTCTGACGAGCACATGTGCCCTATAGCAAAAACCTCTCAAAAGGAAAGAAGGAAGGAAGGACGGACAGACGGAAGGAAGGAAGGAAGGAAGAAAAAGAAAGAAAGAAAGAAAGAACGAACGAACGAACGAACGAAATCTGGCTGATTTAAAGAAAGAAAGAAAGAAAGAAAGAAAGCTGGCTGATAAAGAAGCTGCTAACTTGTTTCTTCTAATACAATTATTTGGACATAAGCTATAACAGAAAGAAAACTCCCCCTCTGGAACATCACTGTGGATCATGACTGCATTATTCACGCCATGAAGCCTCCCCAGGAGAGCCACGTCTCACACGAGAATGCCAGAGAGGAAAGCTCCAGGCATTTCCACCTGGTCATGTCTTTGCGACCGTGCAAAGACCCTGACACTGACAGGCAGCGAGGTTAACAGAGCACGTGCGGAGCGAACTCCTGCAGGCTCACGCAGGAAGATGATGCCTAGACCTCAGAGCAGCCGAGAGTCTACTATTCTGGAAGTTGACAGAGGACATGAAAATCAAGAGCCCAAATCATCAGATGAAGCTGGCTGAAAAGAAAGAAAAGGAAAGGAGGCAGTAGAGGGTAAGACTCAGACAGAGGCGCTCAGGAAGAGAAGGACCTGGAGCTCACCAAGCTCGCCAAGGAGGAAAGAGAGGAGTCGACGATGCTGGAGCAGCCCGCTAAACTAGGTGACATGGAGACTCACGGGCTGGCAGGGCGGGCAGAGGCGACTGCAGAGAAGGGGTGGCAGGAAAAGCAGAGACAAGAGAGAGCGAGGCAACGGCGGCGCCCACACACTAGAACCTGAGTTGGACAAGGGTGTGGTCCCGACCTCTCTGTCCAGCTCCCTCCCGTGCCTAAGCAGTGCCTGCACAGTGGGCCCCTGGCGGACACTCACTCACTGAGTGGCATCCCCTGGCCCCGTTCCCTGATGGGACAGGATACGGGGGCAAGTGCGCAGTAAACACCCAGGAGAAAGCTGAGCACAGACCAGCAGCTAGGCTGACGAGGTGGGGCTAAGTCCATGCAAATCTGTCCTAACTTTTCACTTTTTCCTCGCCTTAGGGTGCATGCGATTGCAAAAGAGAGAGAGTGAGAGGAAAAGTAAGAAATCCCCCCAGCAGGTAATGGCCAATTCCTTCTCCTCCGTTCTCCTGGGACTTGGGGGCACACATGCACACATGTCCAGCATGATTTTCCAGCCGCCGGGTCCAGGAACTGAACGGCAGTCAGCCATGTGGGAGTCCAACATCTTAACCACCATGCCACCTGCTGTTCCATGCCATGTTTTAATAGAGGCACAGCCCTATCCTCAAAGGGCTGTGGCAAAGAAACGCTCATCAGTTCCTAATTCCCACCAATACATCAACAGTCTCGGGTCACATTCCATCTCCCCACCATGAAAATAAAAGGTTGTAAATGGGAAAGAACATAATCTCATATTTTCCACAGAATTCAAAACACACATTTAGGAAGTTTGCTGTGCTCATGCCAAGCAGACATTTAAATAAGAATGTTACCCTCTACTGTTTAGGGACGAAGATGGCTCAGGTTAGAGACTCAGCATTACAGACACTCCACCGCTCACACACTGACCACGTTAAGCCTGGAAAGGCAGGAACGCCAGGACCGCGCTGCCTTTACACGCAACGTCCTGGTGCCTCTAACTTCACACCATCTGTGCACACAACCGATTCCAGGGAAGACCATGTGAAGACAGAAAATAAACCAGAAACTGAATGGATCTACATACTTACGTTCTAATCCAAAAACTAATAGCACTCTGTATATAAAAGTCCACACTCACATAGGTCAGCAGCGGCATAGTGGTTATGGCGCTGGATTCCACATGGCCAACTTCACAGTTCAAGTCCTGGACCCAGTGGCTTGAAAAACATGCCAGGCGCATGTGCGTGTGTGCCCAAAATCTCAGGAGGAGAATGGAGAAGGGATTACACAGGGGCAGGGTGATTTCTTACTTTCCTCTCTCTCTCTCTCCAGCAAGTGCCCTATGGCAAAAATCTTTAAATAAAAAAAATAGAAAGAGAAAAAGAGAAAGAGAGAGAAAGAAATCAATCAATCAATCAATCAAACTCACAACATACAGCTTTCACGAGCGTACTCCTGCACGCCGGCACTGGGTGGGGGACGAGCGCACCCCTACATGCCGGCACTGGATGGGGGATAAGTGCATCCGTGCACTGGGTAGGGGACAAGCACACCCCTGCACGCCGGCACTGGGTGGGGGACGAGCACACCCCTGCAAGCCAGTGGGTAGGGGACAAGCGGACCCCTGCACGCCGGCCCTGGCTGGGGACGAGTGCACCCCTGCACGCCGGCACTAGGCGGGGACGAGCACACCCCTGCATGCCGGCCCTGGCTGGGGACGAGCACACCCCTGCACGCCGGCACTAGGCGGGGACTAGCACACCCCGGCACGCCGGCACTGGCTGGGGACGAGCACACCCCGGCACGCCGGCCCTGGCTGGGGAATGACCACAACAGCATGCCGGGTGACGGGCAGTACCAGCACCGGGCCAGAGCACCAGTGGCGACCGTGTCCGTGCCGCAGACAACGGACGGTGTTCACCCTTTTCTGTGAGCCAGGAGGGCCCCACACCCCGCGGCACTGTTTCAGAAACACTCAGAAGACGACCGTCGCCTGCAGGTGCAGCAGGTACTCACCACGTTGTAATAGCTTTTGTTAATGGCAGTCGTGTCGAATCCTTTAGGAGGGCTTTTCAATGTTCCTGACTTGGGGGACACGGGCTTCTCTGAAACGAAAGCAGGAAGTGGTTTACTGGCCAGTACTGAAGACAGAATGTGCAGGCCCCGCGCGGCCCAACCGAGACCAACCAAAAGGAGAGCTGCGGAGAAGCCCACGTGGGACCGTGGGACCGAGAGACCGCCAGGCCAGGTGTCTCCTGTCGGCTCAGCTCACTGCAGGCTCTGTTCAGGGTCAGCAGCCCCAACACCACAACCCAGAGGCCACCCGCAGCCACCTGCTCAGATTCTGTTACAAGTAGGAGCCGGAACAGAGCGTGTCGGTCACACATGCCTTAACACTGCAGTGAGTGCGGAATGCCAGCAGGTACATGATCCCATCACACGCCAAAGGTTTGGTCCCAGGGGCTGAGCCTGCTGTCTAGTGGTAGCCTGGTGGCTAAGGCAGCCAGTCCTCACACACCCAACAGCCCCGCAGCTTGCAAAAACCAGGTGCTTTTTGTGTGGATGCCCTGAGTAACAACAGCACAGAGAATTGGATAAGGGACCGCAGTAGGGCCGCCCCACGGTGGTGCTGCTTCCCCCTCCTTGGCCAGCACGTGTGTGCTCCAGCTAGGGCGACGGAGGACACATGGAACCACAGAACCTCGGCAGCTGGCACACTAAGGCAGCAGAGAGGACAGCGAGGGCCCGATGGCCTCATATCTGTTCAGCTCGACACGTACTGCAACACTGCCAGGAGACATGCGTCTGCACATGTGCTGTCTACCGCTGGTGCTGTGGGGTGCACGCGTGTTCCCATCCACTGCCAGTCCTGTGGCGTGTGTCTGCACACCAGTGGTTCTGTGCATGTGTCTGCACACCACCGGTTCTGTGGCGTGTCTGCACACCAGTGGTTCTGTGGCATGTGTCTGCACACCAGCAGTTCTGTGGAGCGTCTACACACCGGTGGTTCTGTGGTGTGTCTGCACACCACTGGTTCTGTGGCATGTCTGCACACCAGCGGTTCTGTGAGGGGTCTGCACACCACTGGTTCTGTGGTGTGTGTCTGCACACCCGTGGTTCTGTGGCGTGTCTGCACACCCCTGGTTCTGTGGCGTGTGTCTGGACACCAGCTGTTCTGTGGTGTGTGTCTGCACACCCCTGGCTCTGTGGCGTGTGTCTGGACACCAGCTGTTCTGTGGCGTGTGTCTGCACACCCCTGGTTCTGTGGCGTGTGTCTGCACACCAGCTGTTCTGTGGCGTGTGTCTGCACACCACTGGTTCTGTGGGCACATCTGTGGGCGCGTGTTCCTATCTCACTGGCTGCCTGCAGTGTGAGTGAGAGGCACTCGGCAGCTGGTGCTGTAGGCCTATCTGTTTTGTATCCAACTTTGGTTCTACGAGGTCTATCTGTCACTGGCTCTATGGGGTAGGCTCATGGTTCTTTGGGGTCTGAGTGTCTCTGGGTCTCCAGGCCACAGGGAAAGGCACTGAGTTGAGGGGACGTGGCGATGAGCATTTCCTAGGCTGAGCTCAGGCACGGCCCCTCGTCCCTGGCCCTGTGACCACCCTGCTGTGTACAGCCCTGTCCCGAAGTGGGGACGCACCCAGCCCTGATTGAGGGAATGAGCACTGAGCACCCACCCGCCCTCTCTGGGCCTCTTCTACCCCCTGTTCTTCCACCACAGCCTCTCTGGGCCTCTTCTACCCTCTGTTCTTCCACCACAGCCTCTCTGGGCCTCTTCTACCCTCTGTTCTTCCACCACAGCTCACGGTCCCCAGAACAGTCCTTCCCTCCAGGCGAGCCTGATCCAGGCCCTGCCACCAACTCCCTCCCGAGTGCCTTCAATGTCGCCACAGCAAGGGAAACGCACAGTGCCCAAAGCAAAGCTCACCTGCCTTAGGCACATGCACTCACTGGAAAGAGACAGAGACAGTGAGAGGGAAAGTGAGAAATGACTCCTCTCAAGAGGGGATGGCCAAACTGCAGTCCCTTCTGCTCCATTCTCCTCCTGAGATGTGGCATGCATGCACGTACGCCCTGAGTGATTTTCAAGGCACCGGGTCTGACACTCGAGCCATGGTCATCCATGTGGGAGTCCAGCAACATAACCATTGCACCACCCGCAGGTCCCGAAGCTTAGCCTGGACCTGCACCACCTGCAGGCCCCGAAGCTTAGCCTGGACCTGCTCCCGAGTGGTTGAGAGTGGGGGCCTCAATCGTGGCCGGAAGCACTCCCTCGCCCACAGAATGGAGGCCAGTACTCCACCGTCCCACATCTGCCCCTGAGGGTGTGACTGCAGAGGACAGGGGACCATTCGGTGCTCCCAACCTGAAGTAGCTGGAGCATGGTCTGTTCCCACGTTTTGTGTTTTCAAATCTGATGCTGAGAAAAGGTGAGGCCCGTGGGCAAGGACTGGATCAGGCGCCTGCGTCACAGAGGCCAGCTGTCGCAAGCGGGTGAGGTGTCCCTGCAGAACCGCCAGAGCACCCCATCTGGGCGACTCCCGCCAGAACTGCAGGCCCAGGCCTGTCTCTCACCAACCACCCGGTCGGTCAAGCGTGCTTTTTGAAACATTTTTATAATGTAACTTGGGAGCAAGATACAAAATAACAGTCAAGGGGACTCATGGAGCCTAAGCTCCCCCAGACCACAAGTGGCACACAGGAGAGCACTCGACCACGGTGACCACGGTGCGTGAGGGTTGGGGACGGCCTGGAGATGCCGACAGCACCACGGCTGCCAGTGGCACACTCCGACCTGGGCACAGCTCGGATGCCACACAACGTGGAGAAGCCCAGCCCACTCTCAGAGCGGTGGGAAAAGGCTTTCCAGAGAAGAGGTCGGGTCAGGAAGGCGGCAAACCGACCAGGGGCAGGAGCGGCCGGCCCACAGCCTCTCTGGGCCTCTTCTACCCTCTGTTCTTCCACCACAGCCTCTCTGGGCCTCTTCTACCCTCTGTTCTTCCACCACAGCTCACGGTCCCCAGAACAGTCCTTCCCTCCAGGCGAGCCTGATCCAGGCCCTGCCACCAACTCCCTCCCGAGTGCCTTCAATGTCGCCACAGCAAGGGAAACGCACAGTGCCCAAAGCAAAGCTCACCTGCCTTAGGCACATGCACTCACTGGAAAGAGACAGAGACAGTGAGAGGGAAAGTGAGAAATGACCCCTCTCAAGAGGGGATGGCCAAACTGCAGTCCCTTCTGCTCCATTCTCCTCCTGAGATGTGGCATGCATGCACGTACGCCCTGAGTGATTTTCAAGGCACCGGGTCTGACACTCGAGCCATGGTCATCCATGTGGGAGTCCAGCAACATAACCATTGCACCACCCGCAGGTCCCGAAGCTTAGCCTGGACCTGCACCACCTGCATGCCCCGAAGCTTAGCCTGGACCTGCTCCCGAGTGGTTGAGAGTGGGGGCCTCAATCGTGGCCGGAAGCACTCCCTCGCCCACAGAATGGAGGCCAGTACTCCACCGTCCCACATCTGCCCCTGAGGGTGTGACTGCAGAGGACAGGGGACCATTCGGTGCTCCCAACCTGAAGTAGCTGGAGCATGGTCTGTTCCCACGTTTTGTGTTTTCAAATCTGATGCTGAGAAAAGGTGAGGCCCGTGGGCAAGGACTGGATCAGGCGCCTGCGTCACAGAGGCCAGCTGTCGCGAGCAGGTGAGGTGTCCCTGCAGAACCGCCAGAGCACCCCATCTGGGCGACTCCCGCCAGAACTGCAGGCCCAGGCCTGTCTCTCACCAACCACCTGGTCGGTCAAGCGTGCTTTTTGAACAATTTTTATAATGTAACTTGGGAGCAAGATACAAAATAACAGTCAAGGGGACTCATGGAGCCTAAGCTCCCCCAGACCACAAGTGGCACACAGGAGAGCACTCGACCACGGTGACCACGGTGCGTGAGGGTTGGGGACGGCCTGGAGATGCCGACAGCACCACGGCTGCCAGTGGCACACTCTGACCTGGGCACAGCTCGGATGCCACACAACGTGGAGAAGCCCAGCCCACTCTCAGAGCGGTGGGAAAAGGCTTTCCAGAGAAGAGGTCGGGTCAGGAAGGCGGCAAACCGACCAGGGGCAGGAGCGGCCGGCCCTCCTACTGCTGCTGTGGGGACGTGCCGGGGCGGAGGACTCGGGGTCTCAGCAAGAGGCGGCTGGTCACCGGGCTCCGCCGGGCCACCCTGAGGGAGGACGAGCTGGAGGAGGACGCCCCAGCAGCGCCCCCGCCCACCGTAAACGTGCGGCCTCCGTGCTCGCCAGACCCTGCGAGGAGCGCAGGAAGCTCTGCCCGTGGCTCCTGCTCTTGCTCCTGCTCGGCCGTGACTCGCTGCCCAGCTCGCAGCACCAGCACGAGGCCTTCCAGAAACGAGTGTCACCTTGTGATTCAGGGGAGACAGAGCCTGGGCCTCTTCTCACAGAGAAGCAGACAAAGCACCCAGCCCTCCTTGCGGCCTAAGAAACACCAGCTCTGCGGGCCCATCCGGGAGCCAGACACAGGACTGCTGCCCACGCATGGGGAGTGCCGAGAACGTGACCCTCCCCGACCTTCCGGGCCGGCTGCTCGGAGGCTCAAAGGCAGGTGTGCACAGACCAAGGTGGGCTTGCAAGAGGCCCAGGAAAGACCAAGAGGGTGCTCAGAGCGAGGCCGGGCTGGGGGTGGGCGCAGACCAGGAGGAGGCACGGTCCTGCTCCCACCCTGTGACCTCACAGGTGAAAAGGAGCCCAGAAGCCTGTCGGGCAGTGCAGGCCAACAGCAAGGCGACATGCAGGACACTGGGTGACCCGGCCCTGCACAGGCCCCGGCTGTGTGCACTGCAAACCCTCTGTCTCCTGCAGAGCCGCCAGGACTGACGGAGGCAGGAACACCTGTGGGCCCCTGGGAGGCCAGCGCTCCCCTCTGGGGGAACACCTCCACCACTCAGGCACAGGCACCCAAACAGCTACGGCCCGCAAAGAGGGGCCCAAACGGCCAGGGGGCCACAGTGAGGAGCGAGCACCCAGGAGAAGGCCCAGGGTGGGAACTGAAGCAACGGCAGAGCGTGACATTTAAGGTGACAGGAAGGCATGAAATCCCTCCTGGGAACACACAGGAAGCCCCAGACAGTCTCCTACCCCCCAGAGTCTTAGTGGCCACCTTGCCGCAGGGACCTTTTCCTTCTTTAAACCAAACCCTAACAGCGGCCGTGACACCACCCACCTAGACGAGTGGGGGCCCTGGCACGGCCTAGCGTGGTCTCTGTGCCGCCCCTCCCTGGCCACGCCATGACCCTGCAGTGTGTGTGTGAAGCAGGGTCAGGTCAAGCCCACCCCATGACTGCACTGTGCCTCTAAGTCCACCCTGGGTGGGAGTGCCTGCCCGCCCCCAGCAGCAGGGAGGGCCGGGCCCCTGCGTCGGTCCTGCAGGCGCCTCGTGGGCAGAGCCACGTCGCTCTGGCCCCAAGTGACAGTCCCTGCCCCCAGCCGGCGGCCACTCGGTACCTGCCGAATGGGTGTGGGCTGTGGCTTCGACCAGGTGACAGGGCAGCGTGGAGCGCACCGGCTGAGGCAGATGGCAGGGTAAAGGGTCGCGGCAAGGGGACCCTAAGAGGCAACTGTCAAAGTCAGTGCCACGACCTATGAGCGAGGCCGACCCAGGGACCAACACGAGCAAATCTAGAGGAAGGGCCAGGGAGAGAGGGCGGAGGGCGGGTGGACTTACAGTAACGCCTGCAGCTCAGGAGGCCACACACACAGAGAGGCTGTCCTCTGCCAGCTCCGTCCGGGCACCGTCCCCCCACCAGCGCTCTGTCCTGGGCACCATGCTCCCACCACTCTGTCCCAGCACCGTCCCCCCACCAGCCCTCCGTCCCAGGGACCGTGATCCCACCAGCCCTCCGTCCCGGGCACCGTGCCCCCCCACCAGCACTCTG
>NW_006160165.1:5464363-5469024 GCF_000334495.1 Tupaia belangeri chinensis | reverse complement strand
CAGCACTCTGTCCCGGGCACCGTCCCCCCACCAGCTCTCTGTCTAGCCTGCCCTGTTGCCCCATGTGTGCATTAGATCGGCACGAATGAAGCTTGTTTTACAAGAAACACCCTCGACATGGGAAGACCAATGCCCTGAGGCACACCTCGGCATGTCTGTACCTGTAGGGTGTGCCCTGGCATGGAGTGCTTATTTCCTAAGGGGGCACGCCGTGGCAGACCCGTCCCTCGACGCCCCTCGGCCCAGCCCTGCAGCCAGCCGGGATCCAGCAGAGCAGACGGGCAGTGGCCAGGGCCTACCCCCAAGGCCACCACCTCGCAGCAGCTCCTCTCAGGCTGGTGCCCCTGCAGCAAGACCAAAACCATCACAGGGGAGCCCCACTGCCGTCCAGGGAACACACACGTGGAATGCTAACCTGGAGGAGTATCCACCCCATGGTCCAGGAAAAGCTCCCTACACCGAATGCCAGACCCCATGTCAGATGTGACGTGCTCCAGGAGAGCCTCGCAACCCTGCCTCCCGCTGTGCCCTCCCCTCCCAAACAGCTGGACCTCGAGGGCCCAGTGCCCAGGTGCCCGTCCCCATGCAGCTCATCCCAAGTGCTTCCAAAACGTCGGCCTGAGTGCACACATACACAGACACACAGCAGCCTGACCCGACCTATCCACACCCACGCCCACAAGCTTTCAGGGACGCAAGGAGCCCGGGGCCCTGCCCCTTCCCTGCACAGGTCCCATTAGCTCAGCTGCTGTTGTTCCATGGCACTTCAGTAGCTACGGAGGAACCAGCCGCACGCTACATCACTTCTGAGGTCAAAAATAAACAGAAGACACTAAGAAGTGACACTCCGGGAAGTAGCAGTGTGACTGCTCGTTAAAGCCTTGGGGGTCAGCAAAGGACAGTCCCATGGCTGCCAGCACGAGTAACGGTCACCGTCTCAGGCTTGCCCGCTACTAGAACACCACGTTGAAGGAATGCCTCTGCATGGACTCTGAAACACAGGCAGCCCAGACACGGGCCGCCGCGCCCACACGGGGACCCTGCCAGGAGCACGGAGAGCCCACTGCTGTGCACACAGCCTGGCATGGCAACACGTGAGGCCTGCCCCACTCGGGGCACCTCTGTTGCTGCTCTGGGTCAGGAGGGGCACCAGAGAGGCAGCTGTGCACACAGCCGGGACTGCCAGCACGGTGCTGGACACACCGCAGGCTGTGCAGTTCGTCTGAAAGCTGGAGTCCAGAGCACTGCACAGCCCAGAGCTTCTAAGCACTCGGCACAGAGCCACAGGTGGGAATTCCACACACGACGTCCGAGAAGTCACAGAAAACACTGCACGAGACGGTCTGGCCTACATGTGCAGGTCCACGTGAGCCCAGTGCCCTACATGTTTAGACCCACGTGTCATCCACAAGGTGTCTGTGTGTACATACAACGTCCCAAGGGATGAGGGCTGCTCAGTCTGGACCTCCACAGACATCAGCAACTCGCGTGTCTGAGAAGCACCTGAGGCAGGTCTACTGTGTGATGTCCTCGTGCTGGGGCTCACTGAAAACTCCATGAAAAGAAACACCTGAGAGGTAAAAATGTGTTCCCTGCGCTCAACCCCTGTGCCCAGAGGCTCCACGGTCACCGCGCTCACGGACCACAGGCTACCGCGAGCCCTCCATGCCACGTGAGCCACAGCCAAGCAGCAAGGGGAGGCAGAGGCCACTCCTCTCCTCCAAGACAACACCGGCCTCTGATGAGCGTCTCTAAGTGCTAGTAAAAACTCTGGATGATTTCAGAAAACTCCGGGCAGGTGATGCTTCTTAAAATGCCAGTCCTAGTGTAAGAAGAGGTCACCTGTTTGCACGTGACTGGCAGACATTCCCACAGTAACAGATCACATCGGCCGGCGTGCCGCAAACTCCAAGTCCTAATGCTGGCTCTAAAACTGAAAATGTGCCCTCCAGTGTAGCCAGACCAGTACAAACCACCAAGAGGCGACGGTTCTCTAGAAGGGGCTGGGATGGGAAGAAATGCCAAGTGCTAGCTCTGAGGCTCATCATCTCGTCCAAAACGAAGAAAACCCGTCCACAGAACGAACGAGACCCCGAGACCAGGGTCACTCGCGCACACTCCCCGGAGCACAGCCCTGATTCTCTGCCCCACCCAGAAAGGCGCCAGCCACAGCCGGGCGGGCTACTCACCGCTGGGCTTGACCTCGCGCACGTAGTTGCTGGGGAACCAGCCCGTCCTGCCGTTGTGCGTGCCCTCCCACCAGCCTCCTTCCTCCACGCGGGTGACATGGATGACGTCGCCTTTCGAGAAGGAGAGCTCGTCCTCGTTGGTCTGTTGGAAGTTGAACTTGGCTCTCACGACCAGCTGGCTGCTGCTGTGCTCGGTCATGTCCTGGAAGACGGGAGGAGGTCAGGCAGGCGCTGCTCCTGCTGCAGCACTGCGGGCTCCGCCGCGGAGAACGGCCGAGGCTGCCGGGAGTGAGCACACGCACAGCAACCAGGGCACCCCGGCGCCCACCCTGCACCCTCAGGACGGCAGGGGGGTCTCAGGCCACCATCATACGCAGGTACACACACATACATGCACACACTCTCTCACATGCACTGACGTGTGTCACAGCTATCAGTACACACATGTGTGCCCTCTCACATGCACAGATGTGTGTGGTGTCACTGCGGTCATTACACACACACGCTGTCTCACATGCACGGATGTGTGTGGTGTCACTGCGGTCACTACACACACGTGTGCTGTCTCACGTGCACTGAGGCGTGTGGTGTCACTGGGTCGTTACACACACGTGTGCTGTCTCACGTGCACTGAGGCGTGTGCTGTCACTGGGTCGTTACACACACACGCTGTCTCACGTGCACTGAGGCGTGTGCTGTCACTGGGTCGTTACACACACGTGTGCTGTCTCACGTGCACTGAGGTGTGTGGTGTCACTGGGTTGTTACACACACATGCTATCTCACGTGCACTGAGGTGTGTGGTGTCACTGGGTCGTTACACATACACGCTCTCTCACATGCACTGAGGCGTGTGCTGTCACTGGGTCGTTACACATACACGCTGTCTCACATGCACTGAGGCGTGTGGTGTCACTGGGTCGTTACACACACACGTGCTTATTATCCCTGACTGCCCCTCTCCCAGCAGGACCTGCGACTCTCCACCAGCTGGGCTCCGCACTAGCCCCAGCTCTGCCTCCGCTGCCTATCAGTTCTCCCTGTCATGTCCGCGGGCCACCTCCCATATTTCTCTACGGTCTATGTGAGTACGATTTTCTTGTTCTGCAAAACACGTACCTGCACGTCTGTTCGTGGGCACACTCATAAATAGGCCTATTCATTACATGGTCAGAGGTCACAGCTGAGCTCGTTTAAGTTTAAGGCATGTTTCTAAACTGCCCTCTAAAAAGGTTCCATGCCAAAGTCCCGCCAACAGCGTCTAGAAAGGGTTTTTATTTTGTAGAACTTTCACCAACACTGGGTATCGTCAGACCTTTTCATTCTTGTCAAAGCAGAAGAACTGCTCCCCACTCTCCTCTGCATTCTCCTCAGGACGAAGCCCTGTCTAAACCCCTGAGGTGGGAGGAGAGGCCAGCCTGGCTGGCTTTTCCTGACCTGCACCTACACCTGCAAGGGCCCTGCAAGGCAAAACCCACCCGCCAACAGGAGCAGAGCAATGGGCCGTCCTGGAGTCCCAGGAGCCCGCACTCACAGCCAAGGAGCGAGGGGCAGACAGCAGCCCGCAGATCCCACCCTGGCCACCCCACTCCTCCCCACAGCACGAACAAGACCTTGTGGCCTCATCACCCCACCCAGACAGCAGTGAGCGCTGCATCT
Source organism: Tupaia belangeri chinensis (assembly GCF_000334495.1). NCBI lineage: Eukaryota > Metazoa > Chordata > Mammalia > Scandentia > Tupaiidae > Tupaia > Tupaia belangeri. The sequence continues at coordinate 5,465,176 of NW_006160165.1, read as the reverse complement.
GCATGGCAGTATCCACTGGGGCTGGGCGACAGTCCTGCGCTCACAGCACCTGCCCGCCCTCCACCCCAGGGAGGCCCAGGCCCAGCACCTGCCCGCCCTCCAGCCACCCTCGCTCACCCCCAGTGGCCACACCAGGAGGGCAGGAGGGAGGCCTCTGAGCACTGCTCTGTCACTGGAACCACAGCAGACTAAGGGCCAAGGCCACTGCATGAAACCCCAACCAGGCCCCGGTCTGTGAGAGAAGGCTGCGGAAGGCCCCAAGTCCACCCCCACGCTCTCCGAGGTGTCCAGGATATGAGCGAGCCGAACATTCCTTGTCCCAATAACCAAGACAGCCACAGCCAAAAAAAGGGAGATAGCCTGCTGGGGCCACACCGCAGGAGAGCGGGCCGGCGTGAGGTCCCTGAAAGGACTTTTCAAGCAGCCATCGTCCAAGGGCCTCCAAAGCCAAATGTGAGTCAGCCCAGGACGTGGCAGTTAAGGTAGCTGGATTCTACAGAGCTGACCGTGGGTTCAAGTCCCGGAACCAGCTCCTCCGACACAGGAGAATCAGCTGAGAAAACGAGATGGAGAAAGGCAACAGAGGAGACCGAGGCAGGTCAGAGGTCAGAGGGCCTGTCCATGGTGACAGGAAGGGAATCTGGCGATGGCGGCTGCACAGGGCCCGGGCCACAGCCGAAGAGCTCAGGAAGGTCACAGGCCTCAGTTACTTCACAAGGTGACAGGACAAAAGCTGGCAGGTGGGCGCACATGGGGCAGTCCTCGAACGCGCACAGCACGGCTGCCATACCGGCTGGTGGTTCCCGGGGACCG
>NW_006160165.1:5461923-5464332 GCF_000334495.1 Tupaia belangeri chinensis | reverse complement strand
GCTGCTTCCGGGACACTGGGTTCCCAGGGAGGGGACAGGCACAGTGCAGACAGGTGGCCCTGAGTGCTGCTTTACCAGAACCACAGCGGGAAGGGGTGCACAGGAGCCGAGGGGAGGGCAGGAGGGAGAGGAGGAGGAAGAGACAAGCAGAATGCACTTACACAGACACAAGACAAACTCCTGAAGAACCAAAGGACACTAGGGAGGGCTCTGCCCCCCCAAGTCTGCAGTCACCAGGCTCTTCCAACGGGGCGCGTGTGCACCCCACACAGATGGGCTTTAAAACATAAAGCGCCAAACAGTGATGAGGCAACGACGCTCAGCCACGGGCGGCGGGCAGTGTCGCCCCAAGTCCTCACGCTAAGTGCTGCTCAGCACTGGGCAGCAGAAGCCCCGGGGCCCTGTCCAGCTCGAACCCAAGCCCGCCAGCGGCACCCAGGGTAAGGGGTAGAGGGAGGCGCGCCCCTCGGTCGCCCTTGGCGAGCACGAGCATGACCAGGCTCGCACACCAGGCCAGGCCCTCCTCTGACGTCTACTACGGTGTCCCCGGAACACACCTGCCGTGCCACAGGCGAGGCTTCGGTTGCAACGTGCTCACACGTGCTGGGGACCGACCCCGGCACTGGAGCACAGCCCGCAGGGCACGAAGGACACGCGTGTAGAGCGGGGCTCCCGGGAGGGGTGTCACAGTCCGGCACAGCTGCTGCCAGGCTCCCGGTAAGCTCCAGGTACCACGCTAGCCTGGACCACGTGCAGGGGACGCCATACATCGGGACGCCGAGGTGGCCCACAGCCTGCCCCGTGGGAGTGTGAGACACGAGACTCGTCGCCGCGAGGCCCAGGCCAGGGAAGGCCACTCGAGCCAGAGCGCCGCCGAGCTCCATCACGGACGTGCATCGCATCCCGCCAGCAGAGGCTGCCTTCCCCTCCCCGGGGCAGCAACTCCATCAGGGCCGAAGCTCCTCGGGAGGTCAAAGCCCTGGTCCCTGCTCTAAGGCCACTGTTCCCCCATTCCCACCATACAGCCAGCTAGGAAGGGAGACCCTCCCTGGCGAAGCCTGTCCTGACTCAGGAAGGCACTCTCAGCCAGGCCTGGCCGGCAGAAGGCCGCCGTCCATCCGGCTCCGACCCACTCAGCCCTGCAGGGCTCGGCACCACTGCGTACCCCGTCTCCCTATCCGTGCGTCTGTGCCCAGCAGGGAGGGACTCAGTCCACAAAGGCAGACGGGCTAGAGCTCACGTCTCTCTAGAGTCTTAGGGATCTTAAGACACAGCACACAGTCGGTGAGTCCCTCAAATGCACTCGCCGAGCACAGCACCCGGGCAGTCGGCCATGAGCAATGCTATCAGGGTACAGGACGTGGACGCAGAGCCACTCAGCGCCCTGGGAACGAGGTACCTGCCGCTTTCCAGACACGCCTGTGCACCCCGCACCGGGACTCCACTTACCAAACTCCGATACTGGCCCTGGAACAACTTCGAAGTTCGACCGTGTGAAGACTGGGATCCCAGGGAATCGAAAGACTTAGTACGATGAGACGAAGGCCGACCACACACGGAGTCGCTGCCGAGTCCAATGTCTGAGGAGTCAGGAGGTGGGGAGACAGAGACAGAGAGAGCTGAGATGCCCGGTGCCACGGACCTGCTCCCCACACTGGCCTGAAAACTAGGGCCGCACCAAGGGCTGTTTATGCCACCACCAAGACCGGAGGCTGTGCCAGGTCACTGCCACCATGCAGCCCCAACTGCCTCTGCAGAAGCTCCCCGGCTACCTCTCAGTGGTCTTCTGCGAACCTTCCCCGAAGTCTGCTGTCCCGTAACTCTGCCTAGCAGTTCCCCTTTACCTGGAAAGACCTCGCCGCTCGAAGTCCATCACGGAGCCCTCGCCCTCCCACCGATACCCCCGTGCCCACGTCTCCGGGACGGCAGGCCACACCATGTCGCGAGCGACAGGAATCTGCTGGAAACAGAAACCCTCGCGGGTTCCAGCAGGGAAGACGAGGGTCACACCCCGACATGAGATCACCAGGTTGACAAGAGGCTATGGAGTCCAGGACTTCGCTCTGGACTCGGGATGTCCTCTGTGGTCTGACACTCCATGAAGGCCAGCCAACGCTGCCAGCACCCATTCCTCAGAAGTGACTCGATTCAGACGCGAAATCACCACAAAGCCATGGGGCTCTCTCTAGCAGTGCACGTGTGCCTGGCCCTGTCCTGCGGCTGCAAGGAGAGCTTCCACACGAGGTTTATGGAGGGGCTTACGAATCGGGAATGATCTGCAACCCCTGAGGTGTGAAGCCACCCAGGGAAGCCCAGACGTAAAGCTGTTCTCGTACCCTTGGGGCGGACGGGGCAGCACCGCCTCTTCCTCCCACGGTGGAGCCGGCAGAGCCGCCGGGGCCGGCGAAG
>NW_006160165.1:5460134-5461487 GCF_000334495.1 Tupaia belangeri chinensis | reverse complement strand
GCTCTCCTCGTGCCCTGGGGCCGGACGGGCCAGCCCCGCCTCTTCCTCCCACGGTGGAGCCGGCAGAGCCGCCGGGGCCGCAGAAGTCCCTGGCCCTCCCACCCCCTCTCTGCCAGTGTGCCGCCTACCAGATCCTAGACGGTGGGGCCTGTAAGCTCTGCACCAGACACCCTCGCAGCCCAGTCCTGACTCCTCTCGGCGCTGCTCAGGCCAGGACCATCTCCACAGTGCACTCCGCACCCGGGACCCACAGCGGCCTCATGCGAGCCCAGGCCCACCGCAGCCCCACACGGCATAGCCTTCAGACACACTGGCCTGGCCCTGGTCCCTGCGGGCTCCTCCACCCCAGCATCGATCTCTGTCCTGTCCACAGGAGGCAAATGCACATGCGAGCACCTTCCCGACACACGGACACACGCCAGGCTGGGACCCCTCCCCGGCTCAAGGTGAAAGCTAATGTCGCAGTGACTTCAAACACGACATCTGGGAGCACACGGCCAACAACTGCAAGAGCAAAACCTGCTTTGTGCCAGAGAGGGCCCTCGTCCAGCAGAAACCCCGACCAGTACCCAGCTCCCTCCTCACTCCACCATCTCCGCCCCTTACCCCCGCACCCTACCCTCGAGTGGTGCCCAGAACACGTGAGAACATGTGGAGCCTGCTGGCTGCTACAGCTCTCTGTGCACTGAGAGCCACGCTGCTTTGAGCCTAGCCCAGCCTGGCAGGACCAAGGGTCTGGGTCAAGGCCCTCCTCTGACCCCTCCCCTGCTCTCCCTCTCCCTGTCACAGTCAGCGTCCCCTGCAGAAAGCAGCTGCCAGCCGCATGGGGCTGCAAGTCCCAGCTTCTCCAAGAGCAGCCCCAGCAGAGGCCAAGACAGGAGCAGAGGGTCAGAGCCACGGCGCGCAGGCGTCACACACTGTGCGGCTCACGGCCCTATCTGCCGAGCCCTGCTTTAATCTGGAGACAGGGCACAGCGGCCAGCAGGTGGCACAGTGGTTAGGTGCCGGATCCCACGTGGTCAAGCCCAAGGCTTAAGATCTGGACCCAGCAGCTTGAAAACACACCACCCTGTGCACGTGTGCCCAAAAACCCAAGAGGAGACTGGAGGAGGGACTACATGATGGCCATCCCCTCAGGGGGGTGATTCCTCAAAAAAGAGAAAGAAAAAAAGAACAAAAAACAAACACTGGGGGCACACACAGACTGTGGTAGATCCACGTGTGAAGGGTGTGAACGCCTACACTGGGGACCTTGCTGGGTGCTTTCTGCGTTCAATCCCAGCGCGGTCAGTTCTAAACGCGCCCCCCTTCCTACCCCGTCGGCAGATCCGCGAGTGGCTGCCCTCCTTCCTA
>NW_006160165.1:5449912-5460095 GCF_000334495.1 Tupaia belangeri chinensis | reverse complement strand
CAGCCTCTGTCTACCCTGACGACGTGTGGGGACCTCAGGAAGTGGAGTGACAACTCCTCGCCCATCTCTGTGCTCCACCCTTCCGATACTCATTTCCGAGAGGCTCCAATCTGAACAGCCCAAGAGGCCTGCACCTTGCAACCTCTGAGGTTAAGCCATGAAGGGCAGCCGGGTGAGGACCCTGCCCAGGGCCCAGCCTGCTCCCAGGGAGGAGCCGGCACGGGGCCCAGCGACCCCCAGCCCCAGGTGGCAGAGCTGCCCCAGGGCGAGCCCCATCGGGGGGCTCCCAGTGCAGGGGTGCAGACCCAGCCCAGCCCTTCACCCACCACGCACATGCAGACGACAAGGAAAAGAGACCTGGACAAATAAATTCAAGAGGACTCTATTCCAAAGGGACATCTCAGCAGCCCCAGACTAAAGCTGGCAATCTGTAAAGGCCTTCTTCAAACACAGAAGAGTCTCTGAAGTACCTCTGGTCTGACAGCACACAGCGGGGCCAAGCCGGAACTCGCAGGCTCCCGGTGGGCATGGCCTCCTCAGGTCCTTGCACGGAACGGACTGTCCCCACTGTGGCCTGGGAGCCACGCAGGGCAGATGGCATTCCCACCTGCTACCCAAGTCAGCAAGGACAGCTCGGAGCACAAGCCCGCACACAGAGACAGGCCAGGACACAGCTCACTCCCGGGCCCTGGCCAAGCTCAGACCGCACGGCTCGCCCAGTGCTGCCACCTGCAGGGACTCGGTAACCAGACAGGTGCTTCCCACCCCGAGACAGCCCGGAGTTCTCACAGGAGACACTGCCCTGTGCAACGCTCTCGCAGGACCCTCTCCACTCGCAGACAGGCAGACCCCGGACATCAGAGGCCGCAAAGACAAAGGTTCTGTCCATACGAGGAAAAAGGTCACAGCTAGGAACCACCGAAGGCGCCACGCACCAGAAGCTGCTTCTCAAGCCAAGCCACCCTTCTGCCTTGCTATGGGAAAAGCAGACCTCCCAGCTTCCCACCCCCTCGTTCAATAAAAAGGGATCTTACCTGCAGTGACTTTATTTAGGGTCACTAAGGAACTGAGGACCTTGTTAAAATTCTGCCCCTGATACAAATCATTTGCATCAAACGTCTGAAAGGAAAAATTAAACAAGCAAAATTAGTAGTGTCTCGGGGTGTGGGTGAGCCCGGACCTCCCTCCCGGCAGCACGAGGGTGCAGCACAAGGGCGCAGCACGAGGGCGCAGCACGAGGGCCTCTCTGTCCGGATCATGAGCCCAGGTGCCCCTGTGGGAGCCACAGCAGAGCACCAGGCACCCAGTCCCAGGCGAGGAGCCGTCAGAACCCCTTTGTCCAGGTACCATTTAGTGGCCCGCCTGGCCCAGAGCACCCCTTCTCCCCCCCACCCCAAGGCGCTAGCTTTCACAAACCAGGAAGCCTCCACCCTCTCCCTGAAGGGCAGCTGCCACTCAAGACACACTCCCTCCTCAGGTTAAGGCGGGCTGAGCTCTGATGTTCCTTCGCGGGCATGGGAAAGCCAGGCTGGCAGTCACCTCTGCAGCTCACAGTGCGACAGCAGACACAAGGGCACAGCGGGCGTGCGAGGGAACGGGGCAGGGCAGCTGGGGGCCATCTGGGGACCTGGGGCCTCAGTGGACTTGGTCGGACTGCCCTGACGGGCACCTCCCACCTGCCACCCCACGGCACTCACCCGCCGGGCATACTGCCCTGGGCGTGTGTGGGACAGACGCCACTCACACCAGACGCTGCACACACAGCTGCTCATCAGCAAACGAACCTCGCGGGGACTTTCCGAAGGGTGAGGAGAACCCAACAGAGGTCCACTTAAACGCCGAGATGGGCACCCTGTGACCCCACACCCCGGGAATGGCACTGCGGCCAGAGCCCCTTCTTCTCTCTGGGCTGCTCTGTCCTCTGCCCCTACTCTGCACCCTGCCGTCCCCATCCACGGGCTGGCCAGTCCGTCCCTCACCACCCGACGTGGCCCTGCCAGGAGCACCTTCTCCAGCTCGCCCGCCTCCTGCAGCCCTTCCTGGCCGACTCGGTCCTCCCCTTCCTCCACGACCGTGCAACGACAGCCCCCCAGAACACGGCTCACTCGGCTGCTCCCTGGTGACACGTGTCACCCTGGTCGTGTCGCCGCAGCAACGGGGCAGACCACACAGCTTTCAGCACCACGCGTGGCGGCTGGCGCGAGAGAAAGGCCAACCCCGTCCACCCGTGGGGCTTGAGATGCTACTGGGAGTGGAAGTCACACCGGAAGTGCCCCCAGAATGAGCAGGCACTGCTGTCCCCCTCAAAGAGCACCCCCAGTGAAGACACTGCCATGTTTAATTTTGAGTGGGTGAGACGGTCATGAAGTACCTTTGTTAAACACAGGCAGGAGGAAAGCCAGAAGCTGGAACCCCCAGGAGAGAGGCCGTCGAGGCCAATCACTGAGAGTCAAGGGCCGGAGGCGCCAGCACACTTCCTAAAGGCTCACCAGAAAATGAACCGGAGCCGCGAGAAACAAAACGAAGGGACCCCCGCCTGGGCCCTCCTCGGTCTGCGAACGTTACAGCCGCCGGGCGGGACTGCTCTCCCCAAGCCAGATCCTTCCTGTAACAAGTCCTGCTCGGGCCAACGGCCGCCCCAGGCCACGTGCACCAGCAAATGAACCGGAGCCGCGAGAAACAAAACGAAGGGACCCCCGCCTGGGCCCTCCTCGGTCTGCGAACGTTACAGCCACCGGGCGGGACTGCACCAGCCCTCGCTGCACTGGGGAAGGGCCGCTGCTCCCACAGGCGTTCCGGCCGGGAGAGCACAGGCTGGTGAAGGACCCTGCGGGCTAAGCCGAGCTTTCTTGAAAGACGGGAACTGTGAACCTTTCTAGCCTAGGCTTCCCGAAACGCGAACTAAGAAGGCGCCCTAACGTAAACCGGTGATGCGCGCCTTCCAGCGCTGAAGGCGAACCCTAGACCTCGGAAAGTCAAGTCGTAACAGTCTGGATGAAAAAATCCGTACAGAAATTTCTACTAACCTTCATCGCGGCAAGCCAGAGGCGCAAAACCCAGAACAGGATGTCAGAGACGCGAGGCTTCCTGTTATTCCAGCACTGTGGCCTTTCTCCCCGGGCCGCCAGGAAGCATCTGGCTGGCTGGACTGCCCACCAACGGGCTGGACGTGACGTCGAGCTGCAGCGGACGCACAGGCAGGCGTGCACTAGCAGGAAGCTGCATGAGCGGAGGCACACGCCCACGGGCAAGGGGAGACGGACAGACCGAACGCCCTGGTCCACGCTCCTCCGGGGGCAGACAGCGGGCGCTTCCTGCCTCTGGCACAGGGGTCTGGCAACCAAACGCAGAGAAGATGTGCACACACGGCACGTCTGCACTACGGGGCTCCCAGGAAGGGTATCAAAACTTGCGCAGACCCACAGGACATGGCGGTCTGCAGACACCTCTGAGGGAGGAGCGCTGGTCAACACTAGTTTGTGGCGACAGACACAAAGCACGGCCACCCAGACAGGCCCTGACGCGGGCCACCTGTGTCCCCATGAGTTCACACTCACACCTGGGAGGAAGCATGGGGAGGGAGACACGTGAGTTTACAAGAGCCCACCTGTCACAAAGCAGCCAGCACCTACAGGCAGCCTGCGCAGTGGAAGGGAAACCGAGCAGGCAGACGTCCATGGCCGCCACCACCACGCAAGGCCCCAGGAAGCCTCTGACCCTGGGTGCTGCTTCAAGGTGGAAACTGTCCAGCCAGGGAGAGCCGGGGGAGGCATGGAAGGGGGAGCAGGCAACGCAGCGCTGGGGACAGCAGCTCCGCCCCCAATGTCTGGGGCGAGAGAAACACTCAGGCTTCAAGAGCAGGAGGCCGGACCTGACCCAGTGCGGGGACAGCCAGGGAGCACCGTGACGCTCCAGAGAAGAGGTCCCCACCAGTGTTGCAGCTCACCCCCTCAGGACACTGCCCTAGGACGCAAGAGAGGGGCCCAGGTCCACAGACACAGGAAGTCATGGACCGCCTCCCTGGTGTGGAGCAGCTGTGACCTGTCCTTGGAAGGGACCTGAGGCTGCTCAGTGCCCACCTCATCCCGCACACACGACTCAGGCCTTGGCCTGGAGGAGCTCAGGGCTGGGAACGGAAAGAAAGCACCTGCGACATGAGCCCAAAGGCGCGGCCCAGAGCGGCGACTGCTGTGTACAGCCCGCAGAGGTAGGCCTCAGGGCAGACGGAGGAGGGTCGCACCATGCAGCAGGGACAAGCCAGGGGCTGTCTGCTCTGGGACAATGGCTCCCTTCTCCAGCCCTGACCCTTTCTCTCCCACCGACATGCCCGCTGCCCATCCTCCAGGCCCAGGATGACCCTGCCCCTACTCTCCCAGCACCCTGACTCCCACCCCTCTCCTACCAGCCACACTGGCTCCAAGTGCTGAGACTGGTCTGAGGACGCCACACCGGGCCCAGTTCTCACGTCCGACAGACCCCACAAAGCGGTCTGCTCCAGCCTGGTCCCCATCCCCGTCACAGCACAGGAGCAAGTTTAACAGCGGTTCGCCTCCCGCACAAGCACGCCTAATCAAGGAGGGCTTCCTTGTACACGAGGAAGACGAAGCTCTGCTGGCCCAGGCCATCGGGGTGACCCTGTGCATGCGCATGTGACAGCAGGGTTCTCCACAGTGCTCTCAGTGAGGCCTGCTGTGAGCACGAGGTGCGAGGCTCTCGGTAAGTCCTGGGAGCTGGTGTGACCTGCCCACCCACCCTCTGCGTCCCAGCCCCACTCACACACCTGACTGCCCTCCCACTCCGCCCTCCCACGCCGGGCAGGAGGGCCTGCATCCCATCGCTGCTTTCGCAGCCAAGTGACCAGAGTGCTCTGGCCAAAGAGATGCAGCATGAGCGAGACGCCAGCTCCAGCAGAAGCTAAGAGCCTCTGGGTGCCCCTGGACCCGCTACCCCGCGCTCTCCATGGGAGAATGGCAAGACCCAGAACCTTGGGACGAGAGCTCATCTGGGTGGGAGCGCCCTGTGCTCAGACAGAGGCGGCCGACGCCTGGCATCATGAGCGTTGAGACAACGCTGTCCCAGTGCCGCATCACCTACGAGAGGTGGCGAATGTCCACGCTTCGCTCTCTGCAGCAGGACTTACTCTCAGAGGACGAGAGGGAGTCCACCTCCAAGAACAAATGGAAGCAAGACGCGCTACGAGGACTTTGGGTCACGCGGCGACCACCGGACCACGGGACGGCAAAGTTAGCACCGCTCAGCCGCTGGGACCCCATGGAGTCCTCGCAGGTAACCCTGAAAAGCTGCTCCCACAAAGCACCTGGCACCCCACTACGAGCACGGTCTTCCTCCTCAGCCATCCTAAATTCGGTCACCACGGCCTCTGGAAACTCCTTTACAGAAGATCTCCCAGAACCGAGGTCTGGCATCTGCGCGTCAGCCCTGAAGGTCCTCCTTCCACGCACTGGGCAGGCCGAGGCTGACCGTGCACAGCAGAGGACGAAGCGGCCAGGCCAGGGACCAGATGGCCCCTCGGGACAACCTGACCACGCACGGTCACTGCCCCACCACCAGCCACTGACCCACCACACACCACCAAGCCAACACAGCAGCCACGGCAGGAAGGCTCACTCCTAACCAGCCACCGGCAGCCGCCTCCTCCAGGTGCTCCACAGGGGAGTCAGGACCGTGTGGAGAGGCCTCTCACCTGCCCCAGTTCCACACCGACCAGGCCTTCAGGTGAGACCGACCAGAGACAATCTCGATGCCCCAAGCTCAGACTTCCAAGTGCAGAGCCGACAGCCCCGATGACGTCGTGGGAAGCTATTTTTGCCAAATGAAGCTGTTACTTTTGGCACAGTTCTGGGGTGCAGTTTGCAGTTTAAAAATATAATCTGTCCTCTCTCACTGTCAAATGTGGTCTGTGATTTCAGAATGGAGCAGAAATGAATCTCGACTGTGCAGTACTGTTTAGGTCCGATGCCCATGGCCCCAGAACCCTCACTGAGGGGACTTGAGAAGAGAAACCCAATACTGGGCACCCACCTTTGCAGCTGAATCCCACACACCCGAGCCCCAGGGAACCCAGCCACGAGGGGCTCCACCAGGTGTGGCCCCTCCCCCGGCACGCCCAACCCAGATGAGGACTCAACCTCTCGATTCTGCCCCGGCATTGTATCGCATCCAAACCCCAGGAGGGGAAACACACACGTTCGACAGAAATGACTGAACAGGGCAGCCAGGTTCCAGGAAAGGGCAGGGAAGGGCAGGGAAGGGGTGCCCAGGGTACAGCAGAGGGCCTAGCAGTTACAGTGCTGGACTCCCACTTAGTCGCCCTGGACCCAGCAGCTTAAAATGCATGCTGGGGCAGGTGTGAGTGCCCAAAATCCCAAGAGGAGGATGAATGGAGAAGGGACCGCGGTGTGACCATCCCCCCGGGGGTGACTTCTCATGTTCTTTTTTTATTATCATCATCATAATCTTCTTTATATTACATTGGATTACATATAACTTTACAGTGTATTACATTGCTTTTTCAGAAGGGAATGCCATGCATGTCAGTCAGTACAGAGACATTAATCTCCCCACTTCATCATTCAATATCTTTTCAATGTTTTTCCCAATCATTATTATTATTATTTTTAAACAATCACTATTTCTCATTTTGCTTGTAGAAAGACTTTACCCATCATGAAATACTTCTCAGACCAATCCAGTTGCGAATACTACACATGTCATCACCTGTTCGTCCTGCCTCTCTATTGTTCTCTTGCTATCTTTCTGTCCTCTTCTCTTCCCCCCCCCATCCCCCACTGTCTTATTCTCCTTAAGTACCTTCACTGCTTTTATGTCCTCCAATATTTCGCTCTCTACCATACAGTGCGGAGAGTCGGTATGTATTAAGTTGATACCTACAATATCTTTCTTTCATAGCTTGGCTTATCATGTTCTGTCTCTCTGGTGAATGCACAAGCCCTGCAGCAAAAATCTCTTAACAAAAAAAAACAGGAAAAAGAGCAGCCGGACAGCTGGCCCCATGGCAGGCAGCCTCCTCCTTCCTCCTCAGTTCAGGAGTGCCCTTCACCAGGAACGTGCTCGGATGCACAGCCCCGCCAAGCGGGGGTACAAAGAAGCCCCGCCTGCTGAGGGCACCAGGCCTCGTCAGCTCGCACTGCCCTCCCCTACAGGGTCCACGCGGCCCACCAATGCGACACTTCGGCCAGAACACACCTCCAAGAGACAGGGCGGAGAGGGGCAAGGGAAGACCACCACTCGAGCCTGTCAGTCTGGTTCGCCAGCCGCCTCCTCCAGGTGCTCCACAGGGGAGTCAGGACCGTGTGGAGAGGCCTCTCACCTGCCCCAGTTCCACACCGACCAGGCCTTCAGGTGAGACCGACCAGAGACAATCTCGATGCCCCAAGCTCAGACTTCCAAGTGCAGAGCCGACAGCCCCGATGACGTCGTGGGAAGCTATTTTTGCCAAATGAAGCTGTTACTTTTGGCACAGTTCTGGGGTGCAGTTTGCAGTTTAAAAATATAATCTGTCCTCTCTCACTGTCAAATGTGGTCTGTGATTTCAGAATGGAGCAGAAATGAATCTCGACTGTGCAGTACTGTTTAGGTCCGATGCCCATGGCCCCAGAACCCTCACTGAGGGGACTTGAGAAGAGAAACCCAATACTGGGCACCCACCTTTGCAGCTGAATCCCACACACCCGAGCCCCAGGGAACCCAGCCACGAGGGGCTCCACCAGGTGTGGCCCCTCCCCCGGCACGCCCAACCCAGATGAGGACTCAACCTCTCGATTCTGCCCCGGCATTGTATCGCATCCAAACCCCAGGAGGGGAAACACACACGTTCGACAGAAATGACTGAACAGGGCAGCCAGGTTCCAGGAAAGGGCAGGGAAGGGCAGGGAAGGGGTGCCCAGGGTACAGCAGAGGGCCTAGCAGTTACAGTGCTGGACTCCCACTTAGTCGCCCTGGACCCAGCAGCTTAAAATGCATGCTGGGGCAGGTGTGAGTGCCCAAAATCCCAAGAGGAGGATGAATGGAGAAGGGACCGCGGTGTGACCATCCCCCCGGGGGTGACTTCTCATGTTCTTTTTTTATTATCATCATCATAATCTTCTTTATATTACATTGGATTACATATAACTTTACAGTGTATTACATTGCTTTTTCAGAAGGGAATGCCATGCATGTCAGTCAGTACAGAGACATTAATCTCCCCACTTCATCATTCAATAGCTTTTCAATGTTTTTCCCAATCATTATTATTATTATTTTTAAACAATCACTATTTCTCATTTTGCTTGTAGAAAGACTTTACCCATCATGAAATACTTCTCAGACCAATCCAGTTGCGAATACTACACATGTCATCACCTGTTCGTCCTGCCTCTCTATTGTTCTCTTGCTATCTTTCTGTCCTCTTCTCTTCACCCCCCATCCCCCACTGTCTTATTCTCCTTAAGTACCTTCACTGCTTTTATGTCCTCCAATATTTCGCTCTCTACCATACAGTGCGGAGAGTCGGTATGTATTAAGTTGATACCTACAATATCTTTCTTTCATAGCTTGGCTTATCATGTTCTGTCTCTCTGGTGAATGCACAAGCCCTGCAGCAAAAATCTCTTAACAAAAAAAAACAGGAAAAAGAGCAGCCGGACAGCTGGCCCCATGGCAGGCAGCCTCCTCCTTCCTCCTCAGTTCAGGAGTGCCCTTCACCAGGAACGTGCTCGGATGCACAGCCCCGCCAAGCGGGGGTACAAAGAAGCCCCGCCTGCTGAGGGCACCAGGCCTCGTCAGCTCGCACTGCCCTCCCCTACAGGGTCCACGCGGCCCACCAATGCGACACTTCGGCCAGAACACACCTCCAAGAGACAGGGCGGAGAGGGGCAAGGGAAGACCACCACTCGAGCCTGTCAGTCTGGTTCTGTCCACAAGACCCACTGCCAGCCAGGGACAGCAGAGTCCCATATGGGAAGTAGGTGGCCGCAGACAGAGCCCACACACACAGCATCCCCTATGCAACGCTCAGCACTCAACCCCATTTTTGCAGGGACTATGCCTGCGGAGCTCGGCCCGGCTGCGGCCAGAGCCTGAACAGGGACTGCAGAGAGGGGTCTGGGCGGAGGCCCAGGAGCTGCTGGTGGGGCTCCGAGGCAGGGCCAGCACTGCATCCACGGAGCACAGAACGCAGCCCTGAGGGCGCCCGAGGAGGCTGCAGACACCCTCACCTCCCATCTCCCACGGCCTCACCCTCATTGAAGTGAAGGAAATGAAAGGCTTGTAAAACAGAAATCGAGGGCTCCTCCACGGCGCTAAGAGGAGGGAGGAAAAGGCCGTGAGTCGTCTGAACGAGGTTTGGGAAAGTCCTGGGGACAGGAAGTGGATGGCATGGGAACGCATGAGCTGTCTGAGTCCAGAGCAGCCTGTCCGGGCACCCTAGGGGCCACACAAGGGCCAGATAGGGCACGCTGGGTCAGACGAGGACCACTGCTCTTCCTCCGGGACGGGGAGCCGCGCCCAGGCCCTGAGCAGGGGCCCTACCTGCGTGATGCTGGATGCCCCGACGGCCCTCGCAGCGTACCAGCCTGTCACACAGGGGCTGTGGGCCGGGGACCCTGGGAGCTCCGCCCGCGGCAGGAAGCTTGGCCAGTCCCCTCGCTGCAACAGTCCACCCCTCAGCTCGGCCACCCGGAGCCCTCACCTGGTGCTCTATGCAGCCTCCTGGCCACGCCCTGAGAGGCCTGAAACCCTCCAGCCCTCTCCCACCCATGGGGGCTGCACAAGCTAACACGGAAACGCTCTCCCCAAAGCTACTGCTGTTTCTGCAGCCCAAGTAACCACTCTCCTCCCAGGTGACAATGGCCCTAACAGCTCCTCTCCTCTCCTCCACTCGCTATGGTTAAATTCACACAGCTAAGAAGGTACCAACATGCTCATCTTCTACCAGCAACGTATCCCCAACAAATGCCTCTGTAGCAGCCAGCCAGCCGGCATCACTCCGCCACACTCTTGGTCCCAGTTCTGAGATGTGCTCTAGCGGAGACCCCAGCCGCTCACCCACTGGTCATCTGCAGTACGATGGAGCAGAGGACGGCAGGCCCTCCACTCCACGGCCCTGCCTTCCACAGCACGCAGGCCCTCCACTCCACGGCCCTGCCCTCCACCGCACGCC
>NW_006160165.1:5437737-5449452 GCF_000334495.1 Tupaia belangeri chinensis | reverse complement strand
CCCCCACCCCACAGGCCCTCCACTCCCCGGCCCTGCCTTCCACAGCACGCAGGCCCTCCACTCCACGGCCCTGCCTTCCACAGCACGCAGGCCCTCCACTCCACGGCCCTGCCTTCCACAGCACAAAGGCCTCCTGGACAGCTGCTGCTGCCACCGTGTTTCCTCCGAACAAAGGTTCAAGGGCTCAGTCCTCCAGTTAGGACCCAGGTGCGGCAGGCAGGCCAGACTCCCCCTAATCTCCATGCAGGGCATTCATCAAATGCTGGACATTAGTTGGTTCATCTCAACAAATGCACTTGTGAAGCCCAGAGGCCACCAAGGAGCAGCAGGCTTTATTAAAGCTTTTCCTCCACTGGCCTTCCCGACACCTGGCCAAAGGTCATCTCCTACCTGGAGTTCTCTCCCAGGGACTGGTTCCAAACTAAGAGCTCAATATAACGCCTAAAAGGAGGGAAAAGGTAAGTTTCCAGGTCTTCTCTTGGTGAAGGACGTAAGTTCTGAGACAACCTGAAACCCTCAACACCCACCTCCCAGTCGCACGGCTACGTCGTTCGGACCCTTCAATGGTTCCATCTGATCAACGTTTAAATTCTCAGCCATGACCCACAATAACGCATTGTACATTACAACCAGTGCACGCACAGCCCATAATGCTGCATGATTTGAATAAAGTGAAGGAAATGAAAGGCTTCTAAAACGGAAATCGAGGGCTCCTCCACGGTGCTAAGAGGAGGGAGGAAAAGGCCCACTGAGCCAGCAAGCGGCATGGTGCTTAAGGTACTCAACTCCCACATGGTGGACCACAGTTCATGTCCCGGACCCGGTGACTTGAAATACACCAGGTACGTGTGCACGCACGCCTGAAATCCAGGAGAATGAAAAATGGACTGAAGCGTGACCGTCCACCGAGGGCGACATTTCTCACTTCCCTCCTCACTGTGCCTCTCTCTCTGTCCCTCTCCGGCATGTGTACACACCCCGAAGACAACAAGGAACAAATACAACAAAGAAAGAGTCTCCTCAAGCTTCCACGGCGG
Organism: Tupaia belangeri chinensis; assembly: GCF_000334495.1. Lineage (NCBI taxonomy): Eukaryota > Metazoa > Chordata > Mammalia > Scandentia > Tupaiidae > Tupaia > Tupaia belangeri. Next base: position 5,448,415 of record NW_006160165.1, on the reverse strand, counting down.
GCGTGCCCGTGAGCCAGGCTCCAGTCGCTTTACTCTCCAGGAGAAAGCCTTTCGCCACTCCAGACGCCTCACTGGGTGGTGAGCCACACCCCGACCAGCCACACCCTTAAGTAAACATCCTTCAGCCACACAGCACAGATAACTCACCCACAGAAACACGTCTGTTAACCACTCAAAATGCAGAACCCTATGGATACAACGCAGTTCCTGAAAGGACTGACGCCCAAGGTCTGTAAGCTCCTACCAACTGTACTGTGCCCTTCCCCTGCTGGAGACGAACTTTAGTACTAAATCTGTAAGTTCTAGAATCTCCGTAAACCTGGACGAAAACCCCAACTCTGCCGCTTGGCAAATGCTGAACGCCACACAGCTCAGCCTCCACACTCGGCCTCCTCGCGAGTCCGGAAAACTACCGACTCCTCACGTCACTGCCCTGCGGCGGTCCTGCACAGGCAGGGGCCACTCAGGCAGCAGGAGCTGCTACTAAGCTGTGGCCATGCCATTTCTCTCTTACTGCACTTACTTGCTATAGGGGGCATGTGCTTGCCAGAGAGAAAGACAACGAGAAATCACTCCCCGGGAAGGATGGCCACACCGCAGTCCCTCTCCTCCATCCTCTCCTCCGGACTCTGGACACGCATGCATGCACACACACCCAGCAGGAACCTCAGGTCACTGGGTCTAGAACACGAAGCACACAGTAGGCCACGCGGAGTCCAACACTGTGACCTCCATGCCACCTGCTAGTCCCCTTCTGCATCCTATTTCTTGCACGTTTTGCCTTTCTCCTCAGACGTCAATGGCAGAAGTCCCTATCTGTATTTGTTCATTCCCTCTCAATTAACTTTCATCTACTCCCACCTGAAGATGTTCGCAGTTTCAGTCTCTGAGTGTGACTCCTGGCTTGATGATGAAAAGCTTGTAAAAAGTACCTCGGAAGTCAGTGGCTGGGTTCACGATGATAGCCACAAACCCTCTGGCTTCCCGCAAGCAGAGTGCAGGCTCGCCTCTCCTATATGCCAAAGCACACAGCTTCCGAGCTCGCCGCCCAGCCTCATCTGTGACGGCTCATATGGGATGTCCACTCAACTAGCATAAGGTTACCTAGAAAAAGCACTACTTCAGGTGTCTCCAGAAGGCCTCAACGTGGAGGGAAAGAAGGCCAGAGCACAAGATTCGCCCTTGGTGTAGATGCAAACAACCCAATCAACAAGAGCCCAGAAAGCATACCCACAAAAGAGCAAGACGGACTTCAGAATGCACTCGCCCCGCAGTCCGGGATGCAGGTGGGCAGCCCTCTGGTTCCGGGCCTTCAGCCTTAGACTGTGAGTGCTGTCGTCGGCTTCCCTGCCTCTGGGGCCTGCATGGGACTTCACGGCAGGGACACCTTTCACGTAGCCATGCAACCTACTGCCTCTATGCCTATGGTCTCGTTAGAGAACCCTGACTCCTCGGCCCCCTCAGACGGCACTGACCAGAGGGTGAAGCCCTATGGGCGGCCTCCCGTCGAGAGGCCTCTGTATCAACTAACCATCAAAATGGAAGTTCAGACGAAGTTCATCACCAGCTACCAGAAGCACTGGGGGAAGTTCTGGGGAAAGAGACTCGCATGCTTTAAAGCACCCCCCAAGATTTCTGCCAGTACGAGGAAAAGGGTGTTGTACCCGAGACCTGGCTGGCCACCTGCTCGGGGTCACACGGCACCTCAGCAAGGCTGCTGGCTGTTCCTGCCTTCCGCCAGGAATCCGTGGGGAGTCGGACGCTGCTGTGCAGGACCGGCCAGACCATGCCCAGACTGAGGGGCACTCCACAAGACACTGGCCTGGACGCCTCGGAGACACAAGCCACAGAGGCGGAAGAAGCACCCACGTTTAAGGCAACAAGGGAGCTGAGCCAGACTGAATGCCACGCATGACCCGAGCATGAGTCCGACACTTAGAGATTGGCTACACAGGGAAGTCTGTGACCACTGCAGAGGTGGCCACAGACTGGGGGTGACAACACCTTGAACACAGTGGCAAGCTTGTGTATGGTGCAGCATCTCGGTGATGCCGGGGCCCTTCGTATTTTCGAGATCTGTTCAAGTGTTCAGAGTGAGTCCACCAGGCCCACGACAAGACGTAAACAGCAGAGTGGAACGCAAATGGGCGTGCCTGAACTCAACGGGGACACGAGGGCTCAGGGCCCACCGCTGACCACAGCAGGCCCCTGCCGTCCTTTGAGTTTTGCACTTTTTTTAATAGTTTCTACTACAGGGCATGTGCGCCTACCAGAGAGACAGAGATAAAGTGAGAAAGCACCCCCGGGGGATGGCCACCCTCCTATCACGGTTTTGGACAGGCACATAGACATACTCAGAGCAACAGTCAAGCGCTGGGTCAGGGACTAGAACCGCCCATGTGGTCCAGCCACTTCACCTTCCATACCACCTGCTGGCCCAAGCATTACTCTTTTCGAGATGAAAGCAACTTGAGGGGAAAACAGACTGGGAGGCTTTCTAATGAGCCCTTACACCTCTAGTCTCCCTGCTAAGTAGGAAATAAAAGCATTCCTCTGCCCATCACCCACAGGCTTCCACACCCCGACGGCCAGTCCCGCGCAGCTGACAGCGTCCCCGAGCAATCGCCATGGCTGCCATGCTCACTATCCACTAACTCCTGGCACTGCTGCGTGGGCCCAGCTTCGCAAGAGAAAGCTGGGGCGAGGACACTGCCCCCCAGCTCCCCGTAACAGGGCAGGGGACGCACGTCTTCTCCCCAGCCAGCTCTCATGTCCTTGCCCAGTCCTGTGCAAAGGGCCCAGCTGGTCAGCTCAGCACCAAACTAACTAAATCGAGATCCTCCAAGGGGGTCCGGGAGACCTTCTTTAAAACTCACAATCTGAAACCCAAATGGACCCTAGCCAGTGCAACTTGACGCTCCGCAAGTCTTCTACAGAGCCGGGCAAGCATGAGCGAAGGCGGGGAGAACAGTGGCCACAGGAATCGAAACTGAATCCCTTCAAACTGAAGCTCAAGTCAGGTTCTCTAAACTGTCAGAGACAACACTCAATACAGACTAAAACACATTTTTTCAGAAATACAAGGTAATTTCAAAAACACTTGTGGAAAATGGAATTGAAGTCTAAGTTTACTCTGATGCAACAAATTTTTGAAATGTATACAGTTTTCTCATAATACACATTTTCCATGAACTTTGCAAAGATCCTGCATATTCTGAATAAGAAAGTTTTTAAAACATTCTTAAGCAGACTGTACATCTAAACGTGGCCTGGAAAAGGCTGGCTCTGTCCCCGTTGGCTGGGAACCTGTCCCAGCTGGCCCCAGGATGGGCAGGGCCTGACTCCAAGCGCTGCAGGATGAGCACCTGTCCACAGACGTGCACGCGGCCGTCCTGCAGCGGCCCCGGGGCGCTCCCAGTTCATTTCTAAGTGCAAACACGAAAGTGAGGACTGAAAGGAAACCAGAGAAGCCCATCCTACTAGACGCAGAGGAGAGGGAGCACAGAGCCAGGAGGGACCAGGGTCCAAATGCCCGGAGGCTAGAGAAGCAGGCAGCTCCACGATTTCAGGGTCCTCGGGGCAGCGCCTACGGGCCATCAGCCACACACTGTTCCCATTCACCAGCCCTGAGCGTGTTTCACTTTTCACGAGGAAGTCACTGGAAAATAAACCTGCACACCCTCATAGAGCTTTTTTCCCCCACTGGGGCAAGATTAGGCATCCCTATTTGACAGCAAATTAAACCATGAAGGCACTGCACTGTTCACACACAGAAGAGCACATCTCTGACTCTCTCGGGGCCTGTCTGCCTGAGGCTGGTGCTCCTGCAGCCACGCGGACTCAGCAGCGCTAGCCCCAAGGAGCCACCCAGGATGGCGGTGGCTTGAGGAGACCTGACACCCTCACACCCCTCCCGGGAGCTGCACAGGTTCTGGGCAGCTGTGGCCCAGCCCTCCTCAGCGAGCACACGCCTGCTCTGCAGACTCCCCTTCACACAGGGCCCCTGCTGCCTGCCCCTCCCTGCAGCCCCACTGAGCACCACTTCGGAAGCCACCAAAATGCCAGTGTCCATCCACATAGGAGGAAGACCCGGGCTCTCACCAGGCCACCCTCCCCAAGGCTGTCCCAGGTCTCCCAGGGCAGGACGGAGATGCCGTGCCCTGTGAAAGCACCTGAAGTACCAGGAAGGCAGACCCTCAGTGGGGGAAGCAGCTCCAAGGGCGCTGTCCCACCGCCCTCTGCGAGGCCCCTCACAGCCCCCGTAGATGAGGCCCAGAGACTCACCGAATACTTTTCTAACCAGGCTCAGGGTCCTTTCTGACTCCAACTCTACAGCGGCTGATGACTCAGGGTTCCTTCCCAGGAAAGGGACAGAGCTTGCAGGGCCCAGGAGCCTTCCACCGTGGCCCACCCAAGGTGAGCCAGGACGAAGAGCCTGGAGCCAGGGCCAGGCCGCCAGAGCAGGCGGTGGCCCAGCGCTGCCCACGCTGCACAATGAAGCACGGGGCACCTCCCGATGGAGGCCCGAGGTCATGCCGGCATCCGGCCTGAGACAGACGGGAAGGGGCTCAGTGACACGCAGCTACAATCCGCCTTTGAAGCCACGTCGCCAAAGAACTGCTACACACAAGTCTAAGCACTGACGACCTGTCACAGCCGGCCTGTGAGCGAGAACGACCCGGCAGGGCTCCGACATCAGTCCCGTCCCCTCCCCACTGGTCCTGGGCAGGCACCAAGGGCCCAGACTCGGGCACCTCGTGGGGTTCTGGCCAATCAGCAAATACCTGCTCAGAGTCGGCCAGGGGCACGGGGGTGATTAACTGCACTGCTCACAAAGCCACAGGGGACGCTAACAGCAGGCACAGCAAATACCTGCTCAGAGTCGGCCAGGGGCATGGGGGTGATTAATTACACTGCTCACAAAGCCACAGGGGACACTAACAGCAGCCAGCCCAAAAAATGAAGAGCAGCAGCAGAGACAAGGCTGAGCTGGCCATGAAGACGAGACCTACTCGGACAGACACAGAGGGGCGTTCCCGGCACTGGCAGGAAGTGGGTCAGGAAAAGCCCTGATAGCAGGCGCCCTCGGCCCCAAGCCCAGCCCCTGCTCACTAGCTGGGTGACCTTGGCTAAGTTCCCACACCTCCAGGCCCTCACCTGAAGGGAGAACGGCTTCGTGAGAGCTGGCAGCAGGGTTAAGTGAACGTGACCCGTGACATCAGTCCATGCCACATGTCTGCCACATGGCTGAGGAACGCGTACGACCTGGAGGCGTCTCAAACAGCCTGATGCTCAAATAACTGGGACAGGCAGGGTGGTGTCACGAAGGCCCAGCCCCAGCCTACCAGGATCAGGTTCCTGAGTGTGACCCCTGCCTGATGAGAATCCTCTGTGACAGGTGGCGGGCTGGCAGGATGCTGGCTGCAGGCCCAAGCCAGCCACAGGCAAATCCACGTGGGACAGCCGCGGGTGCAGGTCTCAGCCACAGGAACCACGGAGGCCAGACAGGGCGGCTCGGAGTCACACAGGACTCTCAGACAGCGACGGCCATGAGGCCTCAGGACACAGGGCAGCTGCACAGCCGAGGGGGCTCCCACAGGCCTGCAGCTCACCGTCCCTCGCAGCGCTGTCATGGGAGCAGGGCGGGGGTGTGGGGTCCTTAGTCCCCCTCGTAAGTAAGGTGGCCCCTGCACCTCAGGCAGCCGGGACAGCTGAGCCGAGTCCCGGGAAGAGCACAGTGCGAGAGAGCTAGCCATATGGCCCTGGGGACACATGTGCTCCAATGTCCTCACCCACAGAGGAGCACACGGTGCCTGCCCGCAGGGCTGCCATGGAAACTGGCAGAGACAGTCCAGAAAAGCACCTTCCGCCCAGGCCAAGGGGAGCAGGCACCAATCAGAGTAGGGGCCTGTCATGGGAGCAGGGCGGGGGTGTGGGGTCCTTAGTCCTCCTCGTAAGTAAGGTGGCCCCTGCACCTCAGGCAGCCGGGACAGCTGAGCCGAGTCCCGGGAAGAGCACAGTGTGAGCGAGCTAGCCATATGGCCCTGGGGACACATGTGCTCCAATGTCCTCACCCACAGAGGAGCACACACACGGTGCCTGCCCGCAGGGCTGCCATGGAAACTGGCAGAGACAGTCCAGAAAAGCACCTTCCGCCCAGGCCAAGGGGAGCAGGCACCAATCAGAGTAGGGGCCTGGGCGGGAGAGTGGGTAGGAAAGGCCCCCGTGGGTGCCAGACAGTTCAGGACGCCCACGCCGCCCGCTCACCCACCTCCGGCTGCATGCGATACACAGCCTCAGCGGCCGGGTCCTGCCATGGCTCTGTTCCACCTCGGGCCCTGCTACCGGCCACTCCTCCCCCAGAAGGCCCGGCCACTCTCCCACTTATGTTCCTCGGAAAAGCCCCCAGGTCCTCCTGGGCTTCTGTCTGCAACGACCCCGGCCCCTCACCATTCCCTCCCATCCTCACCAGGAGCGCTGACGTGCGCACACATGTTGCCTGCACATCCCCAGCCACAGCAAAGCAGGTGTCACTGGCACGGAGCCAGAGGTGGTGCCTGGCCAGCAGGCAGCGGGAACTCGGTGCAAGGCTGCCATCCATTAAGCCCTCCTTAAAGGGCATTCCAGTGGACCCTCGTGAACAGAAAGAAGCGTCTGCTCCAACAAGAAGACCAGGGAAGCCAGGGGCCGCTACAGAAGAAAGGGGAGTGGCCACACTCCCAGATGCAGTCGCCTATAGAGGTGACAGCCTGACCCAACTACATTCAAGGCCAGGAGGCGTCGAATCACCCTGCATGTTTAAAGGAAGGCAGCTAAGGGGGTCCCCAAATCCCAGCTACACGCCACAGAGCTCTCAGTTCTGCTTTAGGTGCACTGACTCCATGTGCCCACGCACCGCCCACCAGGCACTGGTCACACCGGCCTGCTCTCCCCGGAGCTGTGGCCCAGGTTCAGGGCACACATACAGACGTTCAGACAGCAGGGAGGCTGCGGCAGGTGTGTGGGCTCTGAGCAGGGCAAACTCGCAGGGGCCCTCTCACCAGGCCGAGGCACAGTGGCCTGTGACACATGCGTGGACGCAGACGAGGTGGCAAACTTGACAGTGCTCAGGGAGAGCGGCCGGGGCTCGATCAGGTGACCCCCGACCACCCACCGCCCTCCCGGCTCGTAGTGACTCAGGAGGTCAGACGCACTGGTGGGGCAGCGGGAGGTGAAGGAAGGGTGGGAAGGAGAGGTGGGCTGGGCAGTGACAGCGACAGAGGAGCCACGCGAGGGCCTCAGCCTTGCCGGGCAGCAGAGCACGGCCGCTCCCGGCATCGGGGAGAGGCACACAGGTAGGTGCCCACAGAGGCCCTCCACGGGAGGCCCAGTGTGAAGCCCAGCAGGCCCTGTGGCGGTGTGAGCGCGGGACTGCACAGTAACCCCTTTACGGGTCGTCAGGAGAATCGCGACGACTTTCACACAGAAAGCAGAGAAGTCCACCCTGACTTTTCCGACGCCCCGACAGTCATCCACAAGGCCAAACTGTTGGGGCTCTGGAAGTCTGATGCATTCTTCTGTTTTTCCATGACTTTCTGGACCTTCAGTACTTCTAAAACGCTTCAGATTTTTCATGGCACCAGCAATAGCTCCCATTCAAAACCCATGCGCACGCCGCAGTAAGCGAGCTCCAATTCCACCCCTCCAGCCCTACGCCGCCTTCTCTGCAGGCTGGGGGGCTGGGCAAAGCAGGGACGTCGTTACCTATAGTGCCACCGCCCGCCAGGGTCACGCCAGCCTGGGAGCACGCCGCACGTCCTGGAGTAGATGCTGCCGGCCGCAAGCCCGTCAACACATGAAGGCAGCGCGGCATGCTGGCATGGGGGGACGGGGCACTCGGACACACCGAGTCACTTCAGGGCACCACCTTCTCTCGTGTGGCCCTGGCGGGCAAAGATCACATGTGGAAACACAGCCCATCCTGGCCAAGGGGAGGCGCTCCCCCGGAGGGCAGCACAGGCTCTGGCAGCAGGACTGCATGTTTCACCCTGTGGAATGGCCCTGGGCCCCTGGGGTCAACCCAGAACAGGCTGGCTTGAAGCTGATCCTAAAAGCACGGCCCCAGGGTACTTCCAAAGTAAGCTCCTAGGAGGGCGACCGTGGGTCTATTTCAGTCCCAGCCAGAGGGGGACGCCTGCAGCCTGGAGAGCACTGGCTCCTTCCCATTCTGGACAGGGCTTCCGATATGTATCGGCTGGCTCCAGCCCCCCACTCTGACCTTGCCACTGCGAAGATACAAACACAGAAGAGACAAGACCATGTTTAAATGAAGGCAAGACAGGGGCCGGCAGGTGGTGTGGTAGATAAAGCCGCTGGATTCCCTCATGGCCAATTGCAGTTCGAGTCCTGGACCTGGCGGCTGGCTTCCTTTCTCTTTCTCTTTCTCTCTCTCTCTCTCTCTCTCTCTCTCTCTCTCTCTCTCTGATCAAATTAAATAATAACTGGAATTAAATATTTTTTTTTAAAGAGAAGGCAAAAAGGCTGGTCCCGTATTTTGGAAGCTGGGCACACCACACAGCGGACTTCACCAGGGCGGCAGCCACACGACAGGCAGCCCTCGGCCCTGACCTCACCGGGCTGCCCTGCAACTGCTCTAGGCATGTGGAGGGTGAGGGACTGGCAAGGTATATGCCTTTGCATCCCACCTTGGTGAAAACGAAGAGAAAAAGGTAAGAGTGTGTCCAGCATTCCCAGTAAGGGGAGAGGGCCAGCCTTCAGTACAGTGGTTAAGGCGGCTGGATCCCAATGGCTCGCTGTGTCATTTGAGCCCGACTCAGCGGCCTGAGGGGAAAATGCTGGGAGCAGGTGCATGTGTGCCCATCACCCTGAGAGGAGAATGGGGAAGAGACTGCGGCATGGCACCCCTCCCTTTCTCGCTTGCTCCCTCCCTCCTTCCTTCCCTCTCTCCCTAGTGCTCTCCCCCATCTCTCCCACCCCAGGTGGGCATACATGCCCACAGCAAAAAAAAAAAAAAAAAAAAAAAAAACCGGAATGGGAGGAAACTTACGGAGCTAACTGAAATGGCACAAGTGCAATAACTACTTTTCCACATGATTTTTTTGCCATTGATATTTTCATATGTACACATGTATCTCAAATGATCAGAAGAAAAACAGCAACATGAACAGTGTAGCTGGAAACAGCCATGCTAGTCTGCATGTGTCACCTCTGGCCACCGTGGCAGACAGGAGAGTAGTGGCCTGCTGAGGGGCTTACAATACAGAGGCCTGGCCCCTTCCTGGCCATCGCTATGCGGCCTTCACAGCGGCCTTCACAGAAAAGTGTGCCATGCCCTTGCACAGGGCAGTAGGGCCTTGCTTTCAGTCCTGCTATGGTTTGAGCCAAGACAGCTTCAATACGTGAGCACTCAAATTGGAAGCAAAGGAAAAACACACTGGGTTTTTGCATTTAGCAAGTTTTACTGTGGCTGTGGTCCTTTTAAGGAACAATACCAAAACAGGGCGAGGTCAGCAGCAAGGGGCTGGAGGCGCCCTGGCGGCAGGACGAGGGGACCGCAGGCAGGGCACTGCGCAAGCACAGGAGAACTGCAATCATGTGACACCAGGGTCCTGCAGCCCACATTTCTGAAGGCTGTGTGACAGGGGCCCCACAGCGCGGATGGGTCAGGGCCTCAAGGACTAAAGAACTGTTTTGCTGCTGTCTTCGTCTCTTCCCGGTCGGTGAGAGTTGCTCACAGGTGGCTGGGACCAGCCGTCACTGGGAGAGGACCTTTTCTCAGTCTACCCTTTGTGCTCTTCTGCCACTGTTCCCGCGCGTCAGCTGCTGTGACACAATACACCCGGTGTTGCTCGCACAGCGCGAAGTCCCTTCTCACAGCTCTGAAGTCTGGAGCCCAGGCCCGGGCACTGCAGACGCCTGCCCGGTGAGGCCCTGCTCCCAGGCGGCCGTCTCCTGGCTGAGCCCTCACTCAGCAGGGCAATGACGGCTCTGGGGCTCTTCCAAAGGCACCGACCTGTCATGGCCCAACCAGCTCCCAAAGGCCCCCCCTCCTAATACTCTCACCTCGTGGGTAGGGATTGCAACATGAATTTGGGAGAATACACTGAGACCCCAGCAGCTACAAGGGCTTTTCGTCACTGGGCTGTTTGTTTCTGGAGCCTTAACCACTAAGCTGTTCCTTTATGGCTTTTTAGCTCATATTTTAAAAACTTTCCCCAAATTTTACATATCACAGAGCTTTGCAGTCATCTAAAATACCAAACACACACAGTGACACACCACAGGGGGGCCAGCCCCTACAGCAGAGGAGCAGAGGGCGAGCGCAGTGGGGGCGGGATGGGGGGCCTGCCTGGCTGCTCAAGGATCACCTGGAAGAGCAGCACGCTGCTGCCCTGGCGCCAGGACCAAGCAGGCCTCGGGGCTGGGACCACCGCAACCCTCCCAAGCAGGCGCACCCTTCTCTCCGCACACCGGCATGTCTCAGAAGCTGCTTCTGTGAGGACCACACGTGTATTCGTGAGCACAGGCTCAGCGGCTGCACCAGTGCCTGTGCAGGCCCAGGATAAGCACCCAGGCCTCAACCATCTAAGAACGACCGCCACACTGTCACTTCTGCTAAGTGCCCAAACACGAGCACTACTGGTACGAACTCTGACCGGCCGGCTGCTGCTGCTGCTGG
>NW_006160165.1:5428005-5437706 GCF_000334495.1 Tupaia belangeri chinensis | reverse complement strand
TCCGTCTGCTGCTGCTGCTCTGGCTCCCGCACCAGCTCCGGCTCGGCACCCGGGATCGCGATGTGGGAGCACAGTGTCACCTGAGCTGCTCACCGCAACGCGCAGCCCCAGCTTCCAGGCACATCCTACCATAGGGTGGTCATTAACAAGCCTACACTTTCAATGCAAAACCACTTTCCTGGGAGTTAATGTAGCAAGACTACACAAAAATAGGCCATTGTGAATACAGTACTTCCTTTGTTCAGTTTCAAAAAGCAAGTGTTGAGCATCAAAAGACTAAATCCAAGTGTTGGGATTCTAGGATTTGTTATTAAAGCTAGAGGAGAATTTACTAAAATCCTCATTACAACCTTCAAACTTTTCCGCGTATCCCCTTTTAATTCTTTCAAGGCTGACCCTCAACAATTCTTGGCGATATTGGCGACCACCCTGCAGAGGAGGGCACATGGCTGGTGCTGGAGTCCACACGCTGTGCCATGCCACTATCCCACCCCTTCCTTCCCACGGATGTTCACACTCTCTCACTCCCATTTTTCACTTTTACCACACTAAAAAAAAAAAATCCTGGCAACTCCTGTCACTAGGGGACGATTAGGATTCCACCCTGAGTCACCTTCAGCCTTATTCTTGGTGCCACCTGCTGAAGGTGGACATCCAATGGTCCCTACATCTCCCAGCCAAATCTGAAGCAAGGACCTCGATGCACCACTGCCCGTTTGAAGGTGGAGGGTCTGCATGGAAGGCCACCATGGCTAGAACCTGAGAGTGGCCCAGAGGCCAAGCACCAGCAGACGGCCAGGACACAGACCCTCAGTTCTAAGGCACGAGGAACTGAACCCCACCAACACCCAAATGAGTATGAAAAAATACTCCCCCAGCCACTCCGGGTAAAAGTCAGCCCAGCCAGCGCCTTGATTTGGACCTGTTGGGATCCCACGCACTGAACCCATTCAAGCCCACCCAGAATTCTGACTGCAGAACTCCGAAATAATAAATAACATTGTTTTAAGCCACTAAGTTAGCGATGGTTTAATACACAAGCAAGAGAAAGTCAGTACACTAGCCCCGCTATCTAATGAAGTGCAAGGGTCAACTGATCTTTGACAAAGGTGCCAAGAACACACAATGGGGACAGGACAGTCTTTGAAAACTGGAGCTGAGAAACTGGATATCCACATGCTGGAGAATGAAACTGGATCCTTATCTCACGCCACATACAAACGTCAACTCAAAATGGATTAAAGACTTAAACCTTAAGACTTGAAACAAACTGGAGGGAGAAAACAGGGGAAACGTTCCTGGACATCGGTCTGGACAATGATCTCCTGGACATGACTCCAAAGGCAACAAAAGTGAAAGCGAAGTGGAATTACACCAAACTAAAGAGCCTCTGTACGGCCAAAAAAGGAAACACGCAGATTGGGAAAAAATATGTATTAACCATACAGCTGGTAAGAGGTCCATATCCAACATGTGTAACTCGATGATTCACAAACAAGAAAATAGCCGGATTGAGAAATGGGCAAAGGAACTGAGCAGACGTTTCTCAAAGGTAGAACGGCCAGCCAGCAGGTAAATGGAAAAGGGCCCGACGTCACTAACCATCAGGGAAGTGCGAGTCGAACCCCTGCCGTCACCGCACACCTTTTAAAATGGTTACTATCAAAAAGATAAAAGACAGTGTCGGCAAAACGTGAAGAGAATGGAACCCTGGTGCGCTGTGGGCGGGGATATGTTAGTATAGCCATTTTGGAAGAGATCATGAAGCTCCTCAAAAAAATGAAAGCAGAACTACATGGGAGACAGCAAGGAGAAGAGTGGGTAAGCGCGGGATTCCCACAGGGCCAATCACAGTCTGAGTCCAGACCTGACAGTCTGAAACTCATGCCGGGCACATCGATGTGACCAAAATCCCAGGAGGAGAATGGAGAAGGGATTGTGGTATGGCCATCCCCCGGGGCGATTTCTCACTTCCTCTCTCTCTTAAAAAAAAGAAAAAACAGGGAACCAGCAGTTAGCGTAATGGCTATGTCGTTGGACTCCCACGTAGTCGACCGCGGTTCGCGTCCCGGACCCGGTGGCTTAAAACTCACGCCAGGCACGTGTGCGTGCGTGCTCAAGATCCCGAGAGGAGAATGGAGGAGAAGGGATTGCGGCGTGACCATCCCCTCTGGGGGGTGATTTCTCGCTTTCTGTCTCTCTGTCTCTCTCTGTCTGTCTGGCGAGCGCATGCGCCCTATAGCGAAAACCTCTCCAAAAAAAAAAAAAGAAAAACACTACGTCCGATCCAGTGACCCCACTCGAGGGTGTCCTTCCGAAGGAGCTGAAATCGGTCTGTGGAAAGGATGTCTGCACACCCACGACCATTGCGCCATTACTCACAACAGCCGAGACAAGGCCTTGGCCTCAAACACGCATGGGTGAGCAGAGGAAGACGGTGTGGCTTATATAAAGGGCCATATTCAGGCTGAAAAGAGAGCCCTGCTGCCTGCACCACGGACCCAGAGGACATCACAGTAGCTGAAGTAAGTCGAGCGTGGAAAGACCGATACCACAGGATCGAACTTACATGTCAAGTATACAACCAAAGCCGTGACCCCAAAGCAGTGCGGAGCAGAGAGGTAACCAGAGGCGGGGCGGGGCGATGACAGTCCAGGGAACAAGGTCCGGCCAGACAGGAGGAAAACCTACGGTGACCTAGAGCACTGCGCCGTGACCAAGATGAATGATACACGCTGCAAAACTGCCGAGACATTTTACATGTCCTCACCAGGAAGAAATGCTAGGTATGTGCAATGGCGTGCTAGCTAGCCTGGTTTAACCATTCCACAATGTGTCCGTATATCACACCACGGTGCAGCCCACAGACACCTGCAATTGTTTGTCAGTTAAAAACCCGCACGTGAGAAAAATAAAAAGAACCTGGAGCAGTGGCGAGGTACGCCTTGCATGAACAGTTGGTCTGTATTTCATGCTCTACTGATCTGAGCAACAAAAATCTAGCCAAAACTTCAAAGCGGGAGGGTGGGAAAGAGCAGATTTCTGTTCTGAACCCCCCGGGACTTTGGATGACTTCCGCTTTTCCAGAAGAACGGTTAAATAAATGAGCATCAATTCAAAAACCAGCAGGTAATCTTGGTATTAGCTGGTGTAATGAGGAGCTGGGAAGAGAAATCAAGTGAGGGTCGCTGTCCCTAGCCTGCTGCAGGAATGGCCTATGAGAAGAGGGTTTTTGCTCACACATGAGACTCCTCTTATTCCTCGTGGCAACTATGAGAACAGGTTCATCCAGTCTCATCTGAAATGTTCAGTTTTCCCTTCAAAATGCGATTATGGTTAACACTGTATGGGAGGTCACAGGTCAGTTCTTTAATTGCCAGGGGGCATAAGAGAAAGAACCTCCCCAACACACACACACAGAGGGAGAAAGCACCCCCCAAGGAGGCACAGTCATGCCTCTATTCCTCCATTTCTCCATCCTTCCATGGTTTAGGGCATGCATGCACCAGAGCCCTGTGTCCTTCTCAAGTCACAGGGGCCAGGATTCAAACTGTGGTCGGCCATGAGGGATGCAGCTCCTGTGTAACCAAAGGCTATGGGGCTGGCCCAATAGTCAGTTCTTAAAGCAGAGAGCCTCGGGACCAGCAGTTGGCATAATGGCTATATCGCTGGACTCCCATGTAGTTGACCGCAGTTCGAGTCCCAAACCCGGTGGCTTAAACTCACGCTGGGCGCATGTGCGTGCGTGCTGAAGATCCCAAGAGGAGAATGGAGACGCTGCAAAACTGCCGAGACATTTTACATGTCCTCACCAGGAAGAAATGCTAGGTATGTGCAATGGCGTGCTAGCTAGCCTGGTTTAACCATTCCACAATGTGTCCGTATATCACACCACGGTGCAGCCCACAGACACCTGCAATTGTTTGTCAGTTAAAAACCCGCACGTGAGAAAAATAAAAAGAACCTGGAGCAGTGGCGAGGTACGCCTTGCATGAACAGTTGGTCTGTATTTCATGCTCTACTGATCTGAGCAACAAAAATCTAGCCAAAACTTCAAAGCGGGAGGGTGGGAAAGAGCAGATTTCTGTTCTGAACCCCCCGGGACTTTGGATGACTTCCGCTTTTCCAGAAGAACGGTTAAATAAATGAGCATCAATTCAAAAACCAGCAGGTAATCTTGGTATTAGCTGGTGTAATGAGGAGCTGGGAAGAGAAATCAAGTGAGGGTCGCTGTCCCTAGCCTGCTGCAGGAATGGCCTATGAGAAGAGGGTTTTTGCTCACACATGAGACTCCTCTTATTCCTCGTGGCAACTATGAGAACAGGTTCATCCAGTCTCATCTGAAATGTTCAGTTTTCCCTTCAAAATGCGATTATGGTTAACACTGTATGGGAGGTCACAGGTCAGTTCTTTAATTGCCAGGGGGCATAAGAGAAAGAACCTCCCCAACACACACACACAGAGGGAGAAAGCACCCCCCAAGGAGGCACAGTCATGCCTCTATTCCTCCATTTCTCCATCCTTCCATGGTTTAGGGCATGCATGCACCAGAGCCCTGTGTCCTTCTCAAGTCACAGGGGCCAGGATTCAAACTGTGGTCGGCCATGAGGGATGCAGCTCCTGTGTAACCAAAGGCTATGGGGCTGGCCCAATAGTCAGTTCTTAAAGCAGAGAGCCTCGGGACCAGCAGTTGGCATAATGGCTATATCGCTGGACTCCCATGTAGTTGACCGCAGTTCGAGTCCCAAACCCGGTGGCTTAAACTCACGCTGGGCGCATGTGCGTGCGTGCTGAAGATCCCAAGAGGAGAATGGAGGAGAAGGGATTGCAGCATGGCCTTTCCCCCCACAGACACTGCCCGGGGGAGGATATCTATGTCTCTCTGCCTCTCTGGAGAGCAAATGCGCCTTATAGCAAAAACCTCTCCAAAAAAAAGAAAACTCAGTTAAGAAAGTCTCATTAATATTCAACTGTTAAGATTACTCTTCTTTTGGTCATCTGTGAGAATTCTCCCTTGCCTTTAAGAATTGGTGATCCCTCCTGGGTAGAGGACTGAGCTAGTAAACTATGAAAAATAACGACTCAGAGGTGAGGAAAATGGCACAAGACAATTATGAATTTCACTTCATAATGAAAATCTCGACCTTGCAATAGTTTGAAATTTAAATACACTTTAACACCTGAGTTCATAATAATGCTGAAGACCATTTATTCTGTCAACTTTTTAAACTTTATAAATAAAAAGTGTGTATATATATTTCCAAATATGTGAGAATATGGCTAAATATTGAAAACAGGCATTTTTCTTTTAAAGAGAACTAGGTGAAAATTCATAGCTGTATTCCGTTTCATAATCATTTTGTTGCTAATATTCCTGAAATTACGTGTTAGCGACTTAGGCTCAATTCAGTGATGGTCCGCTTGAACAACTGTAACAACATTTGCATCCCTAACTTTAGATCTTGACAAAAGCAGGCAAGCGCGTTACCGGCGTGATGGCTCCAAGCAAGCACAGCTTCCTCCTCGGGACCCAGCCTCTGCTTTTGCTGTTACACCTGGCCTGCCTCCGCGGTTTCCAGATGCTTACTTAGATAATGCTGGATGGGGTGGAAAAACGTCAGACGCTAATTCATCAGGACTATCTGAATGAAGAAAGCACACACGTGCACGTGCCCTAACAGCCGCGACGGCAGCTAGGCCGGCATCTGGGAGTAAGAGACCATGAACTCGGACAAGGACGGCTCGACTGCTCTCTGGCCATCTCACCCGACGGAGCACAAAGGGAAGTCCTATCCCTTGCCAGCTGCACAAGTAAGCTCCCCTAAGAGAAACTCTGAGCGCATCACCACAACCATTACCTACTGTTATGAATGGTTATCTTGGTTGTAAAATATAAGTGGAAGTGAACTGACATCAATGTATTTGTCCAAACCAGGGGGGAGAAAAAGATTCAAAAAAGACACAGGCTGGACGGCAAAGAACAAGTTCAAAGAAAGTGAAGAGGTCAGTTAAGTTGCAGGTACTCCTTTCCAATACTGCACTGTCTCCTTAATTCTTTTTTTCAATTTTCCAAATTTAAAATGTTTTCCAACTTAAAACCTACTGCGCTTCTCAAAGTTTAATAATAAATGCAAGATGCACAGTAAACTTTAAAATCATAATCAAAACAAATTGCTGGGTGACAATATCTGGTATTTTACAGCTAATTAAGATGTGCATACATTAAAATAACTAATAGAGTAACCAAGAAGTTTAGCTCCTCTTTTCCCTCAAGCAACCTTAGGCGAGTTTAAACCAGCAGTAAACAAGACAACATATATAGCAAAATAGTCTGCCACAAATACAATTCAGTCTAAACCCCTGAAAAAGTATGTTCTGACACTGCAACTTTAAAAACAAAAGCTAATCTAGAATTTAAACTATTTAAGTACAGTATTTGTAATTTCTTTTTTTTTTTTTTTTTTTTGGAGAGGTTTTTGCTATAGGCTATGGTGTTTGTGCTCGCGAGAGAGACAGAAAGCGAGAAATCATCCCCCAGGGGATTGGCCATGCCGCAATCCCTTCTCCTCCATTCTCCTCTCGGGATCTTGGGCACGCATGCACATGTGCCCATCGTGAATTTTAAGCCACCAGGTCTGGGACACGAACCTCGGTCGACTACATGGGAGTCCAGCGACATAGCCATTACGCTAACTGCTGGTCCCAATATTTGTAATTTCAAAATGTTTCTTGTCCTCTTACCTTTGAAAATCATGTGAAAATGAAATGTGCAATACAGTTGAATATACTTCAAAAGTGCATGGTCCTTCCCTCCTCACTTCCCATGCATTTCTCTTTAAAAACAGTGGGAGGTGCCTGCAGGTGGTATGGCGGTTAAGGCACTGGATTCCCACATGGCCAACTGCAGTTGAACCCAACTCAGTGGCTTGAAAATCACGCTAGTTGGGTGCCAGTTGATGGCGTGGCAGTAAAAGGTGCTAGATTCCCACATGGTCAACCATGGTTCGAGTCCCAGATCTGGTGGCTTGCTATCTCTCTCTCTCGCTCTCTCTCTCTCTCGCTCTCTCTCTCGTGAGCACATGTTGCCCTATAAGAAATTTAAAAATAATAACAAATTAAATCAATAATTCTTACCCCCCCCCCAAAAAAAATCACACCAGGCACCATCTGTGAGCATGCCCAAAAATCGCAAGAGGAGAATGGAGAAGAGATTGTGGTGTAGCCATATATATTCCACAGCCATAAGCACATATATATACATATTTATGTTTTATACACATATATTATATAACATTATGATGTGTATATAATATATAATGTTACATAATACATAACATAGATATTACATGTTTTACATATGTACCACTGGGAAACTGCTGCACCGTGGCCCACCCAGGAGACCGAGCTCTCAGAGCAGAGGCCTATAACCTGCACACCACAAACCTCCAGACTGGAAGCCCAGTCCAGTCCACACCATACACAGTCTTTCTCTGGGTAACTCCTGAAAATCACAGCGACTGAACGATTTATGAGGTTTCTCACATAACTGTTTTCTTATTTTTAATTTTTATGATCTGAGCTAATCACAAGTTTTAAGTCTGACATACTGAGCTTGAAAGAATGCTAACATTTACCTCTCTTACCTGTTTTATAAAAATGGGACACATAAGTCAACCATTCTTTTTCTTTAAGGGAAATTTACTTGCAGTCAAGTACAACTCCAAGCTCTTCACCAGGAACGCGCACTTACTGAAAGCCTACCTGTGCCAAGCACTGCTCTAGACGCTTCAGACACAGTAGTGAACAAACTCTTCTAGACCATCTTTAAATAAACTTCTAATTATTAAAAACAGTTGCTGGAATAAACACCAAGGCAACCTTTGGGGAATCAACAATGGTGGGGGGGATGGCCACTCCATAATCCCTTCTCCTCTATTCTCCTCTAGGATCTTGGGCATGCACCCACAAGTGCCCAAAAGCCACTGGGTCCGGGACTCAAACCATGGTCCACTATGTGAGAGTGACATAAATTTACAGCATCTGCTGATCCCCTCAGATTATCTTAACACACAAATTGAGTTTCAAAAATACGGAAACATAAATGAAACTCAGTAGCGTGAACGGTACAAGAAGTTCCACAACAAAAATCAAGCGAAGTCAAAGCTGCTACTAGCAAAGCATGTTATCAAGTCGGTAAGGAAGCTCAACTAGGACAGGGCATGACAAAGCTGGCAGAGCAGAGGGAAGGGCCGGACCTAAACCGCGTCTTCTCCCTGCATTAAAGGGTCGGGGTCAGCGGAGCCAGCCCTGCAGAGCAGCGTGCAAGAGCTGTGCACTGGGGCCGGCTCCCACATTCCCGACTACCGTTTGAACCCCAGAGCAGCCTCTTGAGAAGCACTCTGGACACGTGGGACAGGTGGAGAATGGGGGTAGGGATGGCAGCGTGCCCAGGCCCCACAAGGGGTTTTCTCTCTCTCTCTCTTTCTCTTTCTCTCTCTCATGCAGGTGCACATGTCCTTTGGCAATCAAAAAAATTTAAGAGCCCTACTTTCTAGATTCTTTCCCAAACACTTTCAATTCTCTATTCACACAGACATCGAACGCGACCAAAAAGCAAATCCCTTCATGTTGCAATCACTACCCAAAACACCGGGTCCTTCTCTACAATCCCTATTGTCTACTTTCAATTAAATAAGCTTTCCTTAGAGTGGACGTCAAGATCCAAGATTTTTTTCCCCCACCAGAAAACCCACAGCAAGAGTCTGAGCGCGGGAAGAGGCGCCTCCACGGGTCACTGTTAACAGGTTCCACCAGACCGGCGTCTGGGGGTCTGGTTTCGGCCCGCGCGGGTTCTGAGCAGGCCCCAGCGCCAGGCGACCAGACCTCAATGCAGCACCGATGCGACGCCGCGGCCCGCGCTCCCCACTTCCCACGGAGGGCGCCGCCCCCCCAGAACGAGGAAAACGACAGACGGTTGAGCCCAGAGGAGGCGGACTTCCCCGGCGCTGCACGGAGGCCCGGGAGACCCCCCTCACAGTGTCACCCAAAGGCAGGTTCCGCAAAGCCCAGCCCCGGCCAGCTCGCACGGCTCCCTGATGGAGGCCCAGCACCTCGGGCGAAGGAGACGAGGCCGGGCGGCCTCTCAAATCAGGGCGCAGGTGGGGCGCGGGCGGAGGAGCAAGGGTGTCACCCGCCCTGGAGTGCCTCTCCCCCAGCGAGGCCGAACCGGGGCGTACCCGTACTTGTACCCGGGGCCCGTCCCGTACCCGGTGCCCATCCCATACCCGGGGCCCAATCAGGGCGCAGGTGGGGCGCGGGCGGAGGAGCAAGGGTGTCACCCGCCCTGGAGTGCCTCTCCCCCAGCGAGGCCGAGCCAGGCCGGACCCGTACTTGTACCCGGGGCCCGTCCCGTACTCGGGGCCCGCCCCGTACCCGGTGCCCATCCCATACCCGGGGCCCGTACCCGGTGCCCGTCCCGTACCCGGGGCCCGCCCCGTACCCGGTGCCCGTCCCGTACCCGGGGCCCACGCGCTCACCTCCAGGCGCAGGGAGGCCCCGCAGCCGCGCAGGAACTCGCGGATGTTGCTCAGGCACTCGCTCTCGCTCCGAGGCTCCGGGTAGACCTGCAACACAGAGCACAACGCTGGGCGCTAACCCTAACCCGACCCGGCCCACCCGGCCCACCTGGCCTCGGCCCCGGC
>NW_006160165.1:5414482-5427670 GCF_000334495.1 Tupaia belangeri chinensis | reverse complement strand
GGGAGGCGAGCCAGACCGGCCGGCGGGGGGCGCTGCGGCCCTGCCCGGTGCCCTGGGCCGGGAGGGACGAGCCCGCCGCACGGTAAGGAGGAAGACCTGACCCACGGCCAGAACAATCCAAGCAGCCCGAAACACCAATAAAATTGTTTTTGTAATCTGGGAGTTACTGTAACTGGTTGAGAAAATCTATTCCGAACTGCACATGAAGATACTAAGTGTTGGCATTACGCTGAAGCACCGTCCAGAGTTGCAGCCTTTGAGGACATCCCAGACACTTTTGTCCTTGGGGGCAATCACAGCGGTCCACCCGGCAGCGCTCAGGAATACTGCAGTTTCATGTCCAAGTGCTTGGGACTTCTAACATTGCAAATCAAAGGCAGTATGATCAGAGATGCCAAGAGGGATAAAAATGGGCTCCTTTTTCCCCCCTACAGTTGGAATTTCTGAAGCGAAAGTGCTGAGTTCCCCCTCTGAATTGACCAGGTTCGTTTTCTCAGTGGAATAGTAAAACCAAAGATGACTCCTAGTTCACTTTGCTCTTCTCCTCCCTAAAAGAATTTTCAAAAATTATGTACCACATATGTAGTTAGCTAAATTTCATTATTTTAAATCATTTCAAAGGATATACTTTCTAACGTTCTGATCAATATTTTAAAATCAAACCGATAAATATGTATATACTTGAAATATAAGAGATAATAACACCCATTCTCCATCTAGACATTTTTTGAATACATTTTCTTTAAAAGTCAGACTTTTGTTTTCTCCTTTAATTCATTTCCATTCCACTGCTCCCAAAGAATTATGTCCTAATGTAATCTATTTTTATACTTGAAAGTTTTAGTGATCACACTGTTTTTGGTAAGAGATGCATACAAATACAAGCCATCATTCACAAGTTCTGTTTTGTGAACTCTGCTTGTTAAAATGTAAATGTATCCCCAACTCAGTAGGTGCAGCACTTTCTCAGTCATTTATGGACACACAGCAGTGAGAATTTGGAATCACCTTGTGTGCACGCTCCCCACTGAGCCTGGACTAGGCCACAATCTGTTTCTTTGCTGTGGCTATACTGTGAAGAAATGGTCTTTTCTTAGTCTATATAATGCCACATTTTTCAAATTTTATGGGTTTTTTAATTGTGATTTCATGGTTTTAAATAGCTCCCAAGTGTAGTGCTGAAATGTTGTCTCATATTCCTAAGCACATGAAGACTGTGATGTGTCTTACAGAGAATATACGAATATTAGATAAGCTTCAAGCAGGCATGAGTTACAACGCCATTGGCCACGAATTCAGTGTTAATGAATCAACGATGTGGTACATCCAGAAAAAGGAAGGGGAGATTCGCCAATCTATATGAGGCTCTTCCAGAAAATGCTGGAGTATCATCTATAGTGTATGATGAAGCTGTGGAAAAGATGGGAAAGCAGCTACGTTTGTGGATTCACGGGGTGAAGACCAATAAAAGCACAGTGGATGGCATTGTTATGAGACTGAAAGCCAAAGAAATTGACAGTCATGTTACCCAGGGTCAGGAAGATGTTAAGCCCTTCTCGGTTAGTGCAGGCTGGCTTGATGTTCCAGATGGCGAAACAGCATGAACAGTTTTAAGCTTGCTGTTGAGGCAGGTTCTGCAGATCAAGAGGCTGCAGAAGAATTTTCTAAATCCCTGCTAAGCATTGTACATGAAAAACGTCACATTGAAGAAAAGGTTTTCAATGCTGATGAGACTGGATGGTTTTATAAGAACGTTGGTAAATGAACCTATGTAATGCAAGTAGCTACCAAAGCCCCTGGCTTGAAATGATGCAAAGCCCATGCAACCCTGCTACTGTATACCAATGCCAAGGGTGACTTTAAGTGCAAGCCCTAACGGTGTATGGAGCCCAGAGCCACAAGCACTTGGAGGTAAAGAGATGAGCTGTGCCAGCCCACTGGAGGTGGGGTGAGCAGAAATGGCATCAGGATTACTCCAGGGTTGCTTCCATAATTGCTTCAGCCCAGAAGCAGAACGCTACCTCAAGGGCAAGAGCCTTGCCTTCAGGGTTTTATTCATTTTGGATAATGCCCCACATTGCCACGAAGAACTCGAAAATGCCCACTCCAGCATAGCGGTTCTTTCCATGCCCCCAAATACTACATCTCATCCAGCCCCTCAATCAGGGCATAATCAAAGCTTTCAAGGCAGACTGCATGGGGGGCTTTACAGTAGGGCTTACGAGGTTCCTGAGGCTAATGATGAAAACACTGCGCTAGACTATTGGAAATCAGTCACCATATGCAGTGTGGCTCACAGCCTGGGACTGTGTCAAGCAAGCTACTACCAATAACTCTGGGGAAATGGCCGGACTGTGAGAAATTTCAGACTTCAAAGGTGTTACAGAAAATATAACGGACAGTGTCAAAAATATATTGCATGTTGCACAGCAGATAAGTGAAGAAGGTTTCAACGACATGATAGAAGATGTAGAGGAAATTTTGGCAGAGAAGGCAGTAGAGCCCACCAACAGAGACCTGGACAACATGGCAAACCACGGCATCCGAGGCAGGGATGAAAGTCAGCCTGAGATGCCAAGAATTGTCCCTTCCACAATGGCCAAGATATCAGAATGGAATTCTGCCTTGGAAAAAATGTTGGTGACATGGAAGAATGTGACCCTGTGCTTGAGCGCAGCCTCACATTTAAACACCTGGCTTCTGCATTTGTCCCTTATTCCCAGATGCTTAGAGATTTGAGACAGAAAGCCAGGCAGACAAGGCTGAAGCAGTTTTTCAAGCCAGTTTTAAAGGGAAAGTTGGCAACACTGTCAAGTCACTAAAGCCAAGCTCGTGAGGTAGATAGGTTAGGTTACAACACGCCCCCCTCATTTGGCGTCTTCCTCTTCTACAGAGTAAGTTTCCTCAGCCTCTCCTCTGGTTTTCATGGGTGAGCCAAAGTTTAGAGGTTAAACCACAGGGCATTAACCATCACACATCCTTGTAGCTCCATCCAGTCATTTTAGTTCATGTTTTTATAAAACTGAAAGCTTCATCTTTGTTTAATGATTTTTTTCAGAGCCACCTATCCCTGCCTTGCTGTACTATAGAGTATACAATCTGTTCACAGTGCCGTATGTGTGCTGCGTGTGGCTTTCTGAGTGCCGTGCATGTCATTGTAATGTACGTTATATAATGCTGCAATTGAAACATGTTTTATTATGAGAAGCACTGCATATAACTATTATTTTTAAAAAAGTATATTCAATAAGCTGTATTTAGACAAAAACACACATAAAATATTATGCATTGATTGGTTGACAGAATGTGACCAGCGACCTGCAGAAACCTAAACCCTGTATTTCCCCCTAGAAGTAATGTTGCAGCCTTTGTTCAGTGTTCAGTGTAACTTTATAGACCACAACTACCATAAGTGATTTAATTGTTCCGGGTTGTCTAATGGTTTAATACAACTATTACTACTACAGAAATGGTGGGAACAATATGTTACAGTTTCTGATGACTATTAAATATAAAATGAAAAAAGTGATTTGGGAATGTACACCTTAATGAAATGTATGGGGCTTTCTGTTTTAATTCGTTTATTTGCCATGGATGAGTATCCGTTTTTGCTAGCGATATGGTACGTCATTAGTTGTCTTCCTACCTGAGTTTTTCATCCGTTTGTTTTTATTTTAACACATGAGAAACCTTGTTCATTAAAATAAATTTTAAAAAGCAGATGGTAATGGAAGTTTTGCTGTGATGTAACTTAATTCTTCAAGGCCTTCTGAGTTACATAGCCTAAGTCCAGATATGATCTGTCGTAAATAAAAAGTTTTAAGTCATCAGATAGCAGCTTGATTAGGGTCTCCTTCAATTTCCATGAAAGCAAAGAAGTGGAAACCCCTGAATTGCAGACTTCTTGTCATTAAGGTCAACACGATGGATTTTCTTTTTTAATTATTTTATTTACTTCATGTATTTTTTTTTTAATTTGCTATAGAGTATGTGTGCCCACTGGAGAGAGACAGAGAGGGAAAGTGAAAAAGCAAGCTGCCAGGTCCAGGACTCGAACCGTGGTCGGCCATGTGGGAGTCCAGTGCCCCCACCGCAGATTATTTCATGGCCTGGGGATTTTCCATCTTGTAGCAGTGCACCTCAGGAAGGAACAAATGGGCACAGGGTCTTTTTATGTGCAGTGGGAGAAGGAACACTGACAGGACAGGTGGGACAGCCAACCCCACATCAAGTCTCCCCTGAACTGGGGATTTCTAAGGCTAGTTAGTTTAAGACAAGTGCACGTGCCAGTGGCGGGACTGGAAACATTGCGTTGTCAAAAACGTCATGGCGTATGTTTCTATGCAAAAAATGCGTCATGACTTTTCCGACGACCCAATAGATTCCCTTAAAACTCCTACAGGACAGGTGGGACAGCCAACCCCACATCAAGTCTCCCCTGAACTGGGGATTTCTAAGGCTAGTTAGTTTAAGACAAGTGCACGTGCCAGTGGCGGGACTGGAAACATTGCGTTGTCAAAAACGTCATGGCGTATGTTTCTATGCAAAAAATGCGTCATGACTTTTCCGATGACCCAATAGATTCCCTTAAAACTCCCGCCATCATACTCCAAAAGTCTACCTGTGCATGTGTACATCTACCTAGCCAGGTTAAAGGATACTGGGCCTAAAACAACACGGCTGCTTGGAAAACGCATTAGTGATGCCTGGCTCAGTAACAGATGTGTCTCCTTGGACGAGTCACTTGATCCATCTGGGTTTAACCCTTAACATCTAGCCTTATCTCTCATGTCAGACCAAGGTTAAGTCTTTCTCAGAGTTGCTGGGAGGATCGAACGGATAATAAATTAATTCGGCAATATGTATTTTGCCTATGCTCCATGGCAGACCATGTTATAATTACCATAAATGCAAACAAGGGTAGCACAAGGCCCCTGCCTCCAGTTGGCCGGAAGGACCTACACACAGCATGGCGAGTACAGCCACACTGTGGGAGGGCAGCAGACACGGCTGGGCCAGAGGTAGCCATCAGCAAAGATGGCATCTGAGTTGGGCCTGGAAGGATGAAGAAGCAGAGGGAACCGCATACTCAGAGGTGTGACATTTCAGAATTTCATGGTATTTTCATGGATTTCAGGATGGTGAGTAATCAAAGGCAACTGAGATCATGGGCGAAACTGCAGTGGGAAAAAAATACGCTTGGAATATCATGATACAAACAAGTCAGTTAAAGTCCTGCTTCGTCCTTCGCTAAAGAAGCTCTAAGTGCGGTCAGTGAGCACTTGGAAAGGGGTGAACATCATTAGTCTTCAGGGAGATAGACAACGCTGTACACGCACCAGAATGGGCGAAGTGGAGAAGGCTGGCAATTCAAGGTGGTGGCGAGGATATAAAGCAGTGAAACCCCACACGGAGCTGTGGGAGTCTAAATGGGACCCTTGGAAAACGCGGTTTCTTGAGCCGTTAAACACACACCTACCCTAAGAGCCAGCAGGTTCTCTCCTAGCTATTTACCCAAGATGTGAAGACACCCCACACAAAGCCTATCCAGAAGTGTTGGTAGCAGCCTTATTTATAATCGTGAAAGCCTTCACAACTCAAAGGGAGGGCTCTCCTCCGTGCAGGAGAGCTGTATTCAACCAACTCAAGCCTCAAGTAACCAACAACTGCTCAGTTCATGTCCCAGAAGCCCTGTCCTAAATGCCCCTGATAATAAACGCCAGGCTATTCCATCAAGACCCGGAGTCAGGCAGAGGGCTAGCGAGTCCCCACATCACTATGACTTTACTGTGAAATAGGGCCTTTGCATTTAAAATTTGACATCAGGTAATGCTGTGAAATAATCGCAGAGCAATGTTGAGGTCAGACTTCAGGGGCCTCCGAAGCCGACACCTCCTTGTCCCCTCACCACCTGCTCCAGGCTGGGACAGTCAGCCCCACGTCGGTCACAGCCAAGTCCCAGTTGAGGCAGCTGCCTTCTCCCAGTCACACTTTGAAAGTGTTTGAGGAGCTTGAGCACAAAGTGCATGAGGAGAAAGAACCGGCAGGACCAGGGAGGCAAGTGATTAAACAGCTTTGATGTTACCCCACAGTTCAAATCAGAGCATCGCCCATAGATCCTGGTTCCCACGGATTCTGACAGCAGATCCACGCACAGCCTGCGCGTGTGAATGTGTGTGTTTGACATTCCCACCTGAGGCTGTTTTTCAGTCAGGTGTGGGAACCGCTGGTATGTTGTCGGTAAATGCTGATGGTATAAGTCAGTGTTTCTCAAAAATACAACCAGTACAACCACCGGAAGCCACAGATTCGTCAGTATAGGGTGGAACTCAAGAATCCCCAATTCGAACAAGTTCCGGAAGAGGACCAGGACCATACTAAGAGAACCATACTAAGAGACCCCCCCCACCCCCGTGGGACATGGTCACACTGCAGTCTTCTCCCTTTCTCCATCCTGTCGTGATTTAGGGCATGCATCACGTGTACCTGACTTGTTTTTCAAGCTTCTATGGCTAGGATTCGAACTATGCATCAGCCATTGGGAATCTGACTCCCTTAACCACTAGGGCACAGGGCCAGCCCAGCCTACCCAGTTTTAACCCACCTTTGTCATAGCCTGCCCTGTGCCCTGGGGTCGGACTGTCTGCTCTCTGGCTTTGGCGGAGCTCAGTCAACAAGTAGGCCCTGGCACGATGGAGGAGGCAGCCTTGCTGGTGAGCCGCCACGGCTGGTGTGCTGGAGCTGGCTCCCTGGGGCTGGCTCCACCCCAGCCCTGCACACAGTCCATCATGATGGTGGCTTCCACAGCGTGGGAGTCTACACCACAGAAATTAGCCAACACTACAAACCAGGGCCTACCCAGGAGGCTGGTCCTTAAGCATTTACCAACACACTGTGGCTGCTTTTTCCTGAGGCGGGGAATGGCTGCTGGCTACTGCCCTGACTGGCTCCAGTAGCCCTGTTCTGCTTCCCATTTTCCCCTTTAGGCCTAGGGGAGTTAATGGCTTCCTGGAGTGCTTCCACATCTCTGGAGGCCCTGACTCCATAACAGCCCTTTTTTCTATTTTATTTTTTAAAGAGAGAGATTTTTGTATACGGTGTGCGCACTGACCAGAGAGACAGAAAGTGAGAACTCACTCCCTGGTGGGAGATAGCCATGCTGCAATCCCTTCTCCTCGACATTCTCCCCCTGGGGATTCTAGGCATGAACGCACACACACTTGGCATGAGGTTTAAGCACCAGGTCTGGGACTCGAACCACAGTCGACTACATGGGAGTCCAGAATCGTAACCATTACACATCTGCTGGTCCCAGTAGCCTCTTAATTAAACTCTCCAGCCACCTCTATTGAGCATGCACTGTTTTCTGCCGTGCCCCGCCCCCCAACCTGGAGAGCTTCCTGGTACAGCTAAGAATAGAACCCAGTCTCATTGCAAGAGACTGGAAAAAGTTTAGCGAATAAGGTGAATGAATTCTAGCACTTCTGCAAAGCAGGCTGCCACCACACAGCCTATAAAAAGAGGTAGCGGGGGTGTGGGGGGCCAGCAGGTGGCTTGGTGGTTAAGGGCACTGGATTCCTACATGGCTGACCACAGTTCAAGTCCCAGACCTGGTGGCTTGCTCTCTTGCTTTCCCTTTCTCTCTCTCTCTCTCTGTCTTGTCAAATTAAAAAATAATAATAATACCAATAATAAATGGAATTAAATAAGTAATTCTTTTAAAAAAAAAAAAAAGAGGTAGCTCTGGCCCAGCTGGCATGGCATAGACTACTAAGACACTGCTCTGCAGGCTGGGCCCTGAGGAGGCCTGGCCCGAATTCAACGCCCAGTCTCTCCCAGTCTCGCCCAGTGCATTGCTGGTGCAATGGCATGTACCTGTACTCCCACTACCTCAGGGAGGCTGAGGCTGGAGGCTTGTGAGTTCAAGGCCAGCCTGGGCAACGTCATCAAGACCCTGTCTGAGACAGACAGCCGCACGCAGTGACGGTCCTGTAGTCCCGACTGGAGGCTGGGGCAGGAGGGCGAGGGCACAGTGAGGCGCATCTGAAATGTGTATAAACTTGTGTGTGTACGGCCAGCAGATGGCATGGCGGTTAGGTGCTAGATTCCCACATGGCCAGCCATGGTTCAAGTCCTGGACCTGGACGCTTGAAAATCATGCTGGGCATGTGTGTGCGTGCGTGCCAAAATCCCAGGAGGAGAATGGAGGAGAAGGGACTGTGGCATGGCCATCCCCTCAGGAGGGCGATTTCTCAATTTCTGTGTGTGTGTGTGTGTGTGCATGAGTGTGTGTGGCTAGTACATACACCCTATGGCATTTTATATATACATATGTATGTGTGTGTATGTGTGTGTGTGTATATGTGTGGGGAGGCTGGTGTACACACCCAATGGGGTTTTATATATACATATGCATGTGTGTGTGTATGTATACATAAATAGCTAATATGTTACTATATATGCATTCGGTGTGTGTGTGTATATGTATACATAAATAGCTAATATGTTACTATATATGCATTCGGTGTGTGTGTGTATATGTATACATAAATAGCTAATATGTTACTATATATGCATTCGGTGTGTGTGTGTATATGTATACATAAATAGCTAATATGTTACTATATATGCATTCGGTGTGTGTGTGTATATGTATACATAAATAGCTAATATGTTACTATATATGCATTCGGTGTGTGTGTGTATATGTATACATAAATAGCTAATATGTTACTATATATGCATTCGGTGTGTGTGTGTATATGTATACATAAATAGCTAATATGTTACTATATATGCATTCGGTGTGTGTGTGTATATGTATACATAAATAGCTAATATGTTACTATATATGCATTCGGTGTGTGTGTGTATATGTATACATAAATAGCTAATATGTTACTATATATGCATTCGGTGTGTGTGTGTATATGTATACATAAATAGCTAATATGTTACTATATATGCATTCGGTGTGTGTGTGTATATGTATACATAAATAGCTAATATGTTACTATATATGCATTCGGTGTGTGTGTGTATATGTATACATAAATAGCTAATATGTTACTATATATGCATTCGGTGTGTGTGTGTATATGTATACATAAATAGCTAATATGTTACTATATATGCATTCGGTGTGTGTGTGTATATGTATACATAAATAGCTAATATGTTACTATATATGCATTCGGTGTGTGTGTGTATATGTATACATAAATAGCTAATATGTTACTATATATGCATTTGGTGTGTGTGTGTATGTATAAATAAATAGCTAATATGTTACTATATATGTATTCGGTGTGTGTGTATGTATACATAAATAGCTAATATGTCACTATATATGCACGGTGTGTGTGTGTGTATGTATACATAAATAGCTGATATGTCACTATATATGTATTCGGTGTGTGTGTGTATGTATACATAAATAGCTGATATGTCACCATATATGTATTTGGTGTGTGTGTGTATGTATACATAAATAGCTAATATGTCACTATATATGCATTTGGTGTGTGTGTATATGTGTATGTAAATAGCTAATAATATCTCACTATATAGCTATTCGGTGTGTGTGTGTATATACAAAACAGAAATGAGCCCACTCTATGCCCTGATAAGGCACTATCTGCAAGTTACTTTAAGCAGAAGAAAAAGAAACGAGAATGGAGTGGCTAATGCCTGCATTTGTGCTCAAGGTGGCGGGGTGGGGGACGTTAATGTCAGCCTTCGGAAATGCGTGGGTCCTCTCCACAAGTATATCCCAGACGCTGTCCACAGGAGTCGCCTCCAGGAAGACCCAACGAGACCTGGAGGGCAGGGGAGGGTGCCGTTCACAGGGACAGGGAGACTCGCTTTACTCGCTTTCCACAGTCCGCTAATTGCGCCCTGCGGACTTTGTACCACACCCAGGTATTGTGAAATGGGCAAATTAGAAAAGCCAATGCGGACTGCTGGTCTAGTGTCCTCCCCGCTGGCCAACGTGCCTCCCATCTCAAAACAGTGCTCAGATAGCACGACTGCCACGTGGGGGCCTGGGTCCAGTTCCTGGGCCACCTGAACCTGCCAGCCAGGCACGTGGAACATGCATGCCCATGATCCTGGCCGATGGAGAGGCAGGGGCAGGAGCAGCACAGCAGAGCGAGGCCCTGGCAGAAATGTGGCCTGCCTCTCCCCCTTCTCTGAACCTCCCCCTCTCTCTCGAAGAGGAAAAACAAAGCACACAGAAACCATGCTCAGAGAGCAGAGGTGTCTGTGCCAGGGCCCATGCCCACAGGGGCAGCTCTCCGCTACTGCACGCCCAGATACAGGGCTTGGTTGAAACCCCAGGTTCTCTTCCGGAAGTCTGGGTAGGCCCAGCCAGGCGGCACGGTCACCGAACTGCAGCACTAGAACCACATGGCTGACCACAGGGCACCTTTGGGTTGGCCTGAAAACATGCCAGGCTGAGGAGCAGGAGGGCTGTGGGGCGGCATCGGGGCACGTGGAGACCCTGTTGAGGTGCTTCTGTCTCCTTCTCACCTTCTCTCCAGCGCTTGTGCGCAGGCTTTCTACCATACAAGCAAGATTCGTAAAGAGTTAACGTGAGTGTCCACTTAGCACTGAATGCTTCGTCTACATTGCCGTCACACGGCAGTCTCCGCTTTACTCTACTGAGATTGGGGCTGGCTCCTGGCAGAGGCAGGAGCTGGGTTCTGGCTTCATTCTGTGCCGATGACGCTAAATGGCAAAGACCATTCGCATTAGCGGGAGTCTGGGGTGGCAGTGCAGAATCACAGTCGGGCAAACTGTCGCTCCTCGGAAACGTCTCACTCGGGGTCTGGCCGACGGTAATGCAGGCCGGCTGTGCCTCACACGGTGGCGGGCCCACGGTCTGGGCTGCCCTTGCTCCGTGACGGCCTGAGGAGCCTGCACCGCTCACGCCGTCCTTCTGGCAGAGCCACAGACCCTGTTGCCTCCCTCCATGGACGCTCTGAGCTCTGCAGCCAGTTGAGGACCCAGTCTTGACTCGCTCGAGAAAGCGATGGCGGCCTTGAAAACACCTCCCCACCCAGTCTGGCCATGGGAGAAACCCTGCACCGGGCCAGGGAGGTCTGGGCTGTGCTCAGGGAACCTGATCCTCCTTTCCTCGAGGGTCCCTGAAGACAGCCTCATGGCACGCTCAGCCAATGCCAGACCACTGGAGACGGGGACACGGAAGTATCGGATTCAGCTGCTCAATGTCAGATGCATAAACTGCTTCCCCAGGGTACGTAGCCCAGTAAATGCACTGTACTGGAAGGACTCTGAACTTTTCCTAAAGTTTCTTTTCCTTCTGTTTTCCTTCTTTAGCATGTCCCAAAGCCCAGCTCCTAGATGGAATGCTACCTGGCAGAAATGTGGCCTGCCTCTCCCCCTTCTCTGAACCTCCCCCTCTCTCTCGAAGAGGAAAAACAAAGCACACAGAAACCATGCTCAGAGAGCAGAGGTGTCTGTGCCAGGGCCCATGCCCACAGGGGCAGCTCTCCGCTACTGCACGCCCCGATACAGGGCTTTGTTGAAACCCCAGGTTCTCTTCCGGAAGTCTGGGTAGGCCCAGCCAGGCGGCACGGTCACCGAACTGCAGCACTAGAACCACATGGCTGACCACAGGGCACCTTTGGGTTGGCCTGAAAACATGCCAGGCTGAGGAGCAGGAGGGCTGTGGGGCGGCATCGGGGCACGTGGAGACCCTGTTGAGGTGCTTCTGTCTCCTTCTCACCTTCTCTCCAGCGCTTGTGCGCAGGCTTTCTACCATACAAGCAAGATTCGTAAAGAGTTAACGTGAGTGTCCACTTAGCACTGAATGCTTCGTCTACATTGCCGTCACACGGCAGTCTCCGCTTTACTCTACTGAGATTGGGGCTGGCTCCTGGCAGAGGCAGGAGCTGGGTTCTGGCTTCATTCTGTGCCGATGACGCTAAATGGCAAAGACCATTCGCATTAGCGGGAGTCTGGGGTGGCAGTGCAGAATCACAGTCGGGCAAACTGTCGCTCCTCGGAAACGTCTCACTCGGGGTCTGGCCGACGGTAATGCAGGCCGGCTGTGCCTCACACGGTGGCGGGCCCACGGTCTGGGCTGCCCTTGCTCCGTGACGGCCTGAGGAGCCTGCACCGCTCACGCCGTCCTTCTGGCAGAGCCGCAGACCCTGTCGCCTCCCTCCATGGACGCTCTGAGCTCTGCAGCCAGTTGAGGACCCAGTCTTGACTCGCTCGAGAAAGCGATGGCGGCCTTGAAAACACCTCCCCACCCAGTCTGGCCATGGGAGAAACCCTGCACCGGGCCAGGGAGGTCTGGGCTGTGCTCAGGGAACCTGATCCTCCTTTCCTCGAGGGTCCCTGAAGACAGCCTCATGGCACGCTCAGCCAATGCCAGACCACTGGAGACGGGGACACGGAAGTATCGGATTCAGCTGCTCAATGTCAGATGCATAAACTGCTTCCCCAGGGTACGTAGCCCAGTAAATGCACTGTACTGGAAGGACTCTGAACTTTTCCTAAAGTTTCTTTTCCTTCTGTTTTCCTTCTTTAGCATGTCCCAAAGCCCAGCTCCTAGATGGAATGCTACCGTCTTGGGAGAACGACATGTTTGCCACTATTCAACTGGCCAAATTTCAAGGGTAATAAGAAGTAGGAATGCACAAAACCCCCAGTTCCCAGCCTAAATTCAGACACAGCAGGGACATGAGACGTCAAAGGAGAGACCAACAAGTTTACATTGCTAAAATTGCTCTCGTGTCCCCTGAGACCTGCTTCCCACGAACCCTGAGAGCGCGTACTCAGTCTTGCAGAGCTGGGGGCAATGGTCCCAAATTCATAGCAAGGCCAAACATGGATAAGAAAATATTTAAGGATAAGACATCAGACAGCCCAAAATAAATTTCCCCACCAAGTCGTATTTCACCTCCCGATAACGTTAGATGAAAACCAAGGCAGCTGTGTTAACTGTAGGGCGAGCCATCAGGCTAGAGTGCGGGCCTACCACACCTGGGGTCTGCACCGTGCGGTGCAGACACCAGGTCCACGGGCAGCGCCGAGCCTCTGTGAGGTCTCGGTCCCTCCCATCAGCAGTTGCCTTTTTCTCTGACTCGGAGGAGTCTCCAGACAGGGAAATGGAGACCGGGACAAGTTGATGGGACAACTTGGGTCCAGCGTTCAGAG
>NW_006160165.1:5390698-5413819 GCF_000334495.1 Tupaia belangeri chinensis | reverse complement strand
GAACCACATGACGGGCCGTGTAGGACTCAGCTCCGTTAACCGGTAAGGCAAGGCCCGGCCCTGCCTGTGGTTTTTAAGCTGTGCAAGAAGCTGCACATGGGCAAGCTGGAACCACAGACCCATATAGGAAGGACAACATGGCCACACCAGGAAGGCCTATTTAACCGAGTGTTACTGTGGGGCCTGGAAGAAGGGCAAAGAGGGCTGGCTCCGTCTGGAGAAGAGACAGGTAAGACACTCACTCCGGGGAAGAAATGGAGGCAGGGGACTGGAAACAGCTGAGGACGAACCCTGCCCTAGTGCCCAGCGGGTTAGGGAGGAGAGGGAGGAAGCAATGCTGGCCTGGACGCTCAGCTGTAACGCCGGCCTTTGAGGGGCCGCAGAGCTGGGTGCAGCAGAGCGGGGAGGAAGACCTCGCAGCCGGGAC
The DNA here is from genome assembly GCF_000334495.1 of Tupaia belangeri chinensis. Classification (NCBI taxonomy): domain Eukaryota; kingdom Metazoa; phylum Chordata; class Mammalia; order Scandentia; family Tupaiidae; genus Tupaia; species Tupaia belangeri. Next base: position 5,413,392 of record NW_006160165.1, on the reverse strand, counting down.
GGAGCGCTGCAGCATGTGGGCTAACAGGACCTAGCGCAGCGGCATGCAGTGGCCTGCACTCAGGCGCCACGCTGGGGAAAAGCCCTTCGGAAGGCTGAACTTCAGTAGTTAAAGATGAGGCTGGCAACATGCAGGCAGGGTTCCGTGTTGTCTGTGTCACTGTAACTGAAATCCCTGTGTACCTACAACTCGCCTGTCACGTCAGTCCCCTGCTCGGAACCCTGGAAAGCTTCCCATTGTGCTTAGAGGAAAAGCTGAAGTCCTCTGCGAGAACAAGGCAAGCCCCAGCCTGGAGAAGGCGTTTGCGCGCCACACACCCAGCCAAGGACGTGTGCCCTAACTGCACAAAGAACGCGGACTTACCACAGGAAGACCACCCAGTGTCCACCCAGTGTCCACCCAGTGGACAGAAGCTCTGAACAGACGACCCACCAGAGAAAATACGGAGATGGCAAATACGCGTTTGAAAGAAGGCACCACATCATACGTCATCAGGAAATGCAAATTAAAATGAGAGGTCACTACACACCCACTGGAATGACCAAACTCACAGAGTAAGGGAGCTCGCATCCCCTGCTGATGGGAATGCAAATGGTGCAGCCTGGCGGGAAGGCAGCTCGGAGTCTCAGCCATCGCCGGAGGGCGTGCGCACTCATAAGAGAGAAAAAGAGAGAAAGAGAAGAAAAATACTAGAGCAGCCTGGGGGTGGTCACGTGACAATGCCTTCTCTATTTCCCCACTTTCAGGATTTCGGAGGAATGGCCACACACCCAGCATGTTTTTGTTTGTTTGTTCGTTTAGAGATTTCTTTTGCTATACGGTGTATGCCAGAGAGACAGAGACAAAAAGCAAGAAATCACCCCTGGGGGGAATGGCCACGCCGCAATCCCTTCAACCCTATTCTCCTCCCGGGATCTTTTTTTTTTTTTTTGGAGAGGTTTTTCACTATAGGGCACGTGCGCTCGCCAGACAGAGAGAGACATCGAGACAGAAAGCGAGAAATCCCCCCCCAGGGGGGATGGCCACGCCGCAATCCCTTCAACCCTATTCTTCCCCCGGGAGCTTTTTTTTTTTTTTGGAGAGGTTTTTCACTATAGGGCACGTGCGCTCGCCAGACAGAGAGAGACATCGAGACAGAAAGCGAGAAATCCCCCCCCAGGGGGGATGGCCACGCCGCAATCCCTTCAACCCTATTCTCCTCCCGGGATCTTGTGCACATGTGCACACATGCCCAGCGTGAGTTTAAGCCACCAGATCTGGGACTCAAACAGCGGTCGGCTATGTGGGAGTTCAATGATGTAATCGTTACGCCATCTGCTGGTCCCCTGAGTATGTTTTTAAGCTGCTGGATCTAGGACCCAACCATGCAGTGGGCCATGTGGGACCCAGCTGCCTTAACCACCGTAGTACTGGCTAGCCCAGCACTTAGAAGGTTAACCACAGTCTCACCATACACCCCAGCAATTGTGCTCCCTGGTTTTTGCCCAAATAAGTCGGAAACCTATGTCCACATGAAAACCGGCATACAGATGTTTGTGCGGCTTCCGTCGTAGCTGCCCACCCTTGGGAGCCACCGCGATGCACGTCAGTAGGAGAACGGACAAGCAGAGCCCCACGCAGTAGGGTGGCTCTGCGATGAGAAACTCGGCGACGAGGCGTGGCGATGGAGACTTCAATGCATTTTTAAGTGAGAGAAGCCAGCCAGGAAGGCCACACACTGTGAGTCCAGCTCCCTGACAGTCTGGGAAAAGCCACGCTCCGGAGATGGCAAAAAGATGAGTAGTGGCCGGGCTGAGGGGCAGGGGGGACAGGCGGAGTTCCAAGGGCTTCAGGCCCGTGAGGCTGCTCTCCGTGGGGTGCTAAAGTGCTGTGTGTCACTGTGAGCTTGTCCAACCTGCACAATGTACAGCACCGAGCGGACCCTCATGGCCACTCCGGGCTGAGCAAGCACCAACGTCCAACAGGTGCGCCACCTGTGAGCATGCGGGGCCCCAGGCCCGGGGCTCTGCGGAGGCAGTGAGAGGGCGTATGGGGACTCCGCACTTCTTGCTTAGTTGTTTTGGATACCTCAAACTGCTTTTTAAAATAAAATCTCACGGTACTACGGTACTACTACTAATATAGTAGTAAGCCGAAATCCTTACAGTGGCCAAGCAGGTCCTACGAAACCCACTGCCACGGTCCTCCTCGGCCTCATCAGCTAACAGCCGTGTCCGCGCTCACAGCGGCCCTGCTGCTCTGGAGCTCACCAGGGAGGCCCCCGCCTCGGGACCTCGGCACTGGCCGTTCTCGGCCTCCCGGACAGTCCTTCCCTCCTTGCTCACATTCAGTACCGCATCTCTGTTCAAATGCCCCTTCTCTGCAACACCCACCCCGACCCCCAGGGCAGAGCTGCAACGCCGCCCGGTCACTGGCACTCCAGTCACCACCCTCCATTGCACTTAGCGCTGGCCAACACACTACCCGATTTACTACGGACTGTGTAGACAGAAAACCTCCCTGCACCGTACGGCACATACTCCCTGTGCAGAGCATCTGGTCTGTTCAGACGACCATTGTGTTCCGACCCAGGGCGTGTACAGGCCCGAGTGGGTCACTGGCTCAGTGGCTTGCTGAGCGAAGGACCTGGGTCCTCACACTCTAAGCGACACTACTCCCTGGATTGCTGCCTCCAGAGGTGCGACTCGCTGCCGCAGCACCCCCGCCAGGGCATGCTGGCCTAGAGTGAGAAGCAAGGGTTTAAGACACAACGGTGCTGATAAAACCTGCAAATACGGTAGCTGATTCTACCTTGAAACTTCTGCCCTGGGGGCCGGCCGGTGGCGTGGCGGTGGAGGCACTGAACTCCCACATGGCCAAGCACAGTTCGAGTCACAGACCTGGCGGCTTGCTTTCTCACTTTCCCTTCTCTCTCTCTGTCTCACTCTGGTCAAGTTAAAAAAAATCATAATAATAAATTAAATCCATAATGATGTAAAAAGAAACCTCTGTCCTTTCCTGGGGTGGCCAATGGATACGTCCTGCTACCACGGGCTCTGCCCAGGGCCAGTGGCCCGCCTGCCAGGGCTACAGAGAGCTCAGCTCCTCTACGTGTGAGTCGGGGCGTCGGTGGAGCGCAGCGAAGGCAGCCTCGGGTTACAGCCGGCAAAGGCAACGCCTATCACTAAGGAACATCGCTGGCCCCGAGCTGGGTCCCCCGAGTGCCTGCCTACTTGACCAGGCTTCCGGCTCCTGGCCAGACGTGCAGCCACCCACAGACCTGCCCGTTTCCCAGAGCTGCGTTAGTCATCTCCCAGGCTCACGAGGGGACCGAACAAGGGGTGCTGATCCTGCAGACATGAGAGGCAAACACAGGTGGAGAGCGAGACAGAGAGACAGGGAAGGGGCAAGACGGAGGGAAGGGGGTGGATCACGGAGCTACCTGCGCCGAACGTGGGCTGTCATTTACGCGTCGCCTGATTTGTCTCTCGAGAGCTCCGGGGATGGCACAAGCCCTCAGCAGCTCGCTCCATCTCTCCTGTTGCTCAGACTGCACACGTGCCACGGAGTGTCCTCGAGTTCCTGGATTGCCCGTTTGTCACCTCCACCCACCTGTGAACCCACCCAGTTCCATGATTTCCACTCCTTTGTGTTTCCCTTCACTGAGAGAGACACAGAGACAGGCACCTTAACAGGTCCCACCGCAGGCCACCCAGCCCCGGCCAGCCTGCGTCCCAGCGGGCGTGCCCGAGCCAGGCATCCAGGCAGGTCTCCGGATGTGGACCCAGAACGCCCCACATGGGTCCGGCATCGCAGAGCATGGCGTCCCCGCCGTGCCGCCTCCAGGCCCTTGCGGTCTGACTCCTTTCCCAGGAGGCTCTAGTTTCTCGTCTGTGTCAAGAACATCTGCAATTGTTTTTGAAGCCCCGTTATGATGGAAGCTTGGAGAAGCCTGTCCGATGAGCCCAGCCTCCTTTGCTCAGAAGAGAAACGGCCGTTAAAGGTTCCGTCAGCAAGGCTGTCTTCAGGGACCCTCGAGGAAAGGAGGATCAGGTTCCCTGAGCACAGCCCAGACCTCCCTGGCCCGGTGCAGGGTTTCTCCCATGGCCAGACTGGGTGGGGAGGTGTTTTCAAGGCCGCCATCGCTTTCTCGAGCGAGTCAAGACTGGGTCCTCAACTGGCTGCAGAGCTCAGAGCGTCCATGGAGGGAGGCAACAGGGTCTGTGGCTCTGCCAGAAGGACGGCGTGAGCGGTGCAGGCTCCTCAGGCCGTCACGGAGCAAGGGCAGCCCAGACCGTGGGCCCGCCACCGTGTGAGGCGCAGCCGGCCTGCATTACCGTCGGCCAGACCCCGAGTGAGACGTTTCCGAGGAGCGACAGTTTGCCCGACTGTGATTCTGCACTGCCACCCCAGACTCCCGGGCCATCCCCAACGCTCACCCTGCAGCAAGGCTGATGTGCTCGTCCCTTAGAGAGAGGAGAGAATGAGAGAGTCTTCCCCTTGGCACTGTCTGCTGTCTGCTTCAGTCAGGCAGCTTCTTCTTTTTTTTTTTTTTTTTTGAGAGAGAGAGAGAGAGATTTTTACTATAAGGCACATGCACTTGCCGGAGAGACAGAGAGATAGAAAGTGAGAAATCACCCACAGGGGGATAGTCCCCTCCATTCTCCTCTTGGGGTGTTAGGCCTGCACCTACACGTGCCTGGTGTGAGTTTTAAGCCACCAAGTCTGGGACTCAAACTGCGCTCCACTGTGTAGGAATCCAGCAACGTCACCACTACGCCATCTCTGGTCCCCGGGAGGCTTCTTAGGCACTGCAGTTCCTCCCTATTTGGAGTATCTCAGGGACGCATCCTCCTGTGCCCCAGCTCTGCCACAGCTCCCAGTGGCCTCCCCTGGCCTCCTGACTCCGAGCCCGGCCCCTCCTGGAGCACAGGAAGAAGAGGAACGCCTACTTCTCAGCCCAGGTGGGGTCTTGGCCACCTTTCTCCTCTGTCTGGATTCCCCAGATCCCGCCAGGAAGTAGTCAGGAAGCCTGTGGAGCGTGATGGAGGGGTGCCCAGGGAGCTCGGCTGGTCGCCTGTCCTGCTCTTCTCCTTGCCAGAAGGCACGTGTGCTCACCAGCGAGGAAGAGAGGAGACAGCACCCACGGCACGGCCACACATGTGCACCCAGCGTACTTTCTAAGCCACAGGGACAGGGGCCCGACGGCCGGCCAGGAGGGACCTGGCTCCCCATTCGCTGCCCCCAACCACTGTGGGGGCTGACCCTTGGTCTCTTGTTTTCTTTTTCTTTTTTAAACTTGTATTTATTTAAATTATTATTATTGTTATTATTATTATTATTTTAATTTGCTATAGGGCACACATACTCACCAGAGAGACAGAGAGAGGGAAAGTGAGGAAGTAAGCTACCAGGTCTGAGACTCAAACCAGGCTCTGCCACGTGGGAGTCCAGCGCCCTAACCACCACACCAGCTGTTGGCGCCAGGCCTCTCGCTTTCTTAAAGGGGCCTGCATGCCGTCTGGCTGACTCAGGGCAGCTGAGTGGACTTAGCACCCGCACTCCCAAGGACTTGTTGGAATGCAGGTCCTCAGCCTCGCCTCTGCCAACCAGAGGCTCGTGGATCTTCGCGTGCCCTCCCATGACCGTCCCGTGCACGTATCACACCTAACCAGCCACACCGAAGGCAGGGAGATGGAAGGACCACCATGACTTGAAAGGCACGTGCTGGGCAAGTCGTTGGCTCGGTGAGTGAGGTGGCTGGGTCCCACATGGCTGACTGTGCAGTTTGGGTCCCAGGCCCGGCAGTTTGAAAAACACGTCAGGTGTGTGTGCGTGCCCAAAACCCTGAGAGGAGAATGGAGATGGGATTGCAGCGTGGCCATCCCCCTGGGGGTGATTTCTCACTCCCCCCGACCCCCGCCTGTCTCTCCCCAGCGAGCACACGTGCCCTAGAATATGTAAAAGAGAGAAAGAGCTGCATATGGTGTCAGCAGAACCACCGAGACTTACCCGTGATGGCTAAGAAAGACTGCCGAGCAGCCCTACCACCTCTGACTACCATGCAGAAAACCCGACCGGCCCAGACCTTCTTGGGCTATGTCTCCTCAGCGACAGAGACCAGTCTCTCGCTACTCCTTCCCAACCCCTTTGGCCCCAATCCCAACGATGCTCTCCCCACCACTCTCAAAGAAAACGGATCAAGGGACCACCAGTTGGCATAATGGCTATGTCGCTGGACTCCCACGTAGTCGACCGCGGTTCATGTCCTGGATCCGGTGGCTTAAAACTCACACCAGGTGCGTGTGCGTGCGTGCCCAAGATCCCGAGAGGAGAATGGAGGAGAAGGGATTGTGGCGTGACCATCCCCCCTGGGGGGGGTGATTTCTCGCTTTCTGTCTCTATGTCTCTCTCTGTCCGTCTGGCGAGCGCACGTGCCCTATAGCAAAAACCTCTCAAAAAAAAAAAAAAAAAAAAGAGAGAGAGAAAGAAAACGGATCAAGGAGAAGAAATGGCTGGCATCCCGCTGCACCTGTGCACGGCGGCCAGCCCTGCTGTGCTTTAGTGCCCTGTGGTGGGACCAGCAGACACTACTGCAGTGACCACAGCTCCCCGGGGACGGCGAGCCCAGTGAGCCCCCGGGCCCAGCGGGTCTCCCGCACCCATCACGGCGCGTGGCTCTGCAGGCACTAAACGGAAAGACAGAGCCGTCCCAGGACAGAGGCGGGGCAGGGAGCGCTGGCAGTGCCGCCGTCGCGCCGTGCGAGCCTCGCGTGGCTGAGCGCGTCCGGGGACGCTAACTCTGGCATGATGCGCTTACGAGATGAAGGAGCAGAGCTTCGTCGTTCTCAGAGGGGCACGCAGCTCCTCGTCCTCCGTGAAGGGACGGGGCGTGTTTTAAAGCGTGGGGATGGAAGGCTGCATACCACACATGGCCCCTGAAGCTACTGCCGGGACCAGCTCTCGCGAGCCGTCCCTGCCCAGGCACAGGCAGGGGTGTGGCTGGCTGGCCCTGAGCCACGGGGAGCCTCCGGGTCTGAACCCTGGGTGGGCCTGAACATGCGGGCCACGGGCGTGATCCTGGCTGGCTGGGAGGCTGGGAGGAGCAGGGAGAGACCACAGCATGGCGTGTGTGTGTGTGTGCGTGTGTGTCACATGAAAGAAGTACACTTAATTTCTTTTTTTTTGTCAGAGACAGGAAGAAGAGAAAGCACCCCGTGGGGTATGGCCACGCCACAGTCCCTTCTCCACTCCGCCCTCCTTTCAGGATTGTAGCACACACACACACACACACACACACACGAGTGTTTCTCCAGCCACCAGGGCCAGGACAGACTGTGCAATCCGCCGTGTGGGATCCAGCCACCTTAACCACCAGGCCACTGGCCGGCCCAAGGTGGATTAAAATTTGAAAGAAAGGAAGGAAACCTCGGCTGAAGGTGGTTTTGAATGTCCCCTTTACAGAACCTTCTGAAAGCTGACGCGTCCTGCCCTGGCTCGGCCTCCTGAGAACAGCATGAGTCCACACCCCGGCGGGTGGGCTGGGGCACCAGCACCAGGCCCTCGGGTGGAGCCCTCTACGGCTCCCACTCCAGCTCTGGCCCCAGTGTCTCCAACCGGCCGTGACACTCAAACCGCTCCCACTTTATCCTCCCTCCAAGTCACCTCCCCTGTCCTGCCTCACCTCGCGGCTTCAGCACACAGGCTCTTACTAAAGGCCGCCAGTGAGGGGGTGACAGCCCTGGGTCTGTCCGGGCCAGGCCGGGGCCCAGAACAATCATTTCTTTCCCGCCACTTCAGCACCGGCCTCTCAGCAGCACCACCGCCAACTCTGGCCACCTTCTGCCCTGACCCCGGGGCAACACACCCTCCTGACGGCCTCCTCGGTCTCGTCATGGGCTCCACACCCCCCAGCTCATCCTCGGCCTTCCGTGTGCGCACTCCTCTAACTTCCCGGAGCATGTGCCCCACCGCTGAGCCGCAGCCCTCTCCCGAGACTCCCAGGTGCACATCCAGTCTCGGCATCCTCTAAGCTCCGGCAGCTCCAGGCCAGGGCACCCAACGGCGCACGTGAGACGGAGCCCACTCCAGGTCCCCTGGCCCCAGGGGTCCCAGACGTGCCCATCCACCCCCCACAGCCAGGAACCGGGGCTTGCTCGAGTCGCGTTCCCACTGAGCCACCACCAAGCCTGCCCTTCCCTGCCAGGACCCTCACGTGAGCATCCGTGAAGACCTGACCTGTCCCCAGCCCCCCAGCACTGTAAGGGCCCCGTAAAAGCTTAGTGAGCTCTCCCACCCTCGCCCCTCCATCCTGGGCCCACCAGACCAGTCCCTGGAAAACCTGGAAAAGCATCAAGCCTGTGCTGCAGGCCCTGCCAGTCCCCTGGGTCCCCTCAGCCTCATCCACAGCCATCCCAGCCCTTCCTCATGACTTCCATGCCAGAGGCCTTGCAGGGTGCCCTCGGTCTGGAGCACACACGCTTCCTCTATGCACAGCTGCTCAGCAGACACCGCTTCTAGGGGACAGCCTTCCCCGGGCGGCCCGGCCCAGCTGCCGACGGTGACACACACTGGGAAATCTGTCCCCGCCCTGCCATCGCCTTAATGTCCCTCTCCCCCAGATATACCCAGGCTGTTTCTGCTCATCATCAAACCTCCAGACCCAGCACAAGGCATGGGGCACAGCAGACACCGGGAGAGCCCTGATGAGAGCGTCAAGGTCAGCGGGTGAGCTCCCCGCAGCCTGCCCCTGCCCCTGCCCCTGCGAGCGTAAACCCACCACCTCTGCACGCCACAGTTCTACATGGGTTCCTTTCTGACCCCTAAAGCGGGGGGGCGGAGTTACCTGAGCTCAGCTCATGACGAACCCGTAATCGTGCACAGGCACTGTTGTCGAGCGGGCGCTGCGCTACCACCGGCACGGCACACACCGCTCACGTGTACAGCTTCCTAAGTTTGTCAGAATCAAGATGGTGACCGCACCCAGCACCTACAGGTCTCCTCATGCTGCCCTGCAATCACCTCCTCCAGTCCCTCCCCCTCAGAGTCCCCAAGCAAGCACTGACCTATAAACGAAATCACAGGTCTAGAATTTTATATAAATGTGATTATACAGTATGCGTTTATTTGTGAAGCTTCTTCTGGGCAGTATACTTTCAAGAGTCATATATGTTGGGGGTATTCTTTTTATGGCTGAATAGTACTCCATTGTATGGACATACCACAATTTGTTTATCCATTCACCAGTTGAAAAATACCTGGATTGTTTCTGGTCTGTGATTATTAAAACTAAATCTCCTGTGACTCTCTTGCTCCCTGGCTATCTTGGCAGCTCTTCTTGGTTGGGAGCCATCCTGCAATTAAGGCAGGAATATGATGACCACAATGAAGACCAGTGAAGGCCAGAAAGTCACTGGAGTCAGTCACCTCCAGGCTCCACTCGCTGTGAAAAGTGGGAAGTGCATGCTGAGGAGCAAGCAGACTACGAGGAGTTTCAGACCAGGCAAAGCGAAGGTGATCGTCCTTGCCAAAAAATCTGGAATAGTGGACTAGACTGTGGTGACCAGATCCGATGCCCATCACCACACTGGGAAGAGTATGGAATCAGGCGCAGCAGGTGGAGAGTACTGGCTATCCTTTTCTTTTCTTTTCTTTTTTTTTGGAGAGGTTTTTTGCTATAGGGCGCGTGCACTCGCCAGACAGACAGAGACAGACAGACAGACAGAAAGTGAGAAATCACCCCCCAGGGGGGATGGCCACGCTGCAATCCCTTCTCCTCCATTCTCCTCTCGGGATCTTGGGCACACACGCACACACGCCCAGCGTGAGTTTAAGCCACTAGGTCTGGGACTCAAACCATGGTCAACTACACAGGAGTCCAGCGACACAGCCATTACACCAACTGCTGGTCCCAATTGGCTATCCTAGATCCAGCTGATCCAGACCAGAACAGACTGGTGAAAAGTAAGCTATACGACATTTTTCTTTAATAAAGTTTGCCAGTGTTTGTTATAAATTCATTCATTCATTCATTAATCTGGTATGAACATTTGTGTGCAAGGCTTGGTATGGACATATTAATTTCGTTTTCTTGGGCAGATACCTAGAAGTAGAATGCCTAAAGCATTTGGTAGGTGTGTGTTTAATATTTTGAGAAACTGACAAACTGTTTTCTGAAGCAGTGGTACAGCTTTACATTCCCGATCGGGGGCCAGAGTTTCAGCTCCTTCACAAATTGGCCAACACTCGGCGTGATCGCCCTTCACATTCAAGCCACTGAAGTAAGCGTGCAGCGGAGCACTGCTGTGGTTTCCATCGGCACCTCCTTCGCGACTAGTCAGGTTGGACTTCTTTTCGTGCATGTGTTTGCCATCTGTACATCTTCTTTGCTGACTTGTCTGTCCAAACCATTTGCCATTTTCTCAGTTAGGTTGTTTCCTTTCTACTGAGTTTTGAGAGTTCTTTATATATTCTGGATACAAGTCCTGAAACAAAAATGTGATTTACAGATGTTTTCTCCCAGTCTATGGATTGTCTTTTCACTCTCTCAGCAGTGTATTTTAAAGAGTACAGGCTCTCATTTTGGTTAAGTCTAATTTATCAGCTCTTTTATGGATCATGTGTTTGTTGTCATACCTAAGAAATCTGCCTAGGGGTCAGCAGGTGGCATGGTGGTTGAGGTGCTGGACTCCCACATGGCTGACCACAGCTCAAGTTCCGGACCTGGCGGCTTGAAACTCACACCAGGCATGAATGTGAGTATGCTCAAAATCCTGAGAGGAGGATGGAGAAGGGATTGCAGCATGACCATCTCCCCTTGGGGCGATTTCTCACTTTTTCTCTCTCTCTCTGTCTCTCTGGTAAGTGCACATACTCTATAGCAAAAATCTCTCTCCAAAAAAAGAAGGAGAAGAAAGAGCAGAAAAGAAATCTGCCTACTCCGAAGTCGACTTCTCCTCGGGGCCAGCCGTAGGACAGCAGTAAAATGCAACACGCTGTGAGGCCGATTCATGGGAAGGGGCCAGGGTTGCTCCCAGAGGCCTCTCCGAGCACGCCAGGAGCATGTGCACCACATTCCAGTGCTGGCTGAGGCTGGAGTAGACAGTGGCGTCAAGACCCTGTTGAGAGTACCAGTCTTTCTCTCTCTCTGCCTCCTTCATGAAAGAAAGAAAGAAACTGGGACCAACAGATAGCCTAAGGGTTATATCGCTGGACTCCCATGTGGTCGACTGCAGTTCGAGTCCCAGACCTGGTGGCTCAAACTCACACTGGGTGCATATGTGTGTGTGCTCAAGATCCCAAGAGGAGAATGGAAGAGAGGGGATTATAGTGTGGCCATCTCCCCTAGGGGGTGATTTCTCGCTTTCTGTCTCTCTGTCTCTCTGGCAAGTGCATGCACCCTATAGCAAAAATCTCTCTTAAAAAAGGAAAGAAACTTTAAAACCATTTTTTTTTTTTAGTGTTAGGCTTTACATTTCAATCTGTGATTCATTTTGAGTTAATTTTTATATGCTGTGCAAGGTATAGATCATTTTTTAAAATATGTATGTATAATTGTTACAGTATTATTTATTAGAGAATATCCTTTGGGGTCAGCCCATGGTGTGGGGTTACGTGAGCTGGACCCTACAGGGCCAACCGCGTGGCTGGAGGCCTGGGCCAGCAGTCTGAGAGACGAGTGTGTGTGCGTGCATACCCGTGTCCCGAGGGAAGGGAGAAATGGAAGAGAAGAGATGGGCTTGCCATTCCCCACGGGGGTGCTTTCTCACTTTGTCTGTCCCTCATGCTCGCCGGCGAGCTCGTGCACTTCTGGCAAATGAGGAAAGGGACAGAAAGAGAGTCCTGTTAACAGTTTTTAAGAGTGTCCTGTTAACAGTGAACTGCCTTTGTATCTCTGTTGCCAGTCAGTGTCTGTGTTTGCATGGGTCTGATTCCGGACTCTGTGCTGTCTTATTGACCCACTTGTCCATCATACTCCAAAGCCGTACCGCCCCATGGCAGCCCTGTGAGAAGTCTGGGACTCGAGCCCTCCAACTCCCTTCTTCCTTTTCAAAGTCATCTTAGCTGTCCTAAGTCCATATGCGTTCTGGGCCGTTCTTCGAGGTCTGCCAGAGTTTAGTGGTGGTTCTGTTGAATCAACAGATCACTATGGAGAGCACTGACATTTTAGCAAACAACTCTTCCGACCCACACAGTGCTGTCTCCATTTGTTTCCTTGAACCTCACTCAGCGATGTTCTGTGGTTCGGAGTACACAGTTTGCTTCTGTGAATGGTTTATACATCTCAGTTTCTGAAGTGTGTTTTCTGAATATATAGACAGTTGGTTTTCGTGTATTAGTCTTACACCTTCGGCCCTAATAAAGCCACGATTAGTGCCGGCAGCTACTTTGCAGAGCCCACCTGATGTTCGTCGTAGGCAATCACGTGGTCTGTACAGAACGACAGTTTAACTCTTCCCTTCCGGTCTGGCGCCTTGGCTCTCCTTTGTCTTGCCCAGCGGTTCCAGTCCAGAACTCCGGTACGAGGCTGACACCCTTGAGCCAGCCCTCGTCCTGGGACAGTCTCTGGTGTGTCACTAGCGAGTACAATGCTGGCCGTAGGCTTTCTGAGATGCCGCTTACCAGGCTGAGTGAGTTTCATCCATTCCTGGACTGCCCGGAGTTTTTAGCAGGGATGGATAGTGGGTTTTGTCAAATGCCTTTCTGCATCTATTGAGATAATTTTATGGTTTTTCATTTTTAATCTATTAATACAGTGAGTTATATCACCTGGTCTTTCAAATGTTAAACAACCTTGATTTCCTGGGATAAACCTTGATTGGTTATGAGGTATTGTTCTTTTTGGATAATGCTGATTGGATGTACTAATTTTTTACAGATTACTTCTTCTATGTTCATGAGGGTTCTTGTTCTGCAATCCTTCATTAAAATGTCTTTGTCAGGTTTTGTTATCAGAGTAATGCTGACCTCATAGGATGAGCTGTGCCGTATTCTCTCACTTACAGTTTTCTCTCTCTCTCTCTCCTTTGTTTTTCCTGTTTGTTTTGAGAGGTTTTTGCTATAGGGCACGTGTGCTCACCAGAAAGACAGAAACAGAGAGACAGAAAGTGAGAAATCACCCCCCGGGGGGATGGCCACACCGCAATCCCTTCTCTTCTATGGATCTTGGACACGCACACACACGTGCCCAGCGTGAGTTTAAGCTACCGGGTCCAGGACTCGAACTGTGATGGACTACATGGGAGTTCAGTGACACAGCCATTGTGCCAACTGCTGGTCCCACACCCAGTTTTCTAGGATTTGTGCAAATTGCTATAATTTTTCCTTGAATATTTGGTGGAATTCATCAATGACTCTATCTGACCTGGAATTTTCTCTTCTTTCCTTTTTTTTTAAAAATCATTGTCAAAGAGTACATGTACTTATATACTTGCCAGAGAGAGGAGGGGAAAGTGGAAAAAGCACCCCCTTTTCCTCCATTTCTCATCCAGTCGGGATTTGGGGCATGCTGGCATGTTTTTCAAGCTGCTGGGACCAGGATTCAAACCTGGTCCGGTTGGCCAAGTGGGATCCAGCTCCCTGAACCCTTAGGCCGCAGGGCTGACCCACACAGCTACAACTTTCCAAGTGAATACAAGGTGGTTAACGTTCCCTGTTTCTTCCTGAGTGAGCTTTGGTCGTTCCTGTCTTCCATGGAGCTGCCCGTTTCATCCGGGTTGCAGCATAGAAGGGCCGACGACGTCCACTCGTCACTCTTTCAGCCTGCGGCATCTACAGTGACCCCTCGTCATGGTCGTCTGTGTCCTCTCGCCTGCTTTCCTCATCAATCTGGCGAAAGCTTTATCCATTTTACTGATTCTTCTCAAAGAAGCAGCCCCTGGCTTTGCTGATCTCTGGCAATGCCGGCTTCTACTTTCCTGACTTCCGTCGTGTGCTTTGTCTCTGTCTTCTGTGACACCTGGGTGTCATAAGCCCCTACCTCCCCAGGTCCTCACGGGGGGACAAGGCCAGCAGTTGCAGGATGGCTGCGGTCTCACCCCAGGCTCTCACCGGAGGAGCGGTTGGCAGTGTGCGGGGACTCACTTCCTGCTCTTTGAAGCCTGGCCTTGGGTGCTGACAAGAGATGGCTCAGATTCCGCTGCAGTAGAGGCCTTTGTCAGAGGCGCGAGCATGAACTCTTCCTTTCTCATGGATTGAGACAGTCTGAAAGACACTCAATTCTAGTCTCTGTCACGGAAAAATATGGCCTCTGGCTCAGCTGCAGTGGCGTGCCAAGACTGCTGCTCCCCAGACTGGGCCACACGGGAGGCCCAGGTTTGCTTCCAGTCAACCTAAAGACGAGTGTGGTGGCACATGCCTGTGACCCCAGCGACGCAGGAGGCTGAGGCGGGAAGCTCGCGTGTTCTAGGAAGGCCTGGGCCACCCTGTCTGAGTGAGACCCTGTCTGAGAAAGGCCTGAGCTTGGGGTCACATGCCTACGTTCTCTGCTGGAGGACTGAGGCGGGGGATGGAAAAAAGGAGAGGCCTTACCCCAGAAAAGCCTTCTGTGGTATTTCTGGAAGTTTAACCTTTGCCACAAGTCTGTCAAGCATTTGATCACATTCTATTTATAGAGCTGTTCCCAAAAGAAACAAAAATGCATCAACAGATAGAGGAGCTATCACCAGGAAATCTGTTCTCGCTAGAAGAGACCCATTCCCAGCACCAATAGGTTATGAAATTAATTGTACAGATGCAATTCTTTTTTTAGAGAGAGAGATTTCTGCTATAGGGCATGTGTGCTCACCGTAGAGACAGAGAGACAAAAAGCGAGAAATCACCCCCCAGGGGGCGTGGCCACACCACAATCCCTTCTCCATTCTCCTCTCGGGGTCTTGGGCACGCACACACACGTGCCCGGCGTGAGTTTAAGCCACCGGGTCCAGGACTCAAGTTGCGGCCAACTACATGGGAGTCCACCATTACATCATCTTCTGGTTCCCAGATGCAATTCTTAAACAAGACACTTTCCTCACAACAGAAAAAAACCACAGTGAGATTGCTTGGGAAAAACAAAGACCTGTGGACTGACCCACAGCACGGTGGCCAGGTGCTGTGAGCTGAGAGCAGGACCCCGCACGGCTGACCGAGGGTCAGGTCCCGGCCCCAGGGCCGGTCCCACAGCACAGAGGTCAGGCGCTGAGAGCAGGACCCCGCACGGCTGACCGAGGGTCAGGTCCCGGCCCCAGGGCCGGTCCCACAGCACAGAGGTCAGGCGCTGAGAGCAGGACCCCGCACGGCTGACCGAGGGTCAGGTCCCGGCCCCAGGGCCGGTCCCACAGCACAGAGGTCAGGCGCTGAGAGCAGGACCCCGCACGGCTGACCGAGGGTCAGGTCCCGGCCCCAGGGCCGGTCCCACAGCACAGAGGTCAGGCGCTGAGAGCAGGACCCCGCACGGCTGACCGAGGGTCAGGTCCCGGCCCCAGGGCCGGTCCCACAGCACAGAGGTCAGGCGCTGAGAGCAGGACCCCGCACGGCTGACCGAGGGTCAGGTCCCGGCCCCAGGGCCGGTCCCACAGCACAGAGGTCAGGCGCTGAGAGCAGGACCCCGCACGGCTGACCGAGGGTCAGGTCCCGGCCCCAGGGCCGGTCCCACAGCACAGAGGTCAGGCGCTGAGAGCAGGACCCCGCACGGCTGACCGAGGGTCAGGTCCCGGCCCCAGGGCCGGTCCCACAGCACAGAGGTCAGGCGCTGAGAGCAGGACCCCGCACGGCTGACCGAGGGTCAGGTCCCGGCCCCAGGGCCGGTCCCACAGCACAGAGGTCAGGCGCTGAGAGCAGGACCCCGCACGGCTGACCGAGGGTCAGGTCCCGGCCCCAGGGCCGGTCCCACAGCACAGAGGTCAGGCGCTGAGAGCAGGACCCCGCACGGCTGACCGAGGGTCAGGTCCCGGCCCCAGGGCCGGTCCCACAGCACAGAGGTCAGGCGCTGAGAGCAGGACCCCGCACGGCTGACCGAGGGTCAGGTCCCGGCCCCAGGGCCGGTCCCACAGCACAGAGGTCAGGCGCTGAGAGCAGGACCCCGCACGGCTGACCGAGGGTCAGGTCCCGGCCCCAGCAGCTTCAGACACACACTAGGTGCAAGTGTGTGTGTGTGCCCAAAGTCCTGATGAGAAGGGAGAACAGAGAAGACGGGGTTGTGGCATTGCATGCCCCGTGGGGTGCTTTCGCCCTCTTTCTGGCAAGTGCACATACCCTCTGGCAATAAAAAGGGAGGGCGGGGAAGAGTCTGCAGGGCCAGGCAGGTCTCCTACTCATCTCAGAACCATCAACATCCCGGGAGACTCCTAATGCTAACTCTTCCTTAAAGCAAATGACAAAGCCACAGCCTCTGGACACGCCTTCCTAAAGCAGTAGGTTTTCTCAGAAAGTCTGCGTTCCTAGAAGACTTCTAAAAATGGTGCTAAGTGCAGGTGGTCATGGAAAGCGCTTTGAACAGGAACTGTTGTAAGGGCAGGTCGTCTGAAGGAATGCGTCTCGGCAGAGGGACTGGTGAGGCGCGGGGTCAGGGAGAAGGGCTGTGAGGCCAAGCGGGACGCAGGGCCAGCCCCAGGCACTCCCTGACTGGCCCACGCAGCTGCACACCTGAGGCCCGGGTTGCAGCCTGCACGCCTCCGCTCCACTCTCTCCAGGGTCTGAGGTGCCCGGCTGTAGGTGGGTCGGGACGGCCCAGGAGGGACACTGACCTCCCCTCCATGTGGCCCCCAGCCTGGCGTCCACACGCTGGGCCCCCCTTGTGATGTCTGAGACAGTGGGAGCTGCCCAAGGCCTCCGGGGCCAGGCTAGAGCCAGTGCATGCACGTCAGCCACGTTCCACGGGCCAGAGCAAGTTGGAGCCAGGCCAGATTCACCAAGTGAGGAAAGAGACCCCAGCTCTGATAGGGGAGCTGCAACACTGCTTCACAGGGGGTGTGGCTCAGGGCGGGCCGGAGAACTGGGACCACTTCCGTCTACGCAGACTCCACTCTGCTTGCACCGGAGGCCAGCGGCATCTGTGCCTCATTACCCAGGGACGCTCCCGGCGCCGTCCCAGGAGCACTGCTGTGAGACTGAAGTGTGAGGGGTGCCCCCGGGACAGTGCTGTGCACAACTTACAGGACCACACGCAGCCGCCCTCGTCACCCCTCTGCGAGACGAGGGGTTGGGCTGCTGGCCTCGCAGTCCTCCACAGTGAGGCCACCGCAGGCTTTGCATTTAAGATCCTATTGTCTGTCTCATGACCTGCCTGACCAGGGGGTGCAGAATGCACACATGTGTGTGCACAGGCCCCCATGCATGTGAGGCGGGTCACTGCATAGACAACAGAAGCCCACCACACGGATGACACACACCGACGGGCGTTCTGTGAATTTAAATAAGTGCATCTGAATGAGTCCTTTTCTTTTTTTAGAGGTTTTCGCTATAGGGCGCAGGCGGTCACCAGAAAGACAGAGCGAGACAGAGAGACAGAAAGCGAGGAATCACCCCCCAAGGGGGATGGCCATGCCACAATCCCTTCTCCTCCATTCTCCTCTCACGATCCTGGGCACACACGCACACGCACCCGGCGTGCATCTGAATGAGTCTTACACTCCGTGCAAACACCCCACCCTCCCCCCTTGTCCTTTAGACAAAAATGGACACAGCACTACTCTGCAGAAATGGGGTGAGTGCTACGAGCCTGGTTCATAACCCTCGGAGAGAGTGGCGCTAAAGTCAGAAATACAGAAACGTCGGGAAGTGAGTCCCCTAGCCCAGCCTGGTGACACTGAGGAAGCGGGACAGGCTGGACACTGGGGCGGGGGCGAGGTGGGCCCCTGGTCTTCTCTGTGCAGACTCAGCAGGCAGCCGGGCCCCACTTCCCGTCTGTAACTCCTGGCCTTTCTCATGCATGCAACTTTATATAAGTGAAACCTGAGGCCGCAGCGTGGCCTGAGGGCCCCAGCCAGCAGCTGGTGTGCTCAGCAGCTGCGCCCAGACCTGGCGCTAACCAGAGGCCCCTGCAGGCCACGCTGGGGTTCCAGCAGCCACACAACAGTGCTCTGTCCAGGGAGAGGAGGGAGGGCCTGCTGGCCCCAGGAGCTTTCTCCACACAGTCTGACCTGCAGTGAGAACAGTGCAGTATTCCTGACGTGGATGTTCTCAGGAAGAAACCTGCACTTAATATCGCCACAGTACTTTCATTTTAAAAGTTTGTGGGGCTGGTCCCATGGCTGGGGCCGAAGGAACCATGCAGTTCTAATCCCAGCCCTGCGGGCTTGAGAAATACACCAGGCACATATGCATAGGTGCCCCAAGTCCCAACAGGAGGGAGAAATAGAGGAGACAGGACTGGGGTGTGGCCATCCACGTGGGGGTGCTTTCTCTGTCTGGGGAGTGCACACCCCTCTGGGAAAACTGTTTGAAGCTAGGGGTGTGTGTGTGTGTGTGTGCGTGCTGTTTAAATCTTGGTAGAAATGGAAACTCCGGGCCAGACGGTGGCACAGCAGCAAAAGGCGACACTGCTGGGCAATTTCCCATGGAAGGTGCCCAGTTCAGGACCAAAGACCTCCCTGAGTGCATGCGTGATCTGGGGCTGGCTCAGGCTGGGGTGGGTCGCGGGGTTAAGGCTGTGCTGAGGGAGTGTTCCCATGCTTCCTCTCTCTGAAGAAATAAATGAATAAACTTTAAAAATAAACATTTTTAAAATGGGTAAATGAGTGGAAACCCAGTAAGCCCTAAGGGAGTCAGGAAGCCCCAGGAACCACAGCAAAGTGATCAGATGCCAGAGCAAGGGCTCAACCCCACCCCGCGGGGGTCTGCCAATAGCAGAGAGGACAGACGGGGGACAGCACGAGCTTTCCAGAAGAGGTGCCTCCTGAGGATGCGCTCACGGGGCCAGGAGCCTCTCTCCAAGCTCCTGGGACCACGGCCAGGCCCAGAACACAGCTGTGTGCAAACTCCCAGGACACTGCAGTGCCAGCAGCTGCCTCTGCACACCCCCAGCAGCCTCACTTATCCCAGCCTTCCTGTGACCCCAAGGAACGGCACTCGTGCGGGGCAGGTGGTCTAACCCGAGTCTGCCTGGCCGGTACTCGCCAAGGGCTGTGCCTTCGTCTTGTCCTGGTCTGGTCTGCCCCTCAGTCCAGTGGGCACTGTCCTGTCATCTGAGAGAGGTCACAACGCTGGGCAAGGAGCTCAGTCTCCACATGCCAGCAGCACACCCTGCTCAGGGGACTGCCCACCTTGGCGCGCTCATCTGCAAAACGTGCATCCTGAGGCTCCAGCAGGAGAGGAGTGCGTGAAGGCGGCAGAGCTTCGGAGAGGAGAGCGGCAGGCCAGGCGGTGGCTGTTAACGGAATGAAGGCCCAGTCCTGGGACCGCACGGGCCGCACTCCGGCTCTGTGGGCCACGCAGCTGCCCTGAGGATAGGCCACCCAGCGGGCCTGTCCCACTCCCTCCAGATCAGAGGTGGACATGCATGTGCACGTGTGTGTGTACACCTGGTTGTTTGCGTATGTGCATGTTTACGTGAACCCTTGCATGCATGCATGTGTGTGCATGCACGTGTGTGTACACGGGTGTCTGAGTGAGTGTGCACACATGTGTACGTGTGTGTGATGCTGACAGAAGCACTGCAGTGTCTCTAGTCTGGCTCTCAGGAAATTCTCTAGACGTTTCTGATTTAAACCGACTTCACAGTTGTGTACTGCCTTTGGAAGGAGCCGTAGACCCGTCCCAGCTCCGCACCCCTCGCTAAGCTGAGACACAGTGAGAACACGACGGTTCGGGTTCACATACGACTTTCAAGTCACATGCTTCAAAAGTAAATGTTTATTATTGCAAAATTAACTATTTTGAAGTGTTATGTGGCATAGTTTAGTCTGAAGCAACTTGGTATCACTAATAATTCCATGCGCTGCATTTAAAGAAGTTGCCTTAAAAACATAGTCTAGGAGACCAGCAGTTCGCATAATGGCTATGTTGCTGGACTCCCATGTAGTCAACCATGGTTTGAGTCCCGGACCTGGTGGCTTAAACTCACACCGGGCGTGTGTGCGTGCTTGCCCATGATCCTAAGAGGAGAATGGAGGAGAAGAGAGTGTGGTGTGGCCCTCCATCCCTGGGGGGTGATTTCTTGTTTTCTGTCCCTCTGTCTCTCTCCGTCTCTCTGGCAAGTGCATGTGCCCTATAGCAAACACCTCTCCAAAAAGAGGAAGAGCAAGAGCAAGAACAACACAGTCTAAGAGAGCCTGTTTTACGATTTTCTCTGTAAGTGACTCATCAGCCAATCGGCAAATCTTTATGAAGAGCTTCTGGGCAGGGGCCAGAATGAGATACCCCCCTCCACCCATGTTGTCACTGACCGCACTCCTGGGGCCAGAGGGCCAGAGAGAAGGCAAACTCTATCCCAGCCTAGCAGCTCCCGCCCGGGCCCCTGTGCCCACTCTGCTCTCATCCGCCATCGCACATCGGCCCAGAGTCCCAAGACTGAGCAGACAGTGGCTCACAGGGCCGGTCCCGCACACGGTGGGCTCATAGCTAAATCCCACGGGACCAACGGCATTTTAAATCATAGCCTGGCGGCTTGAAAAAACACACAGGCATGTGTACACACCTGCCCCAAATGGTGGTGGATGGAGGAGTGGGGGAAGGGGAACTGGGGTACGACCACGCCCCGTGGGGTGCTTCCTCTCTCATCCTCTCTCATGAGCGTGCGTCACTCTGGCAGTTAGACAGTTGGGGGAAAGTATATTCCTTCTCCTACATCACATCAGACTCACCAAAAGAAAACCAGTGGGGCTTCGTAAAGGGAAACCCGACGCGAAAAACGTCCTTAATGTGCAGAGCAATCTGAAATCAACGCCTGACCTCCCCACCCCTCTCCTCGCTCTGAAACAGAAAAACTGAATATAATGGAAGAGACACCTCAGGACGCGTTTTCTTAGCATGCGTGTGGGCGCTAACCCCGTGGCTGCCCCAGTCTAGCGCACCTCTTGCTGTGCCCGCAATGTCTCGTGTGCGTGCTCACACTGGTCCCTGGCTGGCAAGACCGCACGAGGCACAGGGCAGGTCAGGGCCCTTCCAACTCCACAGAGTCCTCAGCTGTCTCCCAACGTTCCTCTTCAGGGACGAGCGTCCTAGACTCACATGCCCGCATGCAGGTTGAAGCCACCGGCCTGTGCCCTGTGGCGTGTGCCGTGTGGTGCACCTGCACGTGTCAGAGAGCGTGAATCAGTCTTGCTAGGGAGAGAGGAGCTCCTCAAACTTCTGAAGCCCTGAGAGGCAGAGAGTGACCAATGTCTTATGCCCCAAACCTACCTTTGAACCACAGGGCCCATAACTGTCTGTCGCTTGCTGACTGGACGTTAAACTTGGATCGTGACAGAGCCCTTCAAAGAAATCAGCGAGGAGGCATGAAAGGCCAGCATCAACCTAAGAAGTTTCCAGAAGACTGTGGATGTCATTCTGGAATAGGCTGGGCTGTTTCAATTTGGCTTCTGCAGGCTGAACGTTTGATTCATTCTTCTCTTTGTTGTTTTAGAGATTAAAGGAATACTACAGTTTTCTGAATTTAAAAGAAAATAACTATCGAAGTCTGCCAATAGATATTAATTTGCCCCATATGTTCTGAAGTTGACATGTCTCATCCACATAGCACATAAAGTTTCTTAAGGCTTTGCTTTTAGAACCGAACAGTATTTTATTTAAGTCCATTTTGGTAAACTCAGCATGATTTCAATGCTTTTCAACATCTGTCTTTTATTACCAGAGGTACCGAAATCCAGCTGCCAATAAAGGATTTTGAGTGCCTTGAATGTTAGATCCTACTCCTTCGTCCCATCTTAAGTCATAATTTTATTGTGACATCAGGTTCCTTTACACGCAATTTATTTATTTTATGGACAGTTGAGCCGCCTATTCATTTTTAAATGCAGACTCTATTTTCATAAATGTATTCCAAGTCAGAAAAATACCTAAAACTGGGAAGCATGCAAAATTCATATTAAAGAAAATGTTTTCTGACCTAGTTTTCAATGGAGCACCAGAACATAAGCAAACTTATGAATAAGACTGAGCATTTTACTTTTTTAAGTCACCTAATTAACATTTTATATTAACAAATTGCTATCCTGCATGGGGGGCAACACACCCCATGAAAAAAGGAAATCATTTTCCCTGATTACGGCTCCCTCACACCTAACGCCCTTCCAGCAATGGTCCTTAACTCTGTAGTTTGACAAAGCCATTTGGGAGATCCCAGTATTTTGACATACCGAGAGACTCGCTTTTCCACAGTGGGCCTGTCCCCGTCCCCGTCCCCGCCCTGTCAGAGGGGAGGATGAAAACAAACTTGAATCACTCACAGGGCTGCGGGTCAAGGTTCACACCCCGCCCTGGGGAACCGAGGCAGGAAAGCGGGTCGGCAGGAGTAGGACTGGGTTAGAGTCAGGAATGGACCTGGAAACGAAATCTAAAATCCGGAGCTGTTTAGAATGCGGCGCTTCAAACGGCGCCCGCCACCCTCTCGGCCTGGCCCCGGCCTCGGGAGGAAAGCCCTCGCGGGGAAAGCGGTGGCTCATTCCGCAGCCCGGCCTCGGCTCTCAACGAATGCATCTCTAAAAACGCACAGCGGCGGGTCGGTGAGCCAGCGACGGGGACGCTCCTGCAGAGCCGCGGGCAGCGCTGCTCAGACAAAGCCGGCGGAAACCGCACGG
>NW_006160165.1:5380249-5389906 GCF_000334495.1 Tupaia belangeri chinensis | reverse complement strand
GCCTGGCGCCCGCGCCCTGCCCCGGGCCTGGGCGCGCCCCGCCGCCGTCCGCCCCCGACCGGGGTCTCTGAGCCCTTTGTTTATCTTTCCGGCTCCCGATGTCTAAATTATTAAGGGCTTCCCAGAATGCTCTTTTCGGTTTTGCCAGTTTTATTTCAGGAGGTGTGGGGGATGCTGAGCACGACACGTTTGTTCCTTGTCGCCACCGCGCCAGCCGACAATTCCAGAAGGCAGATGATAATTAATCCATAACCAGACGGGTCGGATCCAGGAGGCACTGGTTTCGCCCCGGCCGCTGCGCCCTGGGAGACGTGGGCCCCGAACAGGGTCTGCGTCCGTGCGCCCCCTGCAGGGAGGCGGGGCGCACGGCGACCTCACCGCGTCGCCAGCCGGTGGCACGCCAGAGCCTTGCGTGACTCCGCTCTAAATTGACGGTGACGTCCCAGACCCTGCTGGAGGAAGGTCAAGGAGACAGCGCAGCCTGAAGCGGCTCTGTGCAGAGGATCAGGAAGGGTCTGGGGACAGTCGAGTAAGACAGGACGTTGGGCAGCGTCCACCGGCCGGGCTGAGAGCGCGCACAGGCCAAACCTATGGGCCTTGCACGCACTGGCGTGCCAGCGCGACCTTCTTCAGATAGATGGCATGTGCAAGTCTATATGCTAAAGAAGGAATGCGGCCTGTTCTCCAAGGAAGGACTGGGTCTCCATGCACTGGGTCCACGGTCCTTGCGGCTTTTCCTGTGCGCGTCCTGGGACTTCCGGCACGGTTTAACTGGCCCTGGCGAAAGGCGCTAGAGAGCCCGCTGCGTGCTTGCTCATGCCCACCCCGTTTAATGACACAGGTTTGCACCTATGGGAAGCTTTCGGAGAGAGGCTTGGCTCTCCTGTTGCAGTTACTGATTCCATCTGTTTCCAGCTGGACTTGAGTAGTTGAATTTTCTTTCCAGATACACAGGCCTGCCGGCACGTCCACCTGGATTACAGAGACAGTGTATTTACTGGGACAGCCGCCATCTGCTGAGGTTTCACTGTGCCTACCAAGTGCTCACAAGCCGTGTCATCCCACCCTCTCGGCAGCTCACTGGAGCCACTCTCCTTTGCCCCGTTTTGCTGGCCCATGTCTAAGGAGTGGTGGAAAATGGGCCCCAAACCCCCTACCCTGCCCTGGGACCCGCGGTCCAAACCCTGTTCTCCTGCTTCCCTATAAGCTTCTTGAAAAACAGGGAACCAGCAGTTAGCGTAATGGCTATGTCGCTGGACTCCCACGTAGTCGACCGCGGTTCGCGTCCCGGACCCGGTGGCTTAAAACCCACACTGGGCGCGTGTGCGTGCGTGCCCAAGATCCTGAGAGGAGAATGGCGGAGAAGGGATTGCGGCGTGACCATCCCCCCTGGGGGGTGATTTCTCACTTTCTGTCTCTATGTCTCTCTCTGTCTGTCTGGCGAGTGCACGCGCCCTACAGTGAAAATCTCTCCAAAAAAAAAAAAGAAACAGAAGCGCAGCTCGCGGCCGCCATGAGGTTTGTGCCGAGTTTATCCGAGTTTATCCGTAGGAGAACACAGGGCCGCGGTCCTGTTGACAGAGTCCTGTTTACTCTCATTACTGCTGAGCTGGAGAAGTAACTTCAAATACACATCTTACCATTTAAAACCCTTTTGAGCTGGTCTGGTGTTTCTAATCTTGTAAACAGGAGTATGGTTCTCCAGAAATCCAGCCCTAGAGAGGGGCCTTGGGAGAACCGAGGAGCGGAGACGCCGGCAGTGGTTGGAACTAGCCATTCTGCGCCGAAGTCGTGAGCTGCTCCATGCCTTGTAGGTACTCACTGCAGTCCTTCACCTTACCTTAATGTCGGAGTTTCAGAGTATTTGAAAGGGATTCTAGAAAGTAATATTTCTCAAAACTAGATGTTTTTAGATGTTTAATTGAGTTTTGTTTTTATTTTTGTTTATTTTTAATGCCAGAGGACATGTTTTTGCCACAGAGAGACTGAAACGGAGAAAGCACCCCCCATAGGGGGCATGGCCATACCGCAATCCTCCTCCTCCCTTTCTCCATGCTCTTGGGACTCAGAGCATGCGCACACATGCCCGCCATGTTTCCCAAGCTGCCGGGGACTGTGATTAGAGCTGTGGGCGGCCATGTCGGATTGGCCCCCTTTAACCACTAGGCTGTGGGGCCAGCCTGGCGAGTTGTTTTACTGTTAACCTTGCCTTCACATTTCTCCAAGTTCAATTGCACAGGACACCTACATGGAGTAGACTCCAACAGAACCACTGGTCTCTGGGGCTAGTGCCAATTCAGATTGTTCTCTAAGGAGAAATCTGTTTTTTGTTTTGTCTTGTTTTGTTTTAAGAGACATTTCTACTATAGGCCGTGTGCACTCTCAGGAGAGACAGAGATAGAAAGTGAGAAATCACCCCCCAGGGGAATGGCCACACCACAATCCCTTCTCCTCCAATCTCCTCTCGGGATTTTGGGCATGCACACACACATGCCCAGCCTGAGTTTTAAGCCACCTGGTCTGGGACTTGAACCAAGGTCAGCGATGCACGAGTCCAGCAATATAACCTTACTCCATCTGCTAGTCCTCAGGTGTTTGTTTGTGTGTGTGTGTGTGTGTGTGTGTGTGTGTGTGTGTTGTTTTGTTTTGTTTAGAGAGACTTTCTGTTCTCCAAGGAGAACCCAGGTCCATCTGTGGATGTCCCTTTGACTCTCCTGGAAGAGCCTGGAATGGCTTTCAGTGCTAGGCTGTGTCTGTCCGTTCTCTTCTTTCTCATGAGAGGGTTTTGGCTTTGCACCCCGCATGGCTGCCTGGTCATGCCTGGCAGGCACATTCCACGCCACCATCGGGGTTGCACCTAGAGACTCAGGTGTGGGCCAGCAGCTGCTCAACACAGCAGTACCGCACCAGCACGTCTCGGCTGGGCCACTCAGCGACGGCCTTATGGAAACATCAGCCTCAACAGTGACAAGCGAGTCTCTCTGGAGAA
This sequence comes from Tupaia belangeri chinensis, assembly GCF_000334495.1. Lineage (NCBI taxonomy): Eukaryota > Metazoa > Chordata > Mammalia > Scandentia > Tupaiidae > Tupaia > Tupaia belangeri. The sequence continues at coordinate 5,386,917 of NW_006160165.1, read as the reverse complement.
TTGCTAGTCATCTAAATTGGCTGTCCGCTCAGCCCTGCTAGGGCTCTCGGTGCACCGCGGCCCCAGGCACCCGGCATGCACCCATCCACAGCCTAGATCCCCAAGAGGAAGGGCAGCTCAGCCGAGGGGGCGGCCAAGGGAGAGCCCAAGAGATCAGTGAGGCTGTCGGCTGAACCTCCTGCAAAAGTGGAGACAGCCAAAACAGGCCGCAGGGAAGGGTAAGTCTTCAGACAAAGGAGTGCACACACAGGGGAAGGGGCGCAAAGGGGAGACAGGCTGAAGTGGCCAACCCAGACGCTAAAGATCTACCTGCAGAAAATGGAGACACTAAAAATGAAGGACCAGCAGTTGGCATAATGGCTATGTCGCTGGACTCCCATGTAGTCGACCACGGTTCAAGTCCCAGACCTGGTGGCTTAAACTCACGCCGGGCGCGTGTGTGTGCATGCCCAAGATCCAGAGAGGAGAATGGAGGAGAAGGGATTGTAGCATAGCCTTTCTCCCTGAGGGGTGATTTCTCGCTTTCTGTCTTTCTGTCTCTCTCTTTCTGGCGAGCACACGCCCTATAGCAAAAACTTCTAAAAAAAAGGGGGAGAGTCCACCCTCTGACGAAGCAGGCGAGAAAGAAGTCCAGTCTGAGTAACGTCATGTACCATGATTATCAATGGTCCCTGTCTCCCTTCTTGTACAATCCAGAGGGATATTTTTACCAACTATTTTGTAAATGCAACTATTTTAGTAGCTCTAGAAACATTTTTAAGAAGGAGGGAATCCCCCTTCATCCCGTTTCTTAAGTGTAAATTATTAATTTTTTTTTTTGGAGAGGTTTTTGCTATAGGGCGTGTGCGCTCGCCAGACAGACAGAGACAGAGAGACAGATAGCGAGAAATCACCCCCCAGGGGGGATGGTCACGCCGCAATCCCTTCTCCTCCATTCTCCTCTCTGGATCTTGGGCATGCACACACACGCGCCCGGCGTGAGTTTAAGCCGCCGGGTCCGGGACTCGTACCATGGTCGACTACGTGGGAGTCCAGTGGCATAGCCATTATGCTAATTGCTGGTCCCAGTGTAAATTATTTTTTTTAAAGAGGCAAAATCATTTACAGGATGTTTATTTTTTGGTACAACTAGAAAAGAGTGGGATATTGACTAACAGGAGGCTTTGACTCTCTTGCGTGTAACAGGAGGCTTTGACTCTCTTGCGTGTCAGCTTAACATTCCATAGTGGGGGCGGGTGGATGCTTTAACATGCTAAATACAAAGCATACTATATGGCAGTTCGGAGTCACAGTCATGCATTTAATGTGTCTTGAATATTTTAAATGACTTCTGTTATGTTTTCTAGTAGCATTGTTTCCTAAAGAAAGCCGCTCTGATTGCCGCCCCCGGTCAGAGTTGCGTGTGCTCCGTGACACTGTCTTGGTCGTCTGCTCGTCCTAATGATGTTGCTAGCGTGCTGTGCGAGGTGGGAGATGTGAGTATGCAGTGTGTACGACGCTGAACCGTATGTGCTGGGACTTCCGTAACCGCTTTCGACATCCGAAGATGGGACTTGATATCCTCTCAAGGAAGATTTGCCTACGAAGCTGAAGCTGGAATGTCTCTGGAATAACTTAAAAAGAAGCATGATACTTGGCTTTTTACATTTTTGGTATGTATGTTAATATTTGGGTACAAACTTAAATGTCTGTACTGATCCTCGACACAACCAATAAATCTCAATTACAAAAGAATATTTTGAAGCACGTGGTTTAAGCCCTGGTATAAAGGTGAATTTTCGTTCGGTCTTCCAGATTTTTTGATGAATTGAGAGAGTGAAATGTTTCGGGGTTTTTTATGTATTACTTGAACTTCAAGGATATTTGTATGGCTATATTGGTTTAATAAAGGAAAAACAGTCCAGTGTCCTCCAAAGCAAAGTTAAAAAAAAAAAAATCGAAATTGAAAAACGCAGTAAGGAGCAATTCTACAAAAATTGTATTTATTATATGTTATTGAAGGGATTATTTATGAAACAGTGTCCTATTTACTTGGGAAATATGGTCAAATACTAAAAATTAAAGATTTAAAATTAATTCAATCTTTAATTAAAATTAAAAATTAAATATTCGCAGCATGAAAATTGTTTATAAACATATACAGCTGAAAAATTACATGGGACCCGCAAACATTGACCATCACAGTGTATCACACGACGTACCGTCAGCAAGTTGCGTGTCCTAGTTCGGGTTCTTCCCGAACTAGATCCCAAAGCAGAACAGCTGCTTGCAAGTAGCTCACTGGGGTGACCCAGGAAGGACAGGAGGGGAGAAAGTGGACACGAGAAGGGTGTGTAGGTGAGCCGCTCGGCGCCACTCCCCAGGGAAACTTCGAGAAGCAAAGTGAAACAGGTCTCGTCATTTCTGATCGGAGGACAGGGAAGCTAAGACTGCCCTTGACGCGCGTCCCCAGTGATCGAGGGCCTCCCCAAGGCAGCACCCTCTTCAGCAGAGCCCACGGCCTGGAGGCACTAGGGTCATTTCGTGAGCTACCTCCTGCTGCGCCTGCTCGATCCAGTTCAGAGCGGTAAGAGTCGTGGCCCTCGTGACAGTACGAGTCAGTGGGAGGTGTTACCAGGTCACACCAGCCACGGCATCCGTCCTGGGCAATTCCACACGTCTGCTTGCTGAGCCACGGGCTGCCCAGATATTTGGTTAAACATTATTCTGAATGTGTCTGTAAGGGTGCTTTCGGGTGCATTTAACCCTGGAATTGGTGGATTGGACAAAGTGGATTGTCCCTCGGGGTGGGTTGGCCTCATCCAACCAGTTAAAGGCTTGATTAGAACAAAAAGACTGACGTTCCCCCAACTGACAGACTGGGACTTCCCCTGTCCTGGGTCTCACCTGCTGGCACGCTCTGCAAGTGGACCTGGCCAGCCTTCACAATCACACGAGCAATTTCTTCTCAGCAGTCTCATCGGAAAAGAGATAACCAGATAGATGGCTGTGGGTGTCCGTAAGCTATTGGTCTGTTTCTCCGGAGAACCCTGCCAGATAGGGCTCCTGAGGCTAAGCATCTGGCAGTGGGTGATGAGCACCAGACCTCTATCCTGTGTGTCCCAGGGTCCCCACCGATCCCACAGCCCTGTTCGGGGCCCTCTGCGCAGGACTTGGGCTGGGGGTCTGTGCAGGCTGCTCACTGGGAGGTGATCTCGAGACTTGCAAAGGAGGAACCCAGAAGAGACACAGAGAGAACGCGAAAAATGGAGGCTGCGCCCGCGAAGGGGGCATTGGCCACATTCTTTCCCAGCGCTGCCACGAGTCTCACATGCCAGGGTTCCAGAGCAAAAGAACCTGTCACAGCTCCAGAGGCCAGGAGCCCAGAGTCTAGCAGCTGTGAGGGGGGACCTGTTCCAGGCATCTCTCCAGCTCCTGGAGGGGCGGCCGTCCTTGGGGTTCCTTCCTGAGCTTGCAGATGAGCCACTCTGATCTCTGCCTCTGTGTCCATGTGGCCTTCTCTCTTTCTACGTCCACGTCCAAATTTCCCTCTCACGAGGATGCCAGTGGCTGGGTTAGATCCCACCTTAGTCCAGAATGGTCTCATTTTGACTTGATTACATCTGCAAGGACTGTTTTTCCAAATGAAGTCACATTCCCAGGTTCTGAGAGTTCGAATTTGAACATATCTTTGGGGGAACACAGTTCAACTCACACTAGGACCTTCTGAGAATCATCAGGGCCCCGCCTTGGGCATACCCACCAGGTTGGGGCTTTTCACCTCACCCAGGAAGCACGTGGGGATGTGAAGCCACATCATGAACCCACTTGACACCCACTGCGAGAGCTTATCTCGCAGCTGTCAGTGATGCCAAGATTCTGTGCTTCTCTTGGAACTCTGGTGGTGCCTCACTGTTTACAGCTGTAACTCGCAAGGGCCTGGTCACTGGCAACTGCTGAGTATCTGTGTCCTGAAGCACAGCTCCTGCGGGGCAGGCGAGGGAAGTGCCCGCATTTTCCATTGTTTTCCAGTTTCAGCATTGTGAACTGGTGCTCCAGCAGCATCTGAAGGAGACCAGGGATTTTTTTTTTTTTTTAGGAATCATTGGGAATTCATGGACTTGGAGAAACACATTGGATGTATTTCCATTTGCAGTTTTCCTCTTCCTGGTTTGGTATTTTCCAATTTGGTACTTGTTGGGAGACTTTCCCACATTCTGAATATCTGAGCAGATGTGGAGACAGCTTTTGTCCTAGATGATCTTTTGAAGACTTTCACAGCAAGCAACCTTGGAAGATACAAATATTATCCCCTCCCATGCAGCGGGCGAGTCTTCTCACTGACCAGTGGTTGAGAATGTTGTCGCCCTCTGGGACAGTGTTTGGGAGAGTTTGCTTGCAGCCTGAAGATCGGAACTTCCTCAGCTTGGGGTCTTGCAACTGTGACACCAGCAGGCCAGGTGTGTTGCTGCCACCTGGGCCCACCCTGTATGGCCTCCATTGACGTGGGAACAAGGGGCACTGCTTCAGACCTGGAGCCCTGCTGCCTGCTTGGCCAGGAGTGGCATGGCCCTTTGTCTCTGACCCAGGAATCTCATGTCTCCTGCGAGCATCCAGGAAGCTGCGGCCGACTGCATCAGCCTGCGAGTCATGTGAAGTCTCGGGTGCGCTGTAGTTCTCCACCTCTACTCGTTTCTCAAGATGAGTGCTCAACTGCTTTTCTCTTCTGAATGTAACTGCCTCTGTGTTCCATGCTCTTTCATTAGAAAGCATTTTATTTTCCACTGCAATTTTCCTTTTGATTTTTCTCAACTGATCTTTATCTAGGAACATGCCCCCCCACACATGCACACACTTTTACATTTTTCTGTAGGGCACGTGCGCTGCCAGAGAGAAAGAGAGAGAGAGGAAGTGAGAAAGCCTCCCAGGGAGGACGGCCACGCTGCGGTCTCCTCTATCCTCTCCTCGGGATTCTGGGTGCTCATCCACAAGCACACACACTCGGCTGCCCTTCAAGTCGTGGGACTTGAACTGTGGAGTCGGCCATGTGGGATCCAGTGCCTCAACCACTATGCCACCTGCCTGTCTTTTTCTCTGTGTGTCTCTCTCATGAGAGAGAGAAACCTGTCCGAACGCCGTACGGTGCACTCACAGACAAGGCTGTCGGAGAGCAAGCTTTTCTGAAATAGCACCTGTTACCGTCTCCACGTGACTTTACCGAGGGAGTCTGGCTGTCGCCTCTGGTCCTCACCTGGGCACAAAACAGCCGAGACAGGAGTCAAGGACTGAGGAGAGCAGGGTCCATCTCTCGTGAGGCCCACGGCAAACATTGCCTGAAAGATGAGTGGTGCTTTGGTTTTTGCTTTTTTTTCCCCTAAAAAATAACCATTAATTTTTTTTACCTATATTTTATGCAAAACTTTAACATTTTCTTCTACCAGAGAATTACTTGTGAAGTTGAACAGAAGACATCAATGAACACGTGGGGTCTCCCAAGTGTGGAAAATGTGCATTACCAGAAAGCTGTGCCTGGATTCCAAAATTCCTCGCAATCACATACACGCTTCAATTTCATTTTCCACAAACTTTTGGAAGTCCTTTCATAAATATTTGGTGCCATAGCTGGTTGCCTGTCATATTTGTAATGGGGCAGCAAAATCCATCTTACATGAAAATATTTTTGCTTGACAAATGGCTTCAGTCATTTAGATGCAGTTTTTCTTCCAAAGAGGAAAAAAATTGTAATGTGTAGATTTTTAGAATAATTTATTATTATTATTATTATTTTTAATCTGCTGTAGGGCACATAGGCTCACCAAAGAGAGAGGAAGGGAAAGTGAGAAAGCAAGCGGCCAGGTCCAGGACTCAAACTGCAGTCGGCCATGTGGAGTCCAGTGCCTTAACCATAATGACACCTGCTGGCCCCAAGAAAACGTTTTGAATTGAGCATTTCCTTTTTTTAATAATTTTTAAAATTTGTATTTATTTTTTAATTTAACCTAGAGAGATACAGAAAGAAAGAGAGGGCAAGTGAGAAACCACCAGGTCCGGGACTTGACCACGGTCAGTTATGTGGGAGTGTACACCATGCCACCTGCGGGCCCACTAGGTTCTACTCTTTTAACTTATTCCAGAAGCAGAGTTCATCGAATGAAATATGGGTTTCATTAACTGGAACCCAATTCCAGAAGCCACAACTTACTGAAAATACAGATGTCTCTTACGAAACGAGACTTCGTGTGCAAGCGTGAGTGTTAACAAACGGGCCTGGGGGAGGCTTCCTCGGGCCACAGAGCAGTATCTGGTGGAGCGGTCTCTTAGCTCAGGAAACGGGGACTGACGAAGCTGAGTAAGGACAAGGTGGCTTCAAAGAAGAGTAAGGAAAATGCAGAGTGGACTAACCAGCCCAACTGACGAATCATTGACCAGAACCATAAGAAAGAGAGGGGGTAGGACAGAAAGAGAGAGAGGCCTGGTCTCGGGGAGATGCTGAGGAGAGAGGAGAGAGCTTCCCGGACTCCCGGCAGGACCGAGTATCTTACCATGAAGGTAAAGGCCATGCATGCAGAAGTGGAGCATCAGGGTAAGGAGGACGCCCGTGATGAAACGGCACACAGACACGTGCCCCTAGCAGCGTTTTTTTTTTTTTTTTTAGAGTCTTTTGTTTTAGGGTGCGTGTCGTTCGCCAA
>NW_006160165.1:5375622-5380104 GCF_000334495.1 Tupaia belangeri chinensis | reverse complement strand
AGTCGACTACATGGGAGTCCAGCGACATAGCCATTACACCAGCTGCTGGTCCCAGCAGCGTTGTTTTTTAACATGGCAAACGGTAAAGCATTGTGTTGGTGAGTGAGTGACCGTAGGGACCGCCATGAAGTCAGCCAGGCGTAAACACAGAGAGCGTGAAACACGCATCGAACAAGAGCCCCATCGTTCCTGCCATGACCCCAGCGATGCGCGGGACGGAGCAGACAGGTGATGACAACTGCCCCGACATGGGCTGAGAACGGCGTCGGTCCCTCAGCGCCGCCATGGAGGTGCATTCCGAGTGGTCGTCAAGGTAGGAAGACAAGGTAGGTGCTCCCGTGAGCGGCCACTCTGACAGGTGGACGCAGACCTGAGTGACCAAACAGCTGTGAGCACTGTCCCCTCTCAGCTCCTTGCCCGCCCTCTGTGCCCTGCTCTGCTCCGCCATGCTGGGACCAGGACCTTCCAAACCTCCGTCTTCCACTTGGCCCATCCCTGACCCCCCTTGAGTGAGCAAACAGACATGGCTGCAGGGCTGGCAGAGGGGGGCACAGCCTGCCACTCCTCACCTGCAGGGGCCGGGGTCCCGTCTTCCGTTCTCGCCCCCCCGGAAGCCAGCCTGTGCAGCCCCCAAGGGCTCCAGCACTCCCGGCAGACCCCCTTCAGGGGCTAAGCCCACCAGCAGCAGCGGCTTCAGGCCCCTGAGCACAGCAGCCCAGCATCTGTGCAGGTCTGCATCCCGTCTCCAAGGCCTGCGCTCAACCTTCAGGTCTGCTAATCAGCGTCTCCCTGCCTGCTCCAGCCTCTGCACAGAAAGGGGTCCCTATGTAACCTCAGAGTCCCTTTGCCTGTGGTCCTCCAGCCCCTTGGGCGGAACAGCCAGATCCTCTGATTAGACTCCATCCGCTGAAACAACCAGACACCGGTACGTAAAGGAAAAGACAAACCACACACCAGCAGACGATATTGCAAACGACACATCTGGCAGAGAACTTGTGCCCAGAATAGAGAAAGAACTCCTGGGAATCAATAAGAAGAAAACAAGTCAGTTTTTCACAGTGGGCAAAATGCTCGCGCAGACACTGCACTGACTAGGAGATGCGGACGAGAAATAAGCACGTATTTAACGTCAGGGTTAGGGAAGTGCAAGTGAAAGCGCAATGAGTTAGTTGTTCTTTTAATTTTATCAATAGTGAAAAATGTTATCAATAATAAAAATGTGTTCATTTCTTAAATCTATAAGTTATCGGTGATGTCAGTCATAATCCTGTGAGACAGATCCAAGTGCCATGACCCTGAATGTTCGAACACCAAAGATCAAATCTCTGAAGTCTAAAATCACAAATGTCTAAAATCTCAAAGGCCACAATTCTAAAGGTTAAAATCCCAAACATGGAAATTCCGAAAGCCAAAGTCCCGAAAATCCAATTCCTGTTTTCCAGCAAAGGCTCTAGAATAGGTGTGCCAAGCCGCCCTCCGTGTCTGCCGTGCCTGGCCTGCACACGAGCAGGGGTGACGTCCACGCACCCAGAACAAGGAGTGGGCCCAGAAGTCGGGGGGTGTACAGGGCATGCTCCTGCTGGCGCCCAGTGAATCGCAGGAGCAGCTCAGAAAGAGCAGCCCTGAGGAAGCACGTGGCAAGGTCTCCGAGCAGAGCAGGCCCCGGAGGGCGAAGCAGCCCTGGTGCTGTGGGACCTCGGCTTCGGAGCGGGTAGTGAGCCCACCACTCTTCAGGCCACCTCTGCGCAGAGGTGCCATCGGGCCCAGTAATGCCCCTTTTCCCACGTCAGGCTTCCTTTTCAGGTTTTTGTTTTTCCCGCTGTGTGGTAGAGAAAGGAAAAGGTGGGAAAGGGGGGGGTGAGGGAGGGATAGACGCTTTGACGTGTCTCGCGGCGTCTCCTGATTAGCTAGGATCACAGGCGGGCACACCCACACCCCACAGGCTCAGGTGGGCCTGGGACCGAACCCCAGGGTCACACGTAGCCTCCAGCTTCCCAAGCAGTGCTGCTGTGTACCTGGGTCTGTAAATGAATGTCTTCTCCTTTTCTCAGAATAATATTCTTGGGATTTTGATCTTTCAGAATTCCAACACTAGGGATTTCAGTATTTAGAACTGTGTTTTTTGGAACCATGGTCCAAACCCGTGTGAGGGGCAGTATGAAAATTACCTGCTGAGCGCAAAGGCTCCTTGCTCCCAGGCACACAAGGAGTTGGAATACCTGTAAAAGGGACAGGTATTAGATAACCAGACTCGGGGTTCTCCAGGCCCCAGGTGAGTCACAGAGTGGGGCCCTCCGGTCTATGTGTAGCCAAGGGTCCATAGAACCCACCCGGCGGCACTTCCGGGAGTGTGCAAGCGGGGCCTGGCCTCCCCAGGCAGGTGGAACGACAGAAGCCTCGCATGCTAAGGGCACCCCAAACAGCCCAGGGCCACAGAGAGGCCTAGGGTCCCCTGGCAGCCTGGCCAGGGCCTGCAGCAGGGATGGAGTTTCCCCACAGCCTGGCCCACGGAGCGCCTCTCCCGCCCCCTCCTCTCCCAGAATGTACCTGGCCTTGGTCCAAGCCCTGAGAGCTGAACCAAGAGCTCGCCTGGGTCCCGAGGAGGTGTCGTCTGTGTCGTCTGCCAAGACAGGACGGGGTCTGGGGAGAAATCAGGACAGTCCCGGAAGGACCGGTCTCATCTGCCCCGAAGCCTGCGGCCGTGTGTTAACGCACTCCTCCACGGCGCTCACCAAGCTGCCCGCGGGCAGGTGCCCCACCTCCCATGCCCCCCAAAGCCCAAGCAAAGTGGAATGCTCCAGTACTCACCCCCAAACCCCACTCCTTCAACTTAAAAGGAACTTTAATTTTCTCAAGATGGACGTTTAACCTTAAATGAGTTACAAGTGCCTTAATGGGTAACAATCTCTTGTATCCATTAGCAATGTTGAAATCTGCAGATGTCTGACTTCTTAATAAAATGCCTGCATTTTCTTAAAGTAGAATTTTTTTTTTCCCTTAAAAATCGTTACTCCTTGATCAGTCTTGACTGCAGTCGAATCCCTGTCAACCAGACAGCAGAATCGCCAGGCCTGTAGCAGGAGCCTCTGTGTGGGGGCGGAGAGGAGCCCCCCACACTCCCAACCCGCCAGAAGGGGCTTTGGTGGCCCGGGCGGAGGTGTCACCCAGTGTCATGGCAACCTAAACCCCGTCCCTGGGCATTTGTCTGCTCGCTCTACCTGGAAAGACTGTCACCAAATACAGACTCTGTGGCTATAGGAAGGTCTTCTAAGGGCCAGCAGCGAGGACATGTTACACGAGTTGTTTAAGATGCTCGTTCTGGGCCGGCGGGTGGCACAGTGGTTAAAGCAACCGGACCCCGCACGGCTGACCGGGCCGCTCGAGTCCCAGACCTGACAGCCCGAGAAACACCCGGGTGGTGGTACCCAAAGCCCCTAGAGGAACGCGGAGGAGGAGGGATTAGTGCGTCACCCCACAGGGCGCCTTCTCGCCTTCCCACTCTGTCTCTCTCCAGGGAGCACACATGCATGCTAACAAATTAACGACAACTGCTTGTCCCACTGTGCCCCTGAATAGATGTCAGAAAAACCAGGTTTGGAAGGCCTCACTGGCTTTGTAATTAGAACACTTAAAAAGCCTTCTGGGAGCCAGCGGGTAGCATAGTGGTTAAGATGCTGGACTTCCACATGGCGGACCGCAGTTCAAGTCGCAGACCCAGTGGCTAGTAAAATGCACCAGAGGTGTGCGTGTGTGTGTGCACGCACATGCCCAAAATCCCAGGAGGAGGATGGAGAGGAAGAGATTGCAGCGTGGCCATCCCTCCTGGGCATGATTTCTGGCTCTCTCTGTCTCTCTGGTGATACACGCACCCTATAGCAAAAGTCTCTTTCAAAAAAAAAAACTTCTGGCAGGGCCAGTAGGTGGCATGGTTGTTAAGGTGCTGGACTCCCACATGGTTCAGCTAGGATTCAAGTCCCAGGCCTGGTAGCTTGTTTTGTTTTCTCACTTTCTCTCTCTCTCTCTCTCTCTGTCTCTCTGGTGAGTGCATGCATCCTATAGCAAAATTTAAAATAATGATAATAATAAATAAAATTAAATAATTCTAAAAAAAGAAAAAGAAAGCTTCTAGACTAGCTCCTGTCGCCATCTCCAGAGTGGGTGGACAGGAAAATGAGAATGCTCTTGTGCCCCACTCAGACCAGGTGCCCAGGAGGCCTGGTAACCCCCCACACCTGCTGGGAGGCCGCCCTGGGGCCTTCACCCTGGAAGTAATTCTCCTCTCCAACTTCTGCCAGGGACGGAGCTTCCAAACTGGCCTACACTTTGAAATCACCTGGGAGGGACCCCAGGTGCTGATGCCTGTGTCCCCAGGGACTGTGAGCTCCAGAGTCGTGGGGTGGCTCCAGCTCCGGCCCAGGGTGGCAGAAGGAGCTCCGGCTAGGCTGGGGACCTGCTGCCGTTTCCCTTGCCCGTGGCTCCCAG
>NW_006160165.1:5368521-5375612 GCF_000334495.1 Tupaia belangeri chinensis | reverse complement strand
TGGCCCGTGGCTCCAAGCCGGGGTCCGTCGGGAGCTGCCGCTGCGTTAAAGATGCACAGCACGGGCTGTACCGTCCTGCGTGTTCACGCCTCCAGTCAGTGGCACGGGCGGCCACGAGCTTGTGCGGCCATCACCACCCTCCTCCCAGAACATTGTCGTCTTTCGCAACCAAACCGGTCCCCGTTAAACAGTGACGCTCCCTTCTCCCCCGCAGCCCCTGGCACCCACCGCTTCACTGCTAGCTTCATGCAACAAAACGAAAAGAATTGTTCATTACAACGAGCTTTAAGAAGTAGGGAAAATGGTCATTAGGGTTCCGAAACGCATGTGCTGACCAGCTCAGATAGCTGGGACGAGCAGAACCTGGCCTGACGGGCGGGCCTCGGCAGGGCAGCAGCTCCCAGGGCCCGCAGAGCGCAGCCCTGGCCACGGGGCAACCTCACAGACGTAGTACTGAGCAAAGAGTCCAGACGCATCACATAGTTCAACTGGCAAAGTTTAAAGCAGGCGAAAGCAACGGACGGTGAAGCGAGTGGGAGCAGGAGTCCTCAGAAGGGGCAGTGCCGAGGGCCGTGAGGAAGCCCTCCCGCGGCACTGTGCCGAGCGTCTCAGCGGGGACGGGGCTGCGGGTAACGGATGTTTCCTTTGTGAGAACTCCCAGACGTGCATTTATGACACACATGCGTATTTTCTGTGTGTACACTGTATTTCAAAATTGGCTTATACATACAGGTGCAAGGGAGCTTCAGAAAGTTCACGGAAACGGAATGAATAAATATTACAGATTTCCCACCAACTTTTTTGAAGGCCCCACATACATCCTTTAAAGAATGCTTGTAGACATTTAGTTTTGTTTTGAGAAAAAGTACATAAGTAAAATTACTGAGAGCAGTGGAAGTTCCTTCGGGTCCAAGGAGTCTATAACTTATTTCCTAACACTCGTGTTGACATTCGAGACCTTATGACGTATGGCTCGCGGAGAGCAGACCGAGGTGAAGCTGTGAGTTGATGCCCCTGTTGGTCACCGGCCACACGTGCCCAGGGGCCCGACAAAGAATAAACGAGGGGCAGACCACTAGCTCGGGCTGCTCCTGGGTTGTAACCGGTAATGAGCGTGAAGGAGAGGTGGGAAGACACGTCTGGGCCTGCCGCAGTGCCCTGGCAGCACCAGCACCCACCATCGGGAAGCCACGCGCAGTGGGGTCCAGGTTGGAGTCGGCCTGCGCGTTCCAGGAGAGGGCATTTCCCCGAAAGCCACGCGCAGTGGGGTCCAGGTTGGAGTCAGCCTGCGCGTTCCAGGAGAGGGCGTTTCCCCTTGACAGGCTGGCTGGGAGGGCTGGTGCTGGAGGGTTAGCCCTGGGGTCCAGTGCGGGCCTCTCCCTCTCTCCCACAAGAGAGATAAATGAATGAATACGCCCACCCGACATCGTCCAGGGAGTGCCGTGGTGCTGGCACTGCAGTGGCCCAGCTCCAGCGCTCGGCATCTCAAGGCTCCTCATGTGACTTTCACGTCCCGCGTCCCCGCAGTTATTGCCCCAGTGCCGAGGCCTGGTGTCCCCTGAGAGCTCTCTCGGCTGCGCTGAGGGGTTTCCCACCTGGCCCCGGCCCCTCCTAACCTTTGGAGCAGCGAGCAACCTTTGACCTCCCACGTCTGCCTCTGGCCGGACCACGGGAACCCGGGACGGCGACCGGAGCCCGCCCTCAGGGAGGCGAGCACGGCTCTCACGCCCTGGGACAAAGCCGTCATTCGCTCCTCTCCCCGCTGACTCTCAGGTTTGTTTCTTGGGGAGCGAGAAGGTGCCCGTGACCGTCTTGCCACCGAGCTCCTCCCAACCACCCTCTGCCTAGCTGGGACGGAAGGCACAGGCCACTGCACCCGCACGGGCCACCACGCCTGCATGGGCAGGTGAGCTGGACAAGCTCAGCCCTCCCGTGTGGCTCCAGCCCCCACGGCAGTGCCCTTCCCTGCCACCCACCAGGCCTCTGTCCATGGCTTTTTGTAAGTCTTTTATTTCCCCCATGAGTGAGAGACAGAGACACAGAGAGAGACAACACCCCCACCAGGGACTTCGGCTGCAGTCCACCCAGCCTCGCCAGCCCAGACCAAGGACAGGCGGCCAGGAGCCTTCTGTGTTGTGCGCCTCGTGGGGCCGCTGGTGCTGCCGCTGCCCTGTCCAGCGCATCTTGGCTCCAGCCCCCACGGCAGTGCCCTTCCCTGCCACCCACCAGGCCTCTGTCCATGGCTTTTTGTAAGTCTTTTATTTCCCCCATGAGTGAGAGACAGAGACACAGAGAGAGACAACACCCCCACCAGGGACTTTGGCTGCAGTCCACCCAGCCTCGCCAGCCCAGACCAAGGACAGGCGGCCAGGAGCCTTCTGTGTTGTGCGCCTCGTGGGGCCGCTGGTGCTGCCGCTGCCCTGTCCAGCGCATCTGCCTTCAGTAGACACACTCCCTCTCTTATTCATGTCAGCACCCTGCGTTCCTCCACACACACGCATTGTAGACCTCAAATAACTGAGAAAACATGCAAGGACGAGGCCAGCCTTCTCCTGCCGTTTCAAGGGCAGACTGGGTGTGGTGACTCAGGCGTGTGCCCGAGTGCCGGGGTGGGGGGAGAGACGAAGACACACGATGCAGCGAACAGGCAGAGCCAGGCTCTACGCGGACACGCACACCTCGACGGGCGGCCTTACTTACGCGTTTATTGCCAGAGGGCATGTGCACTGCAGGAAGAGACCAAGCGGGGTGGAGAAAGCACCCCACTTCTCCATTTCCCCATCTTGTCAGGGTTTGGGGCACACGTGTGCATGTACACATGCCGGTGGTGCCAGGATTTGAACTGTGGATAGCCGTGTGGGACCCGGCTCCCTTGCTGATAGGCTGCAGACCAGCACAGACCAGCATTAGCGAAACGCTGACTGCCCCAGGGGACCGAGTGCTCCAACTCAGCAACCTCAGTGGCCGTCAGGGGACGTGGGCCCTCCCTGAGACCTCCCAGTGCTGCTGGCCATCGCCAAGGTCTCCCTGGCCTGGCCTTGTGGACACGTTGTGGGGGAGGTGCAGGGGTGTGTGCGTGCACACGCGTGTGAGTGTGCTAACTGCAGAGACACGAGGAAGAGATGAGAGCTGAGCGGACACAGGGAGAGGATGATACAGAGGTGTGCGTGCACACGCGTGCACACGACTGTGTAAACTGCACAGTCGAGAAAGAGCTGGGCTGCTGGGAGCTGGGCCCCACCGCTGGGAGAGACCCCCTTCCTGAGGAGGAAAGCTCGACGTTCCCAAACGCGGGGACAGGCCTCAGCCGCACTCATACCGAGGAACGTGCCCTTGCGCCGGGCCGAGGCTGCCAGTAGGGCCGGAGCACGCAGAGCACACCCTGCTCCCCCACTGCCCCTGCAGCTGGAAGCCGGCCCCCGCTCCTTGTGTGTCCCGTCCGGAACCAGGCTCTGCAGAGCCAGTTCATTCACCTGTCCCAGCTCGGAGCCCAGCCTGTCCCCTACCTGGGCCGGTGTCCAAGTTCCCCAAACCCGGGGTTTGGCGGGAGAGGTCGGCCAGCAGAGGGCGCCCCGGGCATACCAAGTGGCTCGGGAATCTCCTGTTGAGGCACCCCTTCCCTTTCTGAAAACCGGTGGCCTAAAGGCCTGCCTAGTGCAGAGGACCGGATACCTCGGTCCTGGCCCTCCCACCCCAGCTCTGGACACCCGTCCTCAAGTGTGCTTTAGTTTTTTGTACACATGCACGTACACACACGGGAGCACATACATGCACACAAACACTATGTCCCACATGTGCACACCGACACACACATGCATGTGGGTACACATGTGTGTGCACGTGTGCATACACAGACGTGTGTGCACGTGTGCATACACAGACGTGTGTGCCCATGCACACGAACACACACGCACATGTCCCTCTGCAATCCTACCCGTCTGCCCCAAGTGGCTCGGGAATCTCCTGTGGAGGCACCCCTTCCCTTTCTGAAAACCGGTGGCCTAAAGGCCTGCCTAGTGCAGAGGACCGGATACCTCGGTCCTGGCCCTCCCACCCCAGCTCTGGACACCCGTCCTCAAGTGTGCTTTAGTTTTTTGTACACATGCACGTACACACACGGGAGCACATACATGCACACAAACACTATGTCCCACATGTGCACACCGACACACACATGCATGTGGGTACACATGTGTGTGCACGTGTGCATACACAGACGTGTGTGCACGTGTGCATACACAGACGTGTGTGCACATGCACACGAACACACACGCACATGTCCCTCTGCAATCCTACCCGTCTGCCTCCATCCCAGGGAGCTGTTTCTCACAGCCCCCCAAACACCCACCATGTCCCCAGATATCCTTAGGAGGAGTGAGGGACTAGGCCTCAGTGACCGGGGGAGGGCGGGACTAGCAGCGCTTCCTATTGCCCCTCAGAGCTTGTGCTTTGTCCTTCACTAGCCGGGAGTGCTGGCCTGAGAGAGGGGAACGGCCATGCGGCAATCCCTTCTGTCTCCTCCTGGGGTTTGGCCACACACACACCTGGTGTGTTTCCAAGCCGCCAGGCCCAGCTTAAAGCTGTCAGCTCCCCATCACCTGCTGGCCCTTGTGATTTGTAATAGCTGCACCTCCGCCGTCCTCTGCTGAGGACGCGAGGCCCACGGTGCATACCCCTGTATTTCCTGAGGGTCACCCTCATTTTGGGTCTCAATTGTCACCTTGCCTCCCCCAACTTTTCACAAATTCTACTCCCGACAAAGAAATGAAGCCGAAGACTGTTCAGAACTGAAATCCCTTTTTTGTTGTTGTCGTTAAGATTTATTTTATTTTATTTTATCTGTTCTAATTATTTTTTAATTTGACCAGAGAGAGACAGAGAGAGAGAGAAAGGGAAAGTAAGAAAGCAAGCCGCCAGGCCTGGGACCCGAACTGCAGTCAGCCATGTGAGAGTCCAGCACTTTAACCACCAGGCCACCTGCCGGCCCCGGGGAACCCAGGTTCTAAACGACACGCAGGGAAGATGTGCACGAGGGTTTGGCTTCCCCTCGCCCTGCTTCCTAATCACCTGCTTCCTGAGTGGTGACAGGGAATCGGGCCTTCCTGTGAGGGGCACTTTTCTCGTTCATTCACAGCCCACTCTTACAGGGTACAGCAACTTAGCGACCCTACTGCCCGTTTATGAGTCTAACGACCGTGGCCCAGCGCCTGGGTGTGGTGTGCGGTGTGCCAGGCCGAGAGCCAAACTGGCACCACGGCGAGGCGGTCTGGTCCGTGTACCAGAGCTGGGGTTTTCCTCTTGTCGGACTGTGAACTGCTCGCTCCACCTTCCCGTTTTCATTTGGCTTATCTTTTTTTCTATGCGGACTGAATACTTTAAAAATTGATGCTCTCAGGGCCGGCAGGTGGTGTGGTGGCTAAGGCGCTGGACTCCAACATGGCCGACTGCCGTTTGAGTCCCGGACCTGGTGGCTTACTTTCTCACTCTCCCTTTCTTTCTCTGTCTCTCTCTGGTCAAATTTAAAAATATTAATAAAATAATTTTTTAAAATCGATGCTCTATCGCATTGTAGGTGAGCTCAGGCGAGGCTCCCTCTCCCCGGTTTTCAGTTCACCACGACAGAAGGAGTTGGTCTGGTGACACCAGCTTTGAGAACACCGCAAAGACTTCCCTAAACGTTTTCTTCAGATTTGAAGCCCACAGCAGTTGCCTGAATATGAAGAGGCTATTGGGCAAGTATGTCTGTAATAAATGTGATGGTCTCCGCCGTGTGGCCAAGGACATCCACAGCATTCTGTCCCTCTCGTCACCTTTCAGTCTGCGACCTCTGAAAGGCCATGCGATGGAGGAGGAGCACGGCCAAGCCCCGTGCCATTGTACTCAGAGTTCAAAGTGGGGTGAGTCACTGCCACACACTCTGTCCTAAAAATACAGTGACATCCCCACATCAAGACACAGGGCGGCCATGAGTGGGGGACGGGCTCACAGTGGAGCCATGTCTTCAGACCCTGTTCCCGACAGTACCCGAGTGAGACAGCACCAAATGTTCCCGGTGACCTAACGCAGCCGGGCCGAGGTTAGGGAAGAAGCCCAAAACATGAATGACAGGCGAGTCGGAGCAGTGCCAGTGGCTGCAGCGCAACCAGTCAGCCGGCCTCGCCCAGGACCGTGGGTGGCAGCCCAGCAAGTGCCACATGGAATGAGCCTCAGTGAGCAAAGACACCAAGGTTAAAGATGAGACAGCCCTGGGGCCGGACAGACGGCCACGACCTCTCGCCACCGAGGGTCCCTGTGCGCCCACCCCTTCCACAGATACCGTGACTGTTCAGATCATTCTATTTTGCAGGGTTCTGTTGTCTTGTGCTGTTTTAAGAACACAGTGTGTGCCCAGCATCTGGCTGGCCATGGCCACTCAGGGACTCTGCCACCGCTGTCCCTCTCCTCCAGCTGTGCGTCCCAGAGCTGAGAGGACCAGCACAGCATGGCCCGAGGACCTGCAGCCCGCTGTGGACAGGCCGGAGATAAGACGCCATCCGTCTCCCGACTCTGGAAGCCCCTGGCCGACTGCACCGCCATGATGGCATCTGGGCCTGCTGAAGTCAGCGTTTGCCTGCCAGCGTCTGGGAGGTTGGGAGGTCTGGCCATTCCTTCTCCCTAGGGCTGAGTCGCCCGGTGCAGGTCCTTTCGGTGAGGCTGGGAGAAATTCTGGCAGTACTGGATCTATCCCCCAGGGGACCTGACCCCCCTCCTTTGAAGTCTGTGAACTGGGATTGACTGTTTCATGATCCAGGTTGGACTTTTGTCCACTTTAGCTAGGACTCTCCTGCTTACACAGATCAGACAGGAACGTCGGAGATCTCCAGCCGTTTCTCTGAGAGCACCATGGCCAGCCAGCCAGCACTTGGGTGTCTGTAAGCCAGGGCGTCCTGACTGCCCTCTGCCTCTGCTGCCCACTCGGCCAGCAGGCCCACCTTGCCTTTGGCGGCCATCACTCCTGCACCACTTAGGCAGCCCGAGACGCTCCCGACACTTAAGAGGTGAGCGAAAGCAAGAGCTGTCACGGCCGTCAGGGAGGGGCCAAAGGGGGGGGG
>NW_006160165.1:5335418-5367926 GCF_000334495.1 Tupaia belangeri chinensis | reverse complement strand
CGTTGCGGGTCGATGGGGTGGTGGCGAGGGGGGGGAGCCACAGAGAGCTGAAGTGGAAGGGGGCCTGGGGGCAGGCCCTGGGATTTGTAAATCCAGCCCTCAGCGGTCTTGAGGCCCTTCGCTTCAAGTCCATGATGCAGCTGGAGTAGCCACTGCAGGACAAGGGAGGAAGAGGGAAGATATGCCCTACTGTTCACTTTCGGTGGAGAAGGAAGGTGATACAGAAGACGAAATAGTGTTTACTTACCTCACAGAGCACATGCCCGAAGATTAGACAACACGTTTGGGATCATGACAAATAAGACAGGGCCTCTCGGCCAAAACAGTTCGCCTGTGGCCTTTAAGGGCAGCATGGCAGGAAGACACGAGGAAGCTTTTCTACCCTGCCACGCTCCAGAGCCATGGGGAGTGCAGCTTACAGGGCAGGAGCATCCTGATTTTGTCTTGAACCATGAAAGCAAAGTTGTGGAGAGTGGCCAATCTTAGAAACACACGTGGCTTCCTCTCACCTGATGCTGCTTTGCCTTGTGGTCTCGGTCTTGGGGATCAGCAGCAGGAAGATAGCCCACAAGAGGCAGATAGCATTTTCATATGCAAACGCTCTCACAGCCATTGCTAATGAAGCTCATGGAGCGTGTTTCTGCATGTGTCTAAAGGTCACCATGTTTTTTCAGGTTGGTCGCTCTCTACAAAGCATGAAAAGAAGATTCTCTACTCCGAAAGTATACGTAACGTTTATTCTCAAGCAGTAATAGCAAAGCCCTGAGGGGCCGGGGGAGAAAGGGGCACCTTCGCCCTTGGCCCTGCCTCTCACGAGCCCAGCTTTCCTGTCTTCTCTGCTCTGGCTCTGCTCTCCCCAGCTCACCTGCTCTCTGGGTACTTCACTGCCCTACCGTGAAGAGGGTGGTTTTATTCTTCTTGTTGGTTTTAGAAAGAGACTTTCGCTTTAGGACACGTGCTCTTATGAGAGAGCCAGAGAGACAGAAAGTGAGAAATCACCCCCCAGTGGGAAAGGCCACACCACAGTCCCTTCTCCTCTCAGGATTTTGGGCACACACACGCACCCTTGTGAGTAAGCCGCCAGGTCTGGGACTCACACTGCGGCTGACTACACGTGAGTTCAGCGACATAGCCACCACACCATCCGGTGCCATGAAGGTTTGCTTGTTTGTTTCTAAGAGGTTTTTGTCTTAGGCACGCTCACTGGAGATACAGAGAGACAGAGACAGTGATAGGGGACGTGAGAAATCACCCGCCCCCCCAGGAGGGATGGCCATGCCACAATACCTTCTCCTCCATTCTCCCAGTTTCCTGGGCATGCATGCACATGCACCCAGCATGATTTTCAAGCCACTGGGTCCGGGATTTGAAACATGGTTGGCCATGTGGGAGTCCAGAAACATAGCCACTACGCCATCTACTGGCCCAAAGAGGGTTATTTTCCCCCTATCAGTTAAGATATCTTTGGCTGCAAATTATGGAAAGCCTGACTAGAAGCGGTTTAAGAATAAGGGTACTGGGGTCAGCAGGTAGCATGTGGTTAAGGTGATGGACCCCCACACGTCTCTCCGCAGTTCGAGTCCTAATCCTGAAGGCTTGCTTTCTCTCTGTCCCTCTCTTTCTCTCTGTCTCTCTCTTTCTCTCTGTCCCTCTCTTTCTCTCTGTCCCTCTCTTTCTCTCTGGCTCTCTCTTTCTCACTGTCCCTCTCTTTCTCTCTGTCTCTCTCTTTCTCTCTGTCTCTCTCTTTCTCTCTGTCTCTCTTGTCAGTGCATGTGCCCCATAACAAAATTTTTAAAAAATAACGATAATGATCAATAAAATTAAATAAATAATTGGGTTTTTTTAAAAAAAGAATATTTATTATCATGGCAATAAGAATTCTAGACTTAGGCTAAGTTGCCTCTGCAGTGCAACTTGGCCATCGTAGACCCTAGTGGATTTCTCGCCCCTGTTATTTGGAAGTTGCCTTCTCCTGTGCTGTAAGAGCACTGCTGCTCACTGGCACGGCGACTCCTTGTCTGTGTCTGGTTAAGGAAGGAAAGCATCCCCGAGCTTCTGAATAATCTGCCCATTGGCCCAGATTGACTTGGGTACATATGACCAAGTCAGTTATTAGCAAGGGGATAGAATTACCATGATTCATTTACATTTTCTCTAACTTCTAGGAAAATGTAAAAACCTGTAAAATCTGGATTAGAGTCTAGATTAATTCAGAATGTTTGGGGTAGGGCCAGGCATGTATTTATTGGGGGAGGGGAGAACTTGTTACTCACCACGTCTGGGGTCTAGGGCTTAGGACATAACCCAAATAAATCATTTCTAAGACTTAAGCCAAGCCTTAAAGGATCAAGATTGTCACTAATTTAACTGCCAGCCAGAGAAAAATTCAACATTCTCTATAGGCAAACAACACAGTTTATAGCCCCTATAATTTTTTTTTTGAGAGGTTTTCACTATAGGGTGCGTGCGCTCGCCAGACAGACAGAGACAGAGAGACAGAAAGCGAGAAATCACCCCCCGGGGGAATGGTCACACCGCAATCCCTTCTCCTCCATTCTCCTCTCAGGATTTTGGGCATGCACGCACACACACCCGGCGTGAGTTTTAAGCCCCCGGGTCTGGGATGCGAACCGCTGTCGACTACGTGGGAGACCAGCGACATAGCCATTACGCTAACTGCTGGTTCCCTAGCCCCTACGATTTAACGAAGTCTATCCCATAATAAAAAATTAACGAATATTAAGGGGGAATGTAAGCCATGTACGAGGGGGTGGGAGCAGGAGCAGGTGATGGTAGCAGCCACTGAGATGACCGAGGGGCTGGAATGAGAAGGCCAGGGCGGTAAAACCACTATCGTAAAGATGTCCAAGGGCTACAGGGAAAATGGACTCCAGGAGTGAACAGATAAGGAATTGCAAGAAAGAAATGAAAACTGTAAAAAGAACCAATGAAAATTCTAGACCTGGGAATTACAATATCTAAAATTAAAAACTCACTAGAGAAAATTGACAGTAGACAGTGGATGTCAGAAAGAAGATTAAAAAATCTGAATATAAACCAGTAGAACTAGGCCAATTTGAAGAACAGAGAGAAAAATAGTCTGAAGAAAATGAACTATCACTGACTTCTTTGACAATATTAAAACTTTTTTTGAGAGGTTTTTGCTATAGGGCGCATGTGCTCGCCAGACAGACAGACAGAGACAGAGAGACAGAAAGCGAGAAATCACCCCCAGGGGGGATGGTCACGCTGCAATCCCTTCTCCATTCTCCTCTTGGGATCTTGGGCACGCACGCACACGCGCCTGGCGTGAGTTTAAACCACTGGGTCCGGGACTTGAACCGCGGTCGACTACATGGGAGTCCAGTGACATAGCCATTATGCTAACTGCTGGTCCCAATATTAAATGTTTTAAGATATGCATAATTGGTGCCCCAGAAGGAAGAGAGAAAAATGAAGGCAAGAAACACATTTGAATAAATAATTGCTGACAGGGACCAGCAGGCGGTGTAATAGTTACTTGGCTGGACTTGCACGTAATTGACCATGGTTCGAGTCCCAGACCCTGTGGCTTAAAACTCATGCTGGGTGCATGTGCGTGTGTGCCCAAGATCCCGAGAGGAGGATGGAGAAGGGCTGTCGCATGGTCACATTCCTGGGGTGACTGCTCGCTTTCTGTCTCTCCGGAGAGCAGATGTGCCCTACGGCAAAAAAAAAAAAAAAAAAAACAAAAAAACTCACTCTACAAATAAAAAATCAAGAAGTGGCTGAGAATTTTTCAAATTTTGTGGAAAATATTAACCTATTTATCTGAGAGTCTCAGTGTATCCCAAGAGAAAGCAGCTGGGAAGAAGAGCACACCTGGCACGGTGAGGCCACTAAAAATCAGAGACAAAGAGAGATCTTAAAAGGGACCAGCAGAAGAGCGCACCTCAGATTCAGGGACACTGCTGTGGACGACCATCAGCTTCTCACCATGAAAGACCGGAGTGAGGGGGATGAAATGACAATTTCAAAGTGTGCTAAGGACAAACAAAAGCCAACCAACCGAAAACCGTTTCAATAGGAAACCAGATATCCAGGAGAGACACCTTTTAAGAACAAAGGTGAGGCCGTGCCAGTAGTGCGATGCCTAAGGGGGCCAGACCCCACATGGCTGACCGTGCAGTCCGGACCCCAGCCGTGCTGCTGTACGCCCCACATCTCAGCAGACCCCACATGGCTGACCGTGCAGTCCGGACCCCAGCCCTGCTGCTGTACGCCCCACATCTTAGCAGACCAGAGAATTGGAGAAGGGACTGCAGCATGCTCGCCCTACACCGGGCGGGAGGACAGAGCTCCCCCTCTGACTTTCTCTATCTCTCTGCCTCTTTCTGGTGAAGGCACACGCATTCTGGAAATTACAAAACATAAGGGCAAAAGGGGCCAGCGCTTTATGTGGTGGTTAAGGCACTAAACTCTCACATGGCTGACCATGGTTTGAGTCCCAGACCCAGTAGCTTGAAAATCACTACAGGCACATGTGTGTGCAGACCCAAGATCCCAAGAGGAGAATGGAGGAGAAGGGATTGTGGTGTGGCCATCCCTCTAGGACAGGCAAGTGACTTCTCACTTTCCCTCTGACTCTGTCTCTCTCCCCTATGGCAAAAGTGTGTGTGTGTGTGTGTGTGTGTGTGTGAGAGAGAGAGAGAGTGTGAAATAAAGACATTTGGATGAATGAAGGCCGAAACGATTCGTCACCACTGTGTCTGCGCTAACGGGAGTTCTTCAGGCCAAAGGGAAATGACACCACAGGAGACGAAGCGTGGAAAAGGTGAGTGGGTACAGTCCTCCTTCCTAAATTCTTCAAAATGCATTTAATTGTTTTAAGCAAGAATTATAACACTGTATTGTGGATTTATAACATACAGATGCAGTACATATAACCACTATAGCAGAAAGACCAAGGGGGTGATGCTTGTAAACAAATGATTACAGGGGACCAGCAGGTGGTGTGGTGGTTAAGGTGCTGGACACTCCCACATGGCTGACCACGGTTCAAGTCCTGGACCTGGTAACTTGCTTTCTCACCTTCTCTCTCTCTCTCTCTCTCTGTCACTCTCTCTGGTTAAACATAAATAAATAAAATAAATCTTTTTTTTGGAAAGGTTTTTGCTATAGGGCGTGTGCGCTCACCAGAAAGACAGAGAGAGATAGAGTGAAAGAAAGTGAGAAATCACCCCCCAGGGGGGGTGGCCACGCTGCAATCCCTTCTCCATTCTCCTCTTGGGATCTTGGGCACGCATACACATGCACCCGGCGTAAGTTTAAGCCACCGGGTCCGGGACTCAAACTGTGGTTGACTACGTAGGAGTCCAGCAACATAGCCATTACGCTAACTGCTGGTCCCAATAAAATAAATCTTAAAAAACAAAACCAAACCACGATTGCCAAGTTCTTTTATATTTTACATGAACTGACACAGCGATAACCCTAACTGCTGTGTGAAAGTCCAGCATTTGTATCACTGGCTTCACGGCGATCGCAAAAAAGCCTGAAGAGGTTAGTCAAAGATGTGAGAGAAAATGAGAGTTCTAAAAAATATTCAGTTACCTCAAAGAAGAAAGAAAGAAGAAGAGAAATACAAAATGAGAAAAAGAACAGACAAGAAGCGAAGTAGTAGACCGAAATCCACACCTTTTAATAATAGAGAATAGATCGGATTTTTTTTAAGTAAGACTTAAGTCCACACTGTCTACAATCCATGTATTATAAGCACAGAAACATGAATAGGTTAAAATTAACAATATAACGGGGCCAACTGGTGGCATGGATGTGAAGGCAGCTGGATCTTACGTGGCTAACCTCGTGGTTCAAGTCCCAGACACGGCTGCTTGAGGAATGTGCCAGGCACGTGTGCATACATACCCAAACCCAGAGCAAAGACTGAAGGAGAAGGGACTGCAGCATGTCCATCTCCCCGGGAGTGATCTCTCACTTTCCCTCTCTCTCTGTCTCTCTCTGGCGAGCACACATGTCCTATGGCAAAACCGAGAAACAAAACAAGTCACAACATAGATGGACCATCCAGTGGCATCGGAAGCCTCAAATGGCTCCATTCAGATAAAGCAGACTGCAGAACAGAAGTAGTTCCAGTCAGGGGAACCAGCAGTTAGCATAATGGCTATGTCGCTGGACTCCCACGTAGTTGACCGTGGTTCACGTCCCAGACCCGGTGGCTTAAAACTCACGCTGGGCGCGTGTGCGTGCGTGCCCAAGATCCCGAGAGGAGCATGGAGGAGAAGGGATTGGGGCGTGACCATCCCCTCTGGGGGGTGATTTCTCCCTTTCTGTCTCTCTGTCGCTCTCTGTCTGTCTGGCGAGCGCAGGCGCCATATAGCAAAAAAAAAAAAAAAGTCTCCAAAAACAATAAGCGGTAGCTCCAGCCAGGCATCTCACAGGCTAAACTCGTCAGGCCAAGGACCTCCCCCTCAAAGACGTGCATGCCCTTACTAAGAGTTCAGCCAGACATGAGCAACATGAACAGAATTAAAGGAAGAAGCAGACACATTTACTTGCTTTTCTTAAAAGAATTTATCTTTTTTATTTAACTGTATTTATTTATTTACTTATTTTAATTTGAACAGAGAGGGACAGAGAGAGAAAGTGAGAAAGCAAGTCACCAAGTCTGGGACTCGAACTCCAGTTAGCCATGTGGGAGTCCAGCGCCCTTAACCACCATCCTACCTGCCAGCTTCCAAATTTACTTTCAGAGTTGGAGGTTTTAATGATTCTCTCCCAGAAATTGGTGGCTCAGACAAACAGCTGGGGCGCGGAGATCTGAACACCGTTAGCTAGTTCTAGTGGGCATGTGTAGACCCCAGCATGCACGTCTTTCAAGTACACGGGGAACGCTCTCCAAGGCAGACCACATGCTAAGACAGACTCCCAGCGCACTTCAGAAGGGTCGGCTCTTGCAGAGCATTTCCGTCTACAACAGAATTAAATCAGAATTAATTAGCATAGCGAGCCAATTCCACGTATTTGGAAATTAAACTGTTGTTACATAGGGCTCATGCCTCTTTTATGGCCTTCAGTATAATTTTTCTTGTATTCACAGTCTTCTAGCAAATCCCTTTAGGAGACTGAATTAATCATAAGCCCAGCCTTGTCTGCAGGTGTTGTCTACAAAGAAGACCTCAATCGATGCTCGCCGAACGGAGCAAGTGAACTCTCCCTCCTAGGCACCCTGGGGAGCTGAACCCACAGAAGAAATCACTTACAGTGAAGTGGGGAGAACCACCGACCGGCTAGTGAAGAGACATGGGAGGGGCCATCTTGGTCTGGGTGACTTGGAATCGCTAGACTCGGGAACACCCAACTGTCGATGTGTACGTGCACGCACACTCCCAGGCCAGGGCAAAAACCACTGGTTTAGACGGCTCAGCTGTGGGTAAACGGTTGTGGGAGCCCACCTCCATGCCCCCCCACGGCTGTCTTGCTCTTGCATGTTAGGAGGCTGAACTCCAAAGTGCACCTATCGTGTACCACATGCAAACACACAGCAGGGGCCGGGAGACGCCAAGGCAGGACCCCAGCCACCTCAGCCTGAGCGGCTCTCAGATGCAGCGGGGCTGACAGTGCCCGGGCTAAACTCCACGAGGGCCAGCAGGCGGCGTAGTAGTTAAGGGGCTGGCCTCCCATGTGGCCAACCACTGTTCAAGCAGTCAGTTCATCTCTGTCTGTGAATCTATGCACCCTATGGCAGAAACAACCTTAAAAAAAAATTAATTAAGAAAAAAAAAAACATACACACACAATGCCTCGTGGGTGTGTGCCTCACAAACTGCATCTCAGGCCGTCTAAGGGAGGGCCCGGTAGGATGGGGTCACAAGGACGCAGCGGCTGTCCAAGCTCTCAGAAATCCCTCTGGACTCTCTCTAGACCTAGACACAAACCTCTCCAGAGCCTCGAGGCACCTGTTTTGCCCCTAACATTCATGTTTGTTTTCTCGGTCAGAAATATGAAACTATTTCTAAGTACTTCAAGTGCTATCTAGTGGGGTTTGAATAATGAGCCTGTGTTTCCTGGCTCCAGGCTCCCTAAATAAGACCGCAAATTTCTCAAAAACACAAATGATTTAATTAGTGTTGTTCAAATGTCAAACTGCCCTGCTAGAGCGTTTTGTAAAGTGTTATTATGAAATCAAAGAAAGAGCAACAAATTGACACCAATCCAAAACCTCCTCAGAGTTCTTGCCACGCCGAGGGACTGGCCCTGAGCTCGCTTTAAGCCCGCTGTTTGACGTTGGTTCAACTGCATCCCCTCAAATCCACATGGTGAGGTCCTAGTCCCCGGTGACCCCAGAAAGTGACCCTAGCTGGAGACGGGTCATCACAGGGATGTCTGGTTAAGACAGGGCCCAGAATAGGCTGGGTCTGACGCCCCCTGTGACCGGTGTCCTTGTAGAAGAAAGGAAACGTGGACACAGACGCACAGCGCGCAGGAGAAAGCCGCGGGAAGGCGAAGCAGACCAGGGTGCTGCCAAGGCGCACCCGACGCTGCAGAGGCCTGGGACCGACTCCCTCACGGCCGTGGATGGGACATCTGCTGACACCTCAGCCTCAGCCTGAGGCTCCCAGAACTGGGAGGGCGTAAACACCACCCGGCTCAAGGGGCTCGGTTAGGGGAGACCTTGCAAACCGGCACACCAACTCCCCAACTGCTGTGCTCGAGGGTGCCCGTGCACTCCTCTCCAGCTAGTGTCCCCGTGAGCGTCCTCGTCCCGTCCAGCTAGCTGTCCCCGTGAGCGGTCACATTCGTCCTCGTAAACCTGACGTCACCCCTACCCTGCGGCTGCGGATGAGGAGGTGTGGGAGGCTATGTGATGTGCCCAGTGTCCTACACCTACACCTGGTCCCTGTGACGAGACCCTGCCATTTCTGTGTCTTCACGCCGCCGCAGACCAAATGGTGGCAAGTTCATGCTACAGAAAAGCCGCCAGCACAGCACAGATACCCGCTGCCGACTCCCCAGACGCCCAGCCGAGCGTCCGCCGGCCCCTCAGCCTGGCGCGCTCCATCTCCGTGACGCGTTCACTTCGGAAGCCCACGGGCGGCCGTCGGTAGGACGCTCACAATCGGGCTGGCGCTGGCCCGCTTCCCACACAGAGCTCAGGGTATGCACCAGGGCGAGGAACCCCAGAGGGGGCTGTCGATGCTGCACCCATCAGGCGGCCCCGTGTTGCCACCTGCTCCTCATTGGCACCAGCTTGGATTTGGATCAAGATGATGTTTGTTGATTCTTTTTACTGAGGGTTGGCTTTTTTTTTTTTTTTTTTTTGAGAGTTTTTGGTATAGGGTGCGCGCGCTCACCAGACAGACAGAGAGACAGAGAGAAAGCGAGAAATCACCCCCCAGGGGGGATGGCCACGCTGCAATCCCTTCTCCATTCTCCTCTCAGGATCTTGGGCAGGCACGCACACGCGCCCAGTGTGAGTCCCACCGAGTCCGGGACTCAAACCACGGTCGGCTACATGGGAGTCCAGCGACATAGCCATTACGCCAGCTGCTGGTCCCCCCACCCCCGGTGGCTTGCTTTTTCACTTTCTCTTCTGTGTGTGTGTGTGTGTGTATCTGTCACTCTCTGGTCAAATTAAATTAAAAATAATAACAACAAATAAAAATAAATAATTATTTTCTAAAAAATAACAGTACTTGGTTATGCCTGCTGCCGGAACGAGATCATTTAGCCAAGGGGATTTGAATACGTGCACTTGTGAGCTTGGCCAGTTCAGAAAGTAGCCCATGTCCGGTGGGGGCCCTGCTGAGCCAGTGCAGCCCACGGAGCACCTGCCGGCCTCGGTGGCCATGGCGCCTGACAGCCCACGTGCAGCCCTTGCCAAGCCGTGGTGGAGGTGCCGTCCTGGCAGGCCCCCCCTTCCCCCCCAGCTGCCCCCGCCATTGACTGGCGATTTCTCCTTCCAACTGACATCTCAGGACACTCGAACCCCAGAATCGGCTGCCAAGTAAGATGATCACGTCTTGGTCTAGGTTGAACTTTTAAAAGAGCAATTTACAAACGCCGTCCCGGGGCAGGGCAGACAAGTCATTTCCGGGCTCCTTCCCAATCCTGACTCCAGATACAAAACGAGGCGGTGAGCAGCGAGGCCGGGTGTTAGTTGCCATCAGCTGTGCCCGCCCCCACCTGTCCTAAGACAGGCGCTGGGAAGACTCGCCCCAGTTAGGCCAGCTCAGCTTTCTGGGCAGCTGGTCTAAGCGACTCTTTAAATAGCAGCAGCTGCTGCTCCCCAGGGACGTTTCTGGGAACCAGCTGCTTACTCAAGTGATATTTGGGGATTTTGTTTAAGAACACTCTTAAATCATCGCACATCGATGTCATAAAGCAGTTTAGTCCCATATTCAGCGTCTTGTGTCTTTGGTGTATATTAAGAAACCAAATATGCAAATGACAGAGGTCAGGCCACATATAAAGCCATATGTAAAGTATGCTTTCCAATTTCCAGGCATTTTGACATACACATTATCCCACTCGATCCTCACACAACCCTTTGAGAAAAGTAGAGGAGGCATCCCTTTGTGTTCTTAAAGGCACGAAACTTCAGACGCCTCCCTGGAAGCCACTGTTCAAGAAAGATGGCACGGGAACCAGCAGTTAGCGTAATGGCTATGTCGCTGGACTCCCACGTAGTCGACCGCGGTTCGTGTCCCGGACCCGGTGGCTTGAAACTCACGCCGGGCGCGTGTGCGTGCGTGCCCAAGATCCCGAGAGGAGAATGGAGGAGAAGGGATTGCGGCATGACCATCCCCCCGGGATTTGATTTCTCACTTTCTGTCTCTATGTCTCTCTCTGTCTGTCTGGCGAGCGCACGCACCCTACAGTGAAAATCTCTCCAAAAAAAAAAAAAAAGAAAGAAAGATGGCACATGGCCCTCAGGGGGACCACCCCATAAGTAAAGGGGCCCCAGCAGGTCTCGCAGTGTAGGGAGACCCAGCACGACTCCAAACACAGGATGCAGGTGGAATCTACAGCCCAGGGTGGGGTGGGGCCCAGAGGATGGGAGCCGCCCAGGAAACACTGGGATGGGATTCTGGTAACCTGGCGGGACGCTTGCTGAAGGAAGCCGGGGGCTCAGACAGCACCAGGAGTGGTGGGTGAGAAGTGAGTGGGCACTGAGTAACCAGATGGGGTGGGGGACTGCTAACTAAACCACCTTAGGAAGATTTCTGGTAGAATCAGGTAAGGCAGAGATAAACCTGGGGTCCAAAGCTGAGGCCAGTGAGAAAAGTTCAGAACAGCCCGAGTAGTGTTTGGTCAACGAGTGACTCTCCGTCTCTGCGCGTCAGCATCAGTCCAAGGGTCAGGTCACCTGGCTTCACATCCGGGCTCCGGGCCAGGCATTCCTTGGTGTTCACTGTTACTAATTACTGTGGCTTTGTACGCTGAGGTGACACTGAAAATTAGGTAATTAATTAAGGATAATCCAGCAGGTTGCTTTTAAGTTTTCATTGATGCTTGTTCAGAATCTCCAACTTCACCAGAAAGTCTTTCCTAAACCTATGCCAACAGAATTGCCCGGTTTCCTCCGTCTCGCCACGCCAGGGGGAATATTAGCTCAGGCTAGAGAAGTGCAGAGAAGGATGTTTCCAATCAGATCCTCGTGTAGTGGCATGGCCTCCGTGGTCTGCCGTTTACAGAGCCGGGCTCACAGAGGTGCCCACCCACTCCAGAGTCAGCATTGCCCAATGCCAAAGCCAGACAAGGCCCTACGAAAAAGGGAAGCTACAGACCAGTCCTCTTCATGAAACTGAATGTGAAGATCCTCAACAAAATATTAGCAAATCTAACCCAACTCTGTATAAAAAATTTACAAACCATGACCAAGTGGGCCTTATAACGCGTAGGCAAGACTGGGTTGATATTCAGTACCCAATGCATGGGACCAGCAGGTGGCGCTGCACTCCCCCATGACCCCGGCAGGTGAGAGTCACACCAGGAGCCTAGGTGTCCCCAGGTCCTAGGAGGAGAATGTGGGGGGAGGAGGGGCGATTTCTCACATCGCCTCACTGTCTCTCTCAGCAGGTGCATGCACCCTGTGGCAGAAACACAAACAAAACAGAACGAAGCAACTTTCTGTCTAGCTCTGCCTCCTGTTGGTTTTGTTTCTCTGGAACACGGGTGGGCGTAATCACGAACCCACGCGTGTCCATGTGAGTACTCCAGCCGTCTAGCAGGGTTTTCCATGCCACTTCCCACAGGCCATTCCTGTCCCTTCTTCATGTGGCTGAGAAGAACATGGTCATGGACATGACCCAAGGGGGGCTAACTAAACTACCTTAGGAAGTTTCTGAAGTGTGTGCGCATGTGTGTGTGCATGAATGTGCACAGTGTGCGCGTGTATGCGTGATGCTTGTGTGCACAGTGTGTGTGTGTGTCTGTGGTGTGTTTGGTCTATGGTCTATATGAGTGCATGTACGCACATGAATGTGTGTGGTGTATGCATATGTGTGAGTGTGTGTGCATATGTGTATGTGTGTGTGGGTGTACACATGTGTGTGGGTGGGTATATGTGTATGTATGAATGCATGTATACCTGTGTTTGCATGTGTGTAGGTATATGCATTTGTGTGCGTGTGTATGTGTGGGCATATAGGTGTATCTATGTTTGTGTGTGTACGTGTGTGGGGGTGTGTGTTTGCATGTGAGGAGAGGTGTGTATGTGGGCATGTTTGCACACAGGCGCGTCAATGAGATTACAGTATTATGTTTACCTCCTCGCAAGTAAAGGCTACATGGTGTCAGCTACACACAACCACGCTCCTTTAATGCTGGGCCGGCAGGTGGCATGGTGGTTAAGGTGCTGGACTCCCACCTGGCCAAGCACATTTTGGGTCCCAGACCTGGAAGTTTACTTTCTCACTTTCCCTCTGTCTGGTAAAATTAATAATTAATCAAAATAATAATTAATAAAAATTAAATAATTATTTTTAAAAGAAAAGAAGGTACGTGAATAAATGCCAAAAATGTTGTGACCACAGGGAAGAGATTCTACACCTACTTCCTATTAGCATGGCTAATATTTAGGGAGTAATTAGAATTAGTACATTATTAGTTTCTCTTTTAAAATGTTGAATTTTTCAGCTTATGTACACTTTTAAGTTCCAGGCAAGTAATCAACGACTGCTATGAGAAATAAACAAAAACTGCCGCACCAAGGTCATCGGGACCGTGACGTAGAGCGGGGTGATTTCTGGTAGGAGCCGGCGCGTTTGGCAAGCCCAGGGTGCGCCAGCTCGAAGGCCATGCTGCGGGGTGCTCCCGTGATTGCTCCGGGACTTGCACCGAGCAGTGCGCTCCGCGTGTAGAACTACCCACTCTCCTCACGTAGAGTGAAGAGCTAGATCTTGCAGACCTCACACAGAGTTATCTCAACGTTCGGGATGCAGCCATGTTTTTATGAGCACAAACAGGAAGAAAATGGAACTCTAGGACAGATACCCTGGCCATCAGGCCACCTCCGAAGTTACAGAAGCACTGCTCCGTCTCAGCGCACCGCCGCGCCCAGGTGCAGGCGCTCCCAGCCAACACCCCGCAGCAAACAGAGAGGTGTAGGCACATTTTAGCATGTAATTAGTTATCTGAAAAACACAGAGAGGGGACCAGCAGTTAGCATAATGGCTGTGTTGCTGGGTTCCCATGTAGTTGACCGTGGTTCAAGTCCAGGACCCAATGGCTTAAGGTCATGCCAGGCGCATGTGTGTGCGTGCCCAAGACCCCGAGAGGAGAATGGAGGAGAACGGATTGTGGCGTGGCCATTCCCCCAGGGGGTGATTTCTCACTTTCTGTCTCTCTGTCTCTCTGTCTTTCTAGCAATTGGCATGCGTCCTATAGCAAAAACCTCTCCAAAAAAAAAAAAGATACAGAGGGTAAAAAACAAGGTCAGAATGTAATTGCAATATGCTTTTATTTCATTGATGCATTTTCCACTTAAGGTTCTTTAATTCTTACCATTGTCAAACAGAAAAAAAATAAACATAATCATATGACAACTTCTCATTAACTGTTGGACAAATGCCAAGGCCTCTCTACAAAAAACAGACGAAGAGGGTAATTTTCTTAGCAAGCACCTTAGTTTCTGAATCAGACCCACTAACATAGACCATATCCCCACTTCAGCTTGTCAATTACGCAGGCAGCAACCAAGAGAGACCCCTCCTGAGGCCACTGGGTGGGGCCCGGTAACTCACAAGGACACTCAGATGCCAGCACCGTAAGGAATGGCACACAGACACCTGATGGCAAGGCATTTCATATGGTCAGCTTTTTTCATTGCAGAGGACACATGCGCTCACCAGAGAGAATATGAAAAAGGAACCCAAAGGGGGTGGTCACACTACAATCCTTTTTCCTCCATTCTCAGTTCCCATAGGATTTTGAGTTGGCATGTTTTTCAAGCTGCTAGGGCCAGGATTTGAACTATTGTCACCACATGAGATTGGCTCCCAAAACACAGCCCCTGATCACTAGGCTACTAGGCTGGCCCTGCGCGGGGTTCATGAAGACGCTCTCACCATCAGTAATATCGCAAAGGGAAGCATGAGTGTGGAAAGGGGGGATCAGCAAGTATGTGAGTGTGGACGGAGGAGGCACGCAGATTCACCACCCTCAACATTCAGAGCCTCCCCAGGTCTGGGTGGAGCTACCGGCACCGGAGTGTGGGTGGGCCAGGGCGCCTTGGCATTGCTGCATCAGGGAAATGCCAAGGAGCTCAGAGATTCTCCTGCCACGTTAACCTGCAAATGCAGCCAAGGGGCACACAGCTGAGTATCAAAACCACACCTTGGCTCAGAGACGCATGGGATAGGACCTCATAATCTAGCAGGGACAGAAGCGGACCTCAGCAGAGGGTCCGGGAAGTTGAATCTCGGGGTCAGAGTTCAAATAACTCAAGCTAAGGAGGCCTCTTGGTCTTCAGAAGTTTCATGTTTTACTTTGAGTAAAGAAAGTAGCGTTTCTTGGGACCAGCAGTTGGTATAATGGCTATGTCGCTGGACTCCCGGACCCGGTGGCTTAAACTCACACCGGGCGCATGTGTGTGTGTGCCCAAGATCCCGAGAGGAGAATGGAGGAGAAGGGATTGAGGCATGGCCATCCCACCTGGGGGGTGATTTCTCACTTTCTGTCTCTCTATCTCTCTCTGTGTATCTGGCGAGCACACGCACCCTATAGCAAAACCTCTCCAAAAAAATAATTAATTAATTTAAAAAATAAATTTAAAAAAAGAGAAAATAGCATTTCTTTAGATAGACACTGAATACAATCAGCTCAAACTCAGTGCATTTCTACTGCTATAACAAAACACATCAGCGAGTAATTTCTTGACAACAGGACTTTATTTCTCACGGTTATGGAGACTGGAAGGCCAAGATGAAGGCCCCAGCCGGTTAGGTGTCCGGTTAGGTGTCTGGTGAGAACTCAGCTTCTTCTCCATAGGTGGTGCCTTCAACTGTACCCTTACGTGGTGGAGATGGAAGGGAAAAGGGGGCAGCATTACATCCTTCCTCGGTGGAAGAGAGAGGAGGTGAGCAGTTCTCTCACACCTCCTTTTTCTTTTTGCTTTTTTAAATTTGCCAGAAGTTATGTGGGGCCACTGGAAAGAGTCCGACAAAAAAGAGACAGTGACAAAGTACCCCTGCCCCCAGTAAGGAATGGTCACGCCACAACCCTTCCTCTTCCACTTCTCCTTTGGAATTCTGGGCGTGCACTCTCACGTGCTTGGTGTGTCTCTCCAGCTTCCTGGCCCAGAACTGAAACCACATGGTCAGCCACGTGGGGTTGAGCTGTCTTCACCTCCACACCACAGTCCGGTCCAAACCTCTTTTATAAGGTGACTGATCACATTCATGAAGTTCCCCCCTCATGACTTAAAAATGTCCTGCATTCCTACCTCTTAATACCAGCACGCTGGTGATTACATCTCAGCGTGTGAGTTAGGGGGTTGGGGGGGCATTCAGGCCAAGGTAATATTTTCATCGAATAAATGCTTATAAATCACACAAGCTGCTATTTAGGATGGATTGTATACTTAAGGAGATAAGATTTTTCAATCCGAGGCACACCAGTATTAACTAGAATGAGGAAAACAACCGAGATAGAAATCCAAGACACCATTTCCGACTCTAACTAGGTAAAGATCAAATACACAATGCAATTCTCAACTGCGGTAAATATGAGGGGACTTCCAAAGGTTCATGAAAATGGAATTAAAGTACAAGTTCATTTTGGTGTGAAAAACATTTTGAAACTCATGAATAGCTTTTTCATAATATGCATTTTCCATGAACTTTCTGTGAAGACTTCACAAATGTTATTTCAATTATTTTGAGTAAATTGAAGAAAACTTTACCAAAATTAATCAAAGAGTAAATAAATGTTTACCAACGTAGTTTCATCCGAAAATCCAAGACAACGGAGAACTACAAATAAACGAGAAAAGGTCATACGCTCCTTGCACAGAAGAGGTCCGGCTCTCAGCCCGCGCTCTCCTTAGAGCACCAGAGCACACCCCACGCCTCCTGCCTGTGCGCACCCCACACACACGGCCCCTCGAGAGCTGCACTGCCATGAGGCAGCTCTGGGAGCCGGGGAAGGGAAGGCTAAGGGAGGCCAGGTCAGAGCTGTCGGGAACTGAAGCCAAGACTCAGCCCGAATCTCTGCCCTCAGGCCCGAAGCTCTCCAGCTCCACTCCCCAGAGATGGAGCAGAGGATGCGCCCCAGGAGACAGGCTGGTAAGCAGGTCATGCCCGGCGACCTCAGTACTGCGTAGGGCAGGGCCGCGGCAAGAACTCAATGCACCTCTGCCGGGGAGGGTTACCTGAGCTCTACTGATCACAGTGTATGGTATAGCCACACTGCAGGCCTGAGGATATTGTCACGTGTGGAAACAACCGCAAGCATGCTTTGAGGATGGCCTTTAGTGGGGGAGGCTGAGGACACAGGTGCGTGGTCTCATCTCTGTTCAGTGAAAGGGCTGGGAGCAGAGATTTGCCCTGTATCTGCGAAAGGCCACAGACGTGAGCGCGACGAGCCCCTTCCTTGTTCCACGCAACTTCCCCAAATCCATGTCCTCAGACCACACAAAAGGAGGCAGATTACACAACCCAGCGTAAACTCACCCTTGGAGTCGGATGAGGGAAAGTAAGGACAAATTGGGACATAGTTAAATGTGGGACCAGCAGATGATGTAGTGGTTACATCACTGGACTCCACGTGGTTGACCACGGTTCGAGTCCCAGATCAGGTGGCTTAAAACACACCGGGCGCGTGTGCGTGCATACCCAAAATCCCAAGAGGAGAATGGAGGAGAAGGATTTGTGACATGGCCATTCCCCCTGGGGGGTGATTTCTCACTTTCTTTCCGTCTATCTCTGTCTCTCTGGTGTGCGCACATGCCCTATAGCAAAAATCTCTCTAATAAATAAATAAGATTGGAAATTAGCTGAGTAACTGCTCACTGTTTACTGCAATACCTGGGAGATTTACCCACAAATGGACAGGATGAACAGAAATACATGGGCTGAGCAAGCATGCTCAAAAAACGACAGAAAAACGGTACCAGACGAAAGGATAGCCAGAACAAAACGCAACACAGAAGACAGAAGGAGAGCCTTCCCAATTCATGCTATGGAAAAATGAACGCGTACAGGAAAACCCAACAATGAAAAGCAGGTTGCATTAGTTAGAGAGAGATGATGATGAGACAGATCAAGGACCGGGCACGTCATTATTCAGACAGCAGAAATGACGAGCAGCGCATTAGACACGTCTAGCAACTGAATGACCTGCATGGGCACAAACACAGTGAACAGGGACGGGAAAGACAGGGCGTGACATCACTCGGAGAAAGCTACCAGATGTGGAAAGCAAAGGAGGTCCAGTATGAGGAAAAGTGGTGTCCCTGAGCCAGGAAGGAAATGGGAAGGCTTGGTAGTATACGCAGAGGCCGAAGCTAAGAACAGGTCCTGAAAACAAAAGCTTAGCCTTGCTGATCAAATGTGCACTTCTTCTGGAAAAAGTAATGGGGACGAACATCAAGATAAATCCCAATTAAGGTAAAGAAAGCACACTTCAAGAGCTCGAGCAGCAAGACCAAGCACATACAGCAAAGACGGTGGTCACGCTGATCTCAGACGCGTCCACGGCAACATTCAGTATTCCCCTAGAACTTCTGAGGAGGAGGTAGACGGGAATTTGGAGAGGTTTTTGCTGTAGGGTGCTTGCACTCACCAGAAAGACAGAGACAGAGAGACAGAAAGCGAGAAATCACCCCCAGGGGGGATGGTCACACTGCAATCCATCCTCCTCCATTCTCTTCTCAGGATCTTGGGCACGCACGCACATGCACCCAGAGTGAATTTAAGCCACTGGGTCTGGGACTCAAACCGCGGTCGACTACATGGGAGTCCAGCAACATGGCCACTATGCCAACTGGTCCCAGTAGATGGGAATTTTATGCTCAATTTTTCTGTTAACTAAAACTGTTTCAAAAGTTTTTTGGTTTTTATTTGTTTGTTTGTTTGTTTGTTTTAATTTTGAGGGGAAAAAGAAAAAAATCTGACCCAAGGACCAGCAAATGGCGTAATGGTTATGTTGCTGGGCTCCCACGTAGTCAGTCGGGGTTTGAGTCTCAGACCC
The DNA here is from genome assembly GCF_000334495.1 of Tupaia belangeri chinensis. Classification (NCBI taxonomy): domain Eukaryota; kingdom Metazoa; phylum Chordata; class Mammalia; order Scandentia; family Tupaiidae; genus Tupaia; species Tupaia belangeri. The sequence continues at coordinate 5,349,233 of NW_006160165.1, read as the reverse complement.
TGTGGCTTAAAACTCAGCCGGGCACAAGGTGTGCGTGCCCCAGAATCCCAAGACGAGAATGAAGGAGAAGGGATTATGGCATGGCCATCCCCTCGGGGGGTGTTTTCTTGTCCTGTCTCGCTGGGAAGTGCGACTGCCCTTTAGCAAAAATCTCTCTTAGAAACAAAAAGACGGGCTGGCAGACGGTGCGGCTAAGGCGCGGCACTCCCACGGTGCGGCTAAGGCGCGGCACTCCCACGGTGCGGCTAAGGCGCGGCACTCCCACGGTGCGGCTAAGGCGCGGCACTCCCACGGTGCGGTAAGGGCGGCCACTCCCACGGTGCGGCTAAGGCGCGGCACTCCCACAGGGCCGGCCACGCTTTCAGTCTCAGTCTAGCCGCTTGCTTTCTCACTTTACTTCTGTCTTTGTCTCTCTTTGGTCAAATTAAAAAACGATAATAAATAAATTAAATTAATAATTGTTTTTTAGAAAAGAAAGCTGACCCAAGTGAGTCATTCCCAACCAATTGATAGTTCCGTTATAAAGTTAACAGACCTAAATTCTCAAACATAAAGTCCATGAGCTCATTTTAAGGGAAATAAAAATTTTATAATAAAATCCAGCTATGGGACCAGCAGGTGGAGTGGTGGTTAAGGTGCTGGACACTCCCACATGGCTGACCACAGTTCAAGCCCCTGACCTGGTGGCTTCCTTTCTCATTTTCCCTCTCTCTCTTTCTCTGTGTCTCTCTCTGGCCAAATTAAAATAAATGAATGAATAAATCAAATTAAATAAATAATTATTTTTTAAAATCCAGCTAACTGAGTCAAACAAAAAATTAGAGGTGAAAAAGGATATTTCAAGTATGAAAATGCTTTCAGGTACCCATATCAACAAAAATTAAAGAGCCAAAGGTGTCTGGTGGGCCAGGCCTCCCCAGGGTCCTTTCTGGGTCTCAGAGGACACTGCTGGTCTCGTATGTCCATGACACTTCCTGGCCCCTCTCGGCCACTGGGCTGAGACGAGGTCTTCCCACCTGAGGCCCCACCCCGGTTGGGCTAGACCAGCTACTGCACCCTGAGCTGTGCGTGCTCTCGAGCTCTGGTCCTAGGTAGGGTGGGGTCCAGGTGAGCCACCCTAGTGGCTCTGTGGGTTTTCCCGATGGTGACAGAGGGAGCTCGGACACTTCATGGAAGGAGCTGGGGGATGACCACAGGGAATGCAGCTACGTTCCCCACCTCGGGATGGAAATCTAACCGCGAGGGAGAGATTGGGGCTGACACTGAGAAGTAAGGAGAGGCTGAGACCTGAGGTCATCTGTCCCCTGTTCCTCAAAGACCCTCTGGGCCTGGCAGTTCCGGACTTGTGGGACGCAGTGACTTCTCCGGCAACCTCCCAGTGCCTGTCCTTCCACCCGAGCAGGCGTTGTTGGGTTTCCGCCACATTCACATGAGCCCTGACTAATGCTACTCAGACTCCCTCACCTCGGGGACGTCGGGGCTGAGCCATGCTGAGCTGGCACGGGGAGAGCAGAAGACCGCGTACCTTCAGACCCCCAGCCTCGGCCTTCTTCCCAGACGCTCCCCTCTCACCTCCTGATGGTGATGTCACAGGGTCCTGACGTTCCACAGTACCCTGGAGACCAGCGGAGGAGCGTCTTCTCCCTCAGCCAGAGGGGACATGGCAGCAAACAGAGAAGTGGGGACCCCCTCCCTCATCCTGCTGGGGACCCTCTTCCTCGTCCTCCTGATGTGCTGTTGGCAAGAAGCTGAGCCCTGGCCAATGAGAATAAATTCAGGTAGAGTTCCATGTAGATTGTTTGGCAGATAAAAAGCCATAAGCCCGAATCTCATGGATGGCAGCCTTGCCCTCCCATGGGTCACTTCTATGGTTTGGACAAGTCCCTTCCAAACTCCAGGTGTTAAGCTGACAGCATTAAGAGGTGGGGCCCTTGTGCAGAGAGTAAGCCAGGAGGGGCTCTCTCTCTGGAAGGGATTAAGCCTTAACAGAGAAGGCCATGCAGCGTTCGGCTCTGGTGCTCTTCCTCCCAATTCATGAGGACGAGGATGAAGCAGTCCCCCCGAGGGGACACAGCGACAAGGCACAGGCAGGACTTGGAAGCAGAGAGCAGCCCTCACCAGACACCAACCCTGCTGGCACCTGGCCTTGGACTTCCCAGCCTCCAGACTGAGAAGTAAACTCGGCCCTTTGTTAGGTACCAGTCCCAGGTGTCGTCTTACACGCAGGAACTAGACGCTGTCCCTACCCACCCAGATGGGTCCTGGGCATTTCTTTCTCATGGAATGCAGCCAGGTAAAAAGGTTTTCTGTCTTTGAAGCTCTTTTAAATTCTAGAACTCCACGGGGGTTGTAAACATTACATACTTTATTAACTCATGGAACTTTTTTTTTTTGGAGAGGTTTTGTTTTTGTTTTTGTTTTTTTGCTATAGGGCACATGCGCTTGCCAGAAAGACAAGAGAGAGACAGAGAGACAGAAAGCAAGAAATCACCCCCCAGAGGGAATGACCACGCCGCAATCCCTTCTCCTCCGTTCTCCTCTCAGGATCTTGGGCACGCATGCACACGCGCCTGGCATGAGTTTAAGCCACCGGGTCCTGTACTCGAATCCCAGTTGACTAGATGGGAGTCTAGCAATGTAGCCATTATGCTAACTGCTGGTCCCAACTCATGGAACTTTTATCCAAAAGTAGAGAGAGAACCACGAACCTCCGTGGACTCACCTCCAGCTGCAAACGTTGCCCACATCTCACCATCTTGCTTTGCCGTAGACACACTGCACGCGGGGAGTGTCGCACTTCTGTCGCAGACACCCCAGCACTGCATGCGGAATGTTTCCTTGCTAACAGATGAAAGTTTGATTTCTCCCTGTCCTGAATGTCATACGCCCACTAAAGAATGAACAAGACTCCCCCGTAGCAGCTACCACTGCCCGAGAGTCAGCCTCTCCCACTGCCTCGGAAGGAGCTCTCGCAGTTCGTTTCAGCCAGGACCCAAGCGCGTCCCCGTGTGCCTTTGGCTCCTGTTGCTTTTGTTTTGACACGTATTTTTGATGAACAAGGGTAACAGCTCAGATCCTGGAGAGGATAGAAACCGGGTGGGGCCACCCCAACCCCCCTTTCTTTTCCCTAGGGAGCGGCCCACTGTCCTCAGGCGAACCAAGGCTAGGCTCCAGGCAGGGGCGGCCCCGTCCCGCGCCCTCCCGGCTCTCCCCAGCTGCCTGCACCCCCACCCCTCCTGGAGCAGGTGCCTCCCGGTGTGCTGTCCGCTCCGGCCACAGCTAAACGGGTGGTGGTGGGGGGGGGACACCCTGCTAGGCCTGGGGCTGGTCTACGGGAGACGGGGCCACCGGGGCCTCACAGCCTGTGACAGGAGCCCTCGTCACCAACTCGTGTCTCTGGAGGAAGTTGGTTTTGAAGGGAAGCGGTCTGGAGGCGCTGGTGTAGAGGGTTCGGATCAGGCACAGGGCCTGCGTCCTCACACTGGCCTCTGGTTTGCTCACTCCTGGGCAGCTCTCCCCACGCAGACAGGCCACCTCTGGGGGTCACCCATGTGCGTCTGCTGAGGGGCTCACCCTGAGGCTCCGGCGAGCTGTCACTTTCTCATCAGGTGGGGAGCTGAGGAGCTTTTTGAAAAGCCCGCGGTGCCTGGGCACAGATGGCTAAGTTAGAGACCTGCCCTGAGACGGGAGCGCAGTCACCACGTGAGAGAAGTGTGTAAAAGAGACGCTCTCTCACACGGACAGCACACTGGAGCGGCCTGGGTGGCACCTTGCGGGCCGCACCAGGGCTGGGGTCAGGGTTACCTTGCTGTGGGGTCTTGTCGTGGGTGTCCAGCCAGGAGGACTGTCCCTGCAGCTGGCTCTGCTCGGGTCCCACTTGCGCCTGCGAGGGACAGGGACGTCGTGGCCCAGTGGGGAAAGGGGTGAGTGCACAGGTGGCCGTCCATGCCAGGGTAGCCTGCGAGGGGAAGGCGGCGCCCAGCACCCAGCAGATGTGCCGAGCGGGAGGGAAGAGCCTCCAGGCCCCTCACTTACAGCTAAGTGCGACAGGAGAGGAGCCTCCCTCTGGGCCAGGGTCTGGTGAACCCGACAACTAGGGACTCAGTGTCATGCCATGCCGTGGGCATCGCAGGACTTCCTGTCACGTCTGTGTGACCACCTACAAGCTGCTGTAGGAACACGAGACCTGGCTTCCTCATCCAGGAGTTAAAACAGGACCTGGGGCCGCTCTGCAGCCTGTGGTTGTGGAGGTCGGACCCCACGTGGCCAGCCCCACTGGAGTTCCATCCCCACAGCTTGAGGAACAGGCATGTATACCCAAAATCCCCAAAGGAGGGAGAGATGGGGAGGGAGAGATGAAGGAGAGATGAGGGCCGGAGAGATGGGGGATGGAGATGGAGGAGTGATGAGGGGAGAGATGAGGGGAGAGAGATGAGGGAGGTGAGAGATGAGGGAGAGATGGGGAGAGAGATGGAGGAGACGAGGGGTGAGAGATGAGGGGAGAGACAAGGGGGCAGAGATGGGGGGAGAGATGGGGAGAGAAAAGGGGTGAAGAGATGGGGGAAAGATAGGAGAGAGAGACAGGGAGAGAGACGGGGGAGCGAGGGGGAGAGATGAGGGGGAAAGACAAGGGGGGAGCGATTGGAGGGTGAGATGGGGAGAGACGAAGGGGAGAGATGGGAGGGACGGGGGAGAAATGAGGGAAAGACAAGGGAGAGAGACAAGGGGGAGAGCGATGGGGGAGAGAGGAGAGCAATGGGGGGAGACGAGGGGGAGAGCGATGGGGGGAGAGATGGGGGAGAAATGGGGGTTGCAGTGTGAACCTGCCCCTGGGGTGCTCTTACGGCTCCCTCTCCCTCCGCCTTCCTGTCTCTTTCTGGCAGTGCAGGTGCTCTCTAGCAAAAGCAAACAAAAACGGGCCTGAAAGGGTGTGAGCAGCACCCCGATGTCTGAGCGTCTTCCTGGGAGGGACGGCCAAGGTTCCCCACGGGCTCGGGCATTTTCTTTTCAGGGATCGTCCCTGGATGTTGGCCTCTCCCCTCGGGCTCTGCTAGAGGGGAGGCCCGGTCTTGGCAACCCTGAGTGCCCTCGGCAAGGCTGGAGACGTTCTCCAGGTCAGACCAGGCCCAGGCGGTCCTGGTGGAGGGCACATGCCCTGTGGCAGCTCCCTGGGGTCAGAGGAGGGTTTGCACCCGGAAGAAGGGAAGGAAGGGGGCAGCTTGATCGATTCGCAGAGGGCTGACTCCCCCAGAGATGACAACTGAGCAGCCTGGATGTTACGAAAGACACCCAGCTGCTGTCTCAGGACCACTTTAATCACCCGCTGTGAAGCCCTTTCCTTTTTTTTGAGAGATTTTTGCTGTAAGGCATGTGCACTCACTGAAGAGACAGAAAGCGAGGAATCACCTCAGGGCATGGCCACTCCGCAAACCCTTCTCCTCCATTCTCCTCTCAGGATTTTGCGCATGCACACACACGCGCCTGGTGTGAGTTTCAAGCCTCCGGGTCCGGGACTCCAACCGTAGTCAGCTATGGGGCTCAGTGACCCATCCGTTACACCATCTGCTGGTCTCCCTTTCCTTTAAGAGCTCTAGCCCCACCCTTCCACCGGTGCCACGCCGCGTCTGCCCCTGCCTCGTCCGGGAAGTGCATGGACACCTCCAGCCGCTTACTCTGGGCGTCTGTGACTTCCGCCACTCTAACAAAGCGATCTGCACTTCCCCAGTTTGAAAGGCCAACGAGCAAACAGTTCTTAGTTTTCTTTCATCGCTTTCCTAGGGCAACCTTGGGGCTTCCTTCCTCCGCTCTGGCCCTCTTGCTCCAGTGGGTACTTCTGCCCTTTGACCCGAGCGCGTGGCATGACTCCAGGGTATAGAGGCACTGGCCCAGAGGCAGCAAGGAGGGTGGCCGCTGGCCGGTGGGGGCATGGTGCAGTCTGTGTTCCCCAAATGACCCAGAGCGAAACCTCAGAGCTGGGCCGGGAGCCTCCGTGGAGGCCAGCATGTAGGAGGCGGGACTGTCCCGGCCCCTGCGCCCTAGGCCCGAGGCTTCGGTGGGGGCGGGAGGATATGTTAAGCGGGCACCTGGCAACGACATTTAAGCTCTGGGGTGTCGCCCGGGTTTTCTTGGACCCCTCCCTTCTTAGCTGTTCTGTATTTCCTTCCCTCTCCTTCAGTAAACCCTCCCCAAAGCGTGGGCTCTTGGCCCCGTTACCATCTGGTCCGGGGACTGCGCCGGAAGCCCTTCACCCAGGTCAGGGCCGGGAAGCGACTGGGAGCCCTCCCGGACCTTCCTACATGCGCCCCGCGCGGGCTGTGCAGACTGTCTGCCGTGGAAACACCTGGAAACCAGCTTCCTCACTGGCTCAGTGTGGGGACCCGAGTCTCAGACACCGCAGTCACTGTCACCGTGCAGCTCAGAGAAGGGTGGCGGCCATGCTGGCGTGTCCTTGGGGCTGCCCACGACCTGGGGGCTGCAGGAAAAGGCCGGCCTTGACCTCAAGCAAGAAGTCGGAGGCCGGGGGCCTCTACTAGAGCGTGACATAAACGTCAGAGGGAGGGCCCGGTGGTGGGTGTGGTCGCAGAGAGCAGGGGGAACCACATCCTGTCACTCTGGTCCCGCCCATGAGGCCATGGGGCTGCAGACCAGAGGCCAGGGTCCTGGGTACAGCTGATGCCCTGGACGTCCATTCACCCACAGGACCCCGCATCCTGTCTGTGGATGGGACCAGCCGGCCCTGCTCTGCTGGTGCAGGGGTGGCCGGGCTCTCCGGGCCCCCACCTCCCAGGACTGGGCCTTGAAGGAAGTGGGCTCTCCCGCCCTCTCCAAGGGCAGACGCCTCGTTGCAGGAACCTTCCCACTGAACGTGCACTGGTGTTGAAGTGCTGGCGGACTGTTAGCACAGGGCAGCTCCCGGCTCGGGCAGCCCCAAGACCCGGGGCGCAGCTCCAACCCGCCACATGGGTGTGAGGGGACCCACGCTCAGGTGTCCTCGGAAGACGATGAACGCATTTGCCTGTTGAAGCGGGAAGCCGCCTGAGCAGAACCTGGTGGGCCAGACTGGCAGGGCTGCATTTCCTTCCTTGTCCACACTGACCTGGGCTCTGGCTGCTTGGGTAGGAGCCCCAGGTGCCACTGGCCTTTCCAGCCCAGTGGCCTCCACGCTGGTCATTCCAACAGCTCACGAGGAGGTAACGGTGTAGTGTGTGTGTGTTTGTAGTTAGTTTTTTTCTTCCACGAACAAGGGGCGGGGGCAGGGGGACAGAGAGAAGGAGAGTGGCAAGGGGATGCGCTCTCGGGGGCCCAGACCAGGCTGTGCCACCTGCTACAAAGAGACCACACTTACTAAGAAGGGAACGTATTCATGAGGCCAGCATCGGGGTGAGAGCAGCCAGTCCGACGAGACACCGGCTTATCTCGGGAAGGGACGAAGGGACAGGCCAGTGCTGAGCAGCTCCACGGGCGGGCGGGGTCAGAGCTGTGACAGCTCGGAGGCAGGGCCGGTTCCCTTCCAGGTATGCAGGTGAGGCAAAAGACCGGCTACCCTCTCTGCGAGGAGCTTACAGATAAGCGGGCATGACCCAGGACAGAAGCCGCGCAGTCAGCCAGGACAATCCGTGGGCCTGGTGCGGTTTTACAGAGCTTGCGTGGCAAAGTCTTCTAGGAGTCCCACGGGGGCTGCTGGCGTCTCCCCTCCCCGTCTCCACAGCCGGATTCTGTAGACTCGGAAGGTTAAGCAGGAGCCATCCGTCAGGGGAAGGTTTCCGCAGGACTCGTGTGAGGGCGGAGAACTGAAGGCGCGTTCCCCGCTGTCTAGCCTGCAGGGTGGCCCCTGAAGGTGCAGCACCACGTATTCCCTGCTCCCTCACGGCCTGGGCGCAGAAGGGCCCCACACAGCCAGACCTACGGCACCTTCCCGTCTCCTAGATGAGAACCCGGCTCCCAGAGACCCCTCCTGGGCCAGCGCTCACGGGGGCACAGGGCTCCTCCCTGCAGACATGTCTCAAACCTGCACCTGCTGAAGAGGTGGGCTTAAATCCAAGGAAGGTGTGAGCGTTGTTAAATTGCAGGACTGCTATCCCCCACCCACTCAGGTCCGAGCGGCGAGTCGCTGTCGAGCTTGAGCCATCTGGATGACAACATGGCCACCACATTCGGTAAGGACCCCCACCTCAAACATCTGCTCCAAACCCGGAGGGTTAGGGTCCTCAGTGGGTGTTTCCCTAACAGCTGGGTTCCAGCTGCCACCGTGGGGAGTGGTTTGGTTTGAGCTCCCACGGCCCTGGCATCAGTGCCCGCACCTCAGAGTCACACTCCCGTGATGACGAGGAAGACATAGAATTGAGACAATTGGACCTAAAATGCCAAGGAGCCATGCTCCTCAGAGGGAGGACGGGGCAGCGCATCTGTACCTCCTGGGAGCCTGCTAGAAACGCCCAGAACCGAGCCCGCCAGGCCTCCTGTCTGCGTGTGTGTTCAACCAGATGCCGGCCCATCCATGCACACCGGAGGGGCCGGGGTGAGCCTCGTCCTCCCCTGCCCTGTCCCGCTGTGAGCACAGGCAGATACAGTCCCTGGGGAGACACTGGCCTCACCCCAGGCAGAAGTGCGGTAGGGGTGCAGAGGTGCCTCCACTTCCCGCGGCCGTCCAGAAGGGAGCGGACAGTCCCTGTGGCAGCACGTGCTAAGATAGCGCTCGCCGCAGCACGGTCAGTCCCCAGTCACTCATGGGCCTTCCTGTCATCATCATCATTATTAATTATTATTATTATGATTATTTAATTCTCCAAAGAGAGACAAGGAAAGTCAGAAAACATGCTTCCAGGTCTGGGACTCAAACCCTGGTTGGCCATGTGGGAGTCCAGCGCCTTAACCCCTATGCCAGCTGCTGGCCTCGTGCACTTTTCATCTTTATGTCACCGAGTCTGAAACCTGGTGTGAACATCACGCTTCAGCACATTTCAGGTGGCACCAGCCACGTGCCGACAAGGGTCCTAGGTCCCCACTGGGCCTGCGGCCTGCTGGGGCCAACTGTGCTAAGAGCCATGGATCTGCGTGGGCCGTCTGTCTGCTGAGTTCCTGCCTCGTGGAGTGCTTTCTGCAACACGGCTGGGCCTGAGCCTCGTGAGAGCCATGAGACAGACAGACGCCCCTTCTCGGGTGGGCAACTGGCTGTCAGAGACATGAGGAAGCGTGTCCGAGGTCAGACCAGCGGAGCAGAGCTGTGACGGCCTGGGGTGGTTGGACTCACATTAAAAGCCTCCTTGGCCAGCTCCGTGGCCTGGTAGTTAAGGCAGCAGACCCCACATGGCCGACTGCACAGTTTGAATCCTGGACCCAGCAGCTTGAAAGCCACGTGTGTGTGCATGTGTGTGCATGTGTGCGTGAGTATGTGTGTGCCCAAAGTCCTGAAAGCAGAGAGAGATGGAAGGGGAGGGATGAAGGTGTGACCATGCAGGGGGGTCTCTCCCCTCTCCCTCTCTGTCTCTCTTTGGTGAGTGCACACGCGCTCTGTAAATGGTTTTGAATAAACAAACAGAACCTCCTCGGGGAGCTCACAGAGACACCACAGTGTGTGTCAGAGCAGAGGTTGGGACAGACTCACCCCCACGTGGGAGGACAGAGCGAGCCAGGACAGGACGGGGACGCCTGCTCCCCGCGCCAGGCCGCTGTGGGTGGTGGTCACGTTGGGGTGCACAGGCGGTCTCGGACCAGGGAAACAGTTCAGGGGCAGACGAGGCTCTGCAGCAAGTCAAGTGCCCTACATCCGTCAAGTTCCTGGCTTCCGTGTTCCGTCCGCCGTGTTCCCAGACTGCCGCGGGTAGACGGAGCCCAGGGGCCACCCGGGCCTCCGGCTGCAATGAATTCTTGTGTGCTTTTCCCGAGATGAGATCCTGGTCCAGGAGATTTTGGATCCAAATAGATCGTCGTGGGGTGACACACTGAGTCCTCTAGCAAGATTTACACCAAAGAGGACGAAGGAAAAAAGCAAGTACCGTCCCTGCAGCACGAGCGGCCCCAGGACTCCGGTGGCTCGCCCGCCGCCTCGGCCTTCTGTAAGACCGGCTGTCGCTGGGCGAGGCCAGTGGACATTGAAACAGACAGCTGTCCAAACCAAATCTGTGGCCTTCTGGGGACGGAGGAGCCACTCAGGCCCCAGGGACTGCTGGCCTCCGTAGATGACCTGGGTGGGGGGGTGTTGGAGCACACACCTGCGGGGAGCCATGCAGAACATGAGGCACCGGGAGGTCAGGGACTTGGGGTAACAAGCCTGTCACGCTCCGGACACACCTCCTCGGCTCAGGCTCCAGAGAGGGCGGGCCAGTTCCTGTCACCCCACTTGACAGGCGAGACTAAGGTCTCACAGAGGACCGAGGCCACACTGCCCACGGGGAGCCAAAGCAAGGGCCATACCCTTCCCAGGGCAGTGTCACCGTCCCACCTGCAGACCTGAGGGGCGCGGAGCTGCCAGGGCACCTGACTGACAGCTGCCAGAGAGCCAGAGAGCTGCGGGGGCCGGCTCGGCCGGGTGTGGAGAAGCGCTTGAAGCGGGAGAGGGCAGCGTTTCTCAGCATGCGGCATCTGACCGGAATCCCGGTGCTCAGGGGTCGTTCGGCGACTTTGGCCCAGGCCCTGACCGCTGGGCTCAGGCAGGGGGTGACGCCAGCCATGTGCATGTCAGCTTCCCCACACACACTGGCCTCAGATCTCAACACCATAGCAGCATCCCCCATTTAAAATAAAGCCCGGGCCACGTGTGTTACACGTGTGTAACCAAGAAACTCCCATTTCTTCCATGTTCTTCACTGAAGAAGTCCATTTTAAAACTAATTTTCACAACACTGCTTCTGGAAAAAAAGAAGAGCAACTCTCCTCTGGGAGCACAGACCGACTTTCCTTTGACGGTAAATGCAAGAGGGGACCCCACCCAGAGCAGGGCCGCGGTGGGAGAGTGCGCTCAGGCAGACGCAGGTGGAAACCCCTCCCTGGGGAATAAAGCGCGTGGGCGGGCAAGCAGGGCTGTTCCCAGGTTGGGCGATGTCCCAGGCTCTCCGGGAGTGGGGGCCCTTCCTCCCTCTTCCGTAGCCCACCCAGGGGAGCCCCTAGAAATGCCACCTCGCAGGCTGTAGGCAACCAGAGGGACAGGAGGGTGCTGCCCAGATGCCCCGATGCCCAGATGCCCCGATGCCCGGCCCTTCCTCAGCCTTCCGGCTGAGTCTCTCTCCTTCCCGGGAGGGGGTGGGGGCAGAGGGCCAAGTGCCCCCAGGAAGCTGCCAAGGAGGGTCAAAGGGCAAAAGCCTCCAGGACCAGAAACTTAAATCCCAAGAGGGTGACCAGAACCAGGAGGGGGCGCAGTAGGCTGGAGACACGCATGGCGGCTGTGTGCCCCGTGAGCAGGACTCGCCCATGTGGCCCAGGCAGTGCACAGGCTTGGGGTGGGGAGCACGTTAAGTGCACAACCCTATGCCCTCCCCCGAGCTCTCCACAGTGACCCCACCAGGTCCTCGTGGAGCAGCGTCCAGGAATCTGCTTTTCAGCCATTCCCCGCCTTCCTCTCCTGGGGCTCCTCTGGTGCTCAGAGGGGCTGGAGTGGGTGTTTTCAGGACTTTAGCATGAATACAGCTCTATTTAACACTAATGCTCCTACTGCTGCTGGGTTTCTCCCACTCAGCAACTTACACAGCCCACCAGGTGGTTATAAATTAGATGTGACTGGTGTCTTGTTGCTGGCAGGCCCATGGTAGGTGAGGCTACACAGAGTCTGAAGACAGCAGTCACTCTGGGGGGCAGAGTCCGCCTCACCTGTGCTGGCGAGGCAGAGCCACCACGGCCCACTGCCCTGCAGGTGTTCCTGGTGAGCAGGTGCGAGGTGCCTGTTGATCTGCCCATGTACCAGAAGCTTCTGGATAAGAGGCCAGGACTCCACGGGCCTGTGGTTCTGGGCTGGCCCTGGGCACGGGAACAGACCAGCAGTGGTCCCAGGGCAATGGCATGGCCTACCCTTGAGACGCAGTACTTGGGACAGTCATGTAGGTAACAGCGAGGCCAGGCTGCAGCCACCCAGAGCCCTGCTCCTCCTGGGCCTCCCAGTTCACCCCGAGTCCCAGCAAGTGACATTTATGGCTAACAAAACTGAGCGCACGTTTGGCTCCGAGCAGCTGAAGGAGCCGGCACAGTGCTATCGGGTCCCCGGCTAGTAGCTCTCGGCTGGAAAAACTGAGCACGGACCCATTAGGGAAATGTGCATGACATGGAGGTGAGAATCTCAGCACTTCAGTTTGGCCACAACAACCCTGACGAAGCCTCCACCAAAGACCTGACTGAGGACCCCACCCAGGACCTCACTGAAGACACCACCTTGGAAGTGACCAAAGGCTCCACCCAGGACCTGACTGAAGGCTCCACCCAGGACCTCACTGATGGCTCCTTTTTCTTCCCTCTAGGAAGAGGTCTGCTAGGACACTGTGACAGGCACCCCTGGGCAAACACCTGGGCAAGACACCCTCCACCGTCCAGCCAGCACGGTGGGCCAGAACCTCGGGCTGGTGGAGGCCCTGCCACGTGCTTCACAGTCAGAGCTTTAACTCATATGTCAGCCACCATAAGGCCCAGCCAGGTCCTGGGAGGAGCCCTTCCGTCAGGTCCTGGATGGAGCCTTCTGTCAAGGAAGGCCGATGCAGCTGTGGAGCCACAGGAAACCGCTGGAGTGGAGGTCAAAGTGCCCGGTGCCCAGGGGTCCCCATGGTCTCACCAGACTGGGAACCCCCTCTGTCTAGGGACAGAGGTCCCGCACTCCACCCCCTGTCCAGGCAGGTGCAGTCCTGGCGCTCTGGTGCTGAGGGTGGAGTCGGTCCTTCCTGAAGTGCCCACAGACCTCACGTCTCCTCCCCGGGAAACCCAGGCTCCAGCAGTCCACGCAGCCCTGCTCCCACAGCAGAGCGATCCGGGTTCTCATCCTCATGGCTTAGGACTAAGCTGAGCTCTACCCTGACGTCCCTGAGTTCATGGGAGGAGACTTCACACAGTCCTTGGGAGCCAGGCCTCGGAATCATGCAGTAAGGAGGGCGATGGGCTCTTGGACTGCGTCTGGACGCGCTCCTGGCCCTCACTGCAGGGGGCGCCGTGGAGACTCCCGTGCTGCATTTCCCGCTGGAGCCGTCACCACACCACGGGGAGCATGTGGGGCTTGCGGTGTCGCCTCCTTTGCTTCGCGTTTGTCTGTTTGGGGCCTAACTTTATATTTCGCTTTGTTTGTTCTTGTTGGCGGGCACATGCACTCACCTAAGAGAGGTGGGGGCTGGGTGTGCGTGTTAAAAAGCACCCGGTGGGGTATGACCCAACCACAATCCTTTCTCCATTCTCTCAGGATTTGGGCATGCACGCACATGTGTCAGTGTGTTTTTCACGCTACCGGGTCCAGGACTCAAACCTCAAAGTCAGCATGTGGGATCTAGCCACCTTGACCTAACAGGCTAAGGACTGGCCCTGTATTTGGCTTCTTAATGGGCCTGTCATATTCTTTTTTTTTTTTTTTTAAGAGAGAGACTTTTGCTATAGTGCATATGCACTCGCCGGAGAGACAGAGACAGAGAGACAGAAAAAAAGAAATCACCGTTCCCCCCCCCCCCCCGGGAAGATGGCCACGCTACAATCCATTCTTTTCCATTCTCCTCTTGGGATTTTGGACACGTGCCCAGCGTGATTTTCAAGCCACCATATCTGGGACTCGAACTGTGGTAGATCATGTAGAAGTTCAGTGCCTTAACAACTGCACCACCTCCTGGACCCAGGCCTGTCTTATTCTAATGGATGGTC
>NW_006160165.1:5328095-5335373 GCF_000334495.1 Tupaia belangeri chinensis | reverse complement strand
TGAGCTGGTGAGGAGTGGAATGGAAGGTTCACGGTGGCCCACTGGGTCTTCGAGGGTGAAAGTAACGAGCCCAAGGTCCAGAGCCAGACAGCCAGGTTGAAGGAAAAAGTGAGAGTTTGCACTTAAACCATAATTGTCACATTTTGATCATTGTTCTTAATTTTTGCTGCAGAGGAGGATAGAGAAACACTTTACCAAATTAAAAGCCTATCATCTCTGGAAAAAATCATTGTCAGTCTCCGAAGAGCTTTAGGTAATTGGAACTTGGGACCCTGTTGATAGCAGAACATGGAAAAAGGTGGGGTCTTGAGCTCCCTGTGGGGAAGGGGCGGGCAGGGGCCCATCTGAGTGGCTGCAGGTAGAGCAGGGCCTGGTCTGTATTGGAGTAATAGCCATTAGATGCTCCTCGAGTGACGGTGGGGACTTGCAGGTCCTGGGGCCCCCAGCAGCGCTTGACAGCAATGGATGGAGAGTCCTTGACATGGAAGAATGGGCTTCACAGCTGGCTGCCTGTGAGGGAAGGAAGGAGACCCGGCCTGGCGCAGCCTGGCCCAGCCCAAAGTCCCTGTAGGTTTTGAGGGAGAACGCAGTGGAAACGAGGCAGTCGATGGGACAGACTAAATAGAACAGCTCGTGCCCGATGCTGCCCGGCCCTCCCCATGCTGCCCGGCTCTCCCTTCACTCGGTCCTCCTCTGTCCAGCCTGGCCTCTGGCTCCTCCTGTCCCCCTACCCAGGCATCCCAAGGATCCTGCGCATTTCTTCTGTGCCTTCCCTCACTCACTGCCAGTCATCTAAGGCCACGCCTTCCTTCTGTTCCTCCATGCCCTTTTGTCAGCCCTGGCCTTGCGAGGCTTCCTCACCTGCCTGTTCGCCCACTCCGAGTATTGCCAGGGGAGCTGTCTGCATTCAAACTTGGGCTGCTCCTGGGACCAGCAGTTGACAGAATGGCTATGTCGCTGGACTCCCACGTAGTCGACCGCAGTTCGAGTCCTGGACCCGGTGGCTTAAACTCACGCCGGGCGCGTGTGCATGCATGCCCAAGATCCCGAGAGGAGAATGGAGAAGGGATTGCGGTGTGACCATCCCCCCTGGGGGGTGATTTCTCCCTTTCTGTCTTTCTGTCTCTCTGTCTTTCCGGGTGAGCGCATGCGCCCTATAGCAAAAACCTCTCAAAGAAAAAAAAAGACTTGTGCTACTCCTGCTGGCCCTCCCGCAGAGACCTCCCTGCTGGCTCCCTCCTGCAGTCACCCGGTGCCTTCCTGGGAGGCTCAGAATGAGGGTTTCCCATCTCTGTCCTGTCTGCATAGAACAGGGGTCAGACTCTCAGCGGGATCAGAGGCAGGCTACAAGCACAGGCTTCAGACGCAGTCTGACTTAGGTTCAACCCCCAGCTCAGCCCCTACGGGCCGTGTGACCTTGGGGAGACCTTGGGAAGCCTTGGCTTCTTCCTCTTACAGCCACAGTCCCCCCCTGCACTGAGGGGGCAGATAAGGTGTCTGCAGAGTGCTCTGCACAGCTCTGGGCACCCCAGAGTGCTCAGGGCTCGTCCGTGGGGGCACTTGGGGCAGCTGAGGAAGGCTTTCACGTGGGTCGTGGGTCAGAAACCCACAGGGAGGGAGTCCTGTGTGCCCAGCCACACATGCCCCATGGCACTCAGCCACGCAAGCAGATGGGAGAGTGGGCCTGAGACGCCGAACGCCCGGTTTCTCAAGAAAGTCTCCTCTTCCCAAACAGAAAATCACCTCAAGAAAAAGATGACTATGCATAAAAATAAGTTGGGCGTCAGACAGAACTAAGGGGAAACGGACCCTAGGGTGAGCCTGGCCTTGCGAGGCTTTGAGGAACTGCCCCTCATCCCGCCCTTGGAAGGAAAACGACACAACTGTCAGCCATTCTGCAGAGCGACCTGTTTTACTCAAGGAGCGCTGAATAAAGTGAACGTATTTAGATACTAAGTTAGAGGTGACGTGGGTTTTTTCTTAAACAAATTGAACCTGAGAATGAAGAGCCTCCAAAGCTTGCTGTTGTCACAGGGTACGCTGGAGAACTTCACCACATCCTGCTTATGAGGACCAGTAGTGTGTGTGTGCGTGTGTGCACGCATGTGTGTGCGTGTGTGCACGTCTGTGAGGAGACGTGTAACAGAGAATGCGCTCAATGACTATGGTATCCAACAAGCCCCAAGATCTGCGGTGGGCAAGCTGGACTCCCAGACGGCGGATGTCCGTTCAAGTCTGAAAGCAGGAGAAAGCCTGTGTCCCAGCTCGGGGCTTCCCTCTGACGGGGCAGGCCAGTCTCTGTTCCGTCAGGCCTTCGGTGTTGTGGTGGCGCTCACCCGCATTGGGGGGCAATCCAGCATACGCGGCCCGTGAATTCAAATGTGACTCTAAAACACCCAGAACGAGGGCAGAGTAAATGCCTGGCACCCTGTGGACAGCCACGCCGACCCTCAGCTTGTGACTCCCCCACCTGAAAGTCATTCCTCTCACACCTTCCTCCTCCTGCAGTACTTTGAAAGATGCACAGGGGGGGCTGGCAGGTGGCATGGTGGTTAAGGGTGCTGGACTCCCACATGGCTGACCGCGGTTTGAATCCCAGACCTGGCAGCTCACTGCCTCACTTTCCCTCTCTGTCTCTCTCTCACTCTGTCCCTCTCTGATAAAATTAAAACGAGTAAGTAAAGTTAAATAAAATCAGTCTTTTTTCAAAGAGGAAGATGCACATGGACGTATTGACGGGTGCAAGCACACAGGAATTTCACTGCCTAGTGGAGCTCGGAGAGTGCTCCCTGAGTCTCTGTGAGGTGGGGTGAAATAGCATTCCAGAGTGTACACGGCTGATGCTCATGGAAAGCCAGAGCTCACATTCTGCTTTCCAGTTTTTTCCAGTCCCCTCTGAATGACCCACTTTCAAGCGATTTTTATTGCGTTGAAATTCCAGTTGAGCAAGCGCAGAGGCTGCGGCTGAGGTAGAACGGGAGCTGTTTGGGAGCCGGTGCAGCGCGTGTACAGATGGCCTTCCCAGCAGCGCCCGAGCTGCTCAGACGGCTGGCCAGTGTTTTCTGGAGGGATGGCGAGAATCTTTCTAGCAGTGACTGTCAACGTTTCTTCCAAGTTTCTGTATCCCAGCTTCTGGCAGTGGTCAGCATGCCTGTGCTGAGCGGAGGGGCGAGCCCGGGCTAAGGCAGGAGTGGGGCTCAGACGCATGATTGGTCAACTTCTCCAGAAAGGCGGATTCGGAGAAGTTCATGGTCGTGCGGTAGAACAACCCTGGGCAGATTCTGTCTAGGCCTAGCAGCGGGTTATCCTTCCTAAGTCACCATCGACGGAGGCAGCTGGGAACGGAGCCAGATCCTGCCATTTTATTTGTAACCATTGGCTGCACTCTCCTCTTTTTTTTTTTTTTTTTTTTTTTAGAGGTTTTTGCTATAGGACATGTGCGCTCGCCAGACAGACAGAGACAGACAGAGACAGAAAGCGAGAAGTCACCCCCCAGGGGGGATGGCCATGCTGCAATCCCTTCTCCTCCATTCTCCTCTCGGGGTCTTGGGCACGCATGCACTCATGCCCGGCGTGAGTTTTAAGCCAACGGGTCCAGGACTCGAACCGCGGTCGACTACGTGGGAGTCCAGTGACATAGCCATTACGTTAACTGCTGGTCTCTGCACACTCCTCTTAAGAGACACAAAATCCTAGCGTCTCTTACCTGGGGTCTCCCAGTCAGCTGTACAGTGAAGACCGAGGGGTTCCTAACAGAGAACCTGTGTGGGGACGGCCATTTGGAACACATGCAGGTGCGTGCCTACTGAGAGGGCCTGGGGTGTGACTCTCAGACCTTCTCCCGTGGGTTAGTATTAGAGGGTTACCACTGCAGCACACTTTGGAGGTACCCTCATGTGCGTGGACAAGGGCTTGGAGATAACACTCACTGACTCACTGTCACACCGCTTCGTGGCCCGTGGGCAGTAGTGATCGATGCTCCAGTCCTGGCCTTCCAGCCAAGAGGCCAGACTCTTCCCATTAAGGTCTAGAATCATGACCAGGGCTGACTGGTCACCGCTGGCTAGTCAGATTCCCTTGATGTCATCGGGGCCTCCACAGGGGCACTCTGACACGCAGCACTGCCGCTAGATGACGAGACACTGAGACATCCCTTTTATTCTCTCCTTGTAAGTCGGACAGGTGTGCTCGACCTGTGCCCTCTCTCGTTTGGTTTGATTTTAGGTTTTCATCATAGGACACGTGCTCTCACTAGAGAGACACAGAGAGAAGGAGAGTGAGGAATAATCCCCACGGGACATAGCCATGCCACAATCCCTTCTCCTCCACTCTCCTCCTGGGATTTGGGGCATGTACACACATCTGGCATGATTTTCAAGTCACTGGGTCTGGGACTTGAACCATGGTTAGCCATGTGAGAGTCCAGTGCCTTAACCACTACGCCACCTCCTGGTCCCTTCTTCCTTTGTTCTGTCTTTAATCTTATAACACCTCTCATTACAGTAATTTTCAAATTTTGAAAGTCGAATTATTTCATTTTTTTTAATAGAGTAATTTTTGCTATAGGGCACATGTGCTCACCAGAGAGACAGAGACCGGCAGGGGTATGGTCGCATCACAGTTCCTTGTCTGGAGCTGCCGGTCGGCACTTGAACTGCAGTCGACTACGTGGGAGTCCAGTGATGGAACCATTATGCTGTCTGCTGGTCCCGATAATCTTTTTTTCTTTTTTTTGGAGAGGTTTTTGCTATAGGGCGCGTGCGCTTGTCAGACAGACAGAGAGAGACAGAGAGAGAGAGAGAGACAGAAAGCGAGAAATCGCCCCCCAGGGGGGATGGCCACGTCACAATCCCTTCTCCTCCATTCTCCTCTTGGGATCTTGGGCACACACACACACACACGCCCGGCATGAGTTTAAGCCACCGGGTCAGGGACTCGAACCGTGGTCGACTACGTGAGAGTCCAGCAACATACCCATTACGCTAACTGCTGGTCCAAGTCCCAATAATTTTGACCACACAAAAATGTGTACAATCTGTGACAGCTTCAGAAACAGCTGAGTCAACAAACCGAGTCCCTGGCAGCTTGCTGACTGTCCATTCTCATCCAGGGTCGGTGAGGCTGTCCGAGTCGCCGCTGAGTTCCGCCCTGCTCCTACCCCACGACAGCAGGCCTGGCAGGGGCTGAAGCACCCCTCATGCCTACCTGGAATAATAGCAGGGTCACTGCCTGCCCAGAGGCCTGAATAGAATACAGAACCATGACCACGATGTTCAGATGCCCAGGGCGTAATGAAAAAGAAGAAAAAAAGGTACCACTGACTGCACCGGGAACCAGGAGAGCAGGCCCTGAGTAAGAGAGACAGGCGGCAGGTGCGGGGCGGTTGGGTGGCAGCCGCCCAGGAGAGGCCCCCACGTGGGGGGACTGACGGGCCTCATCTGTTTGAAAACCACTGATTCTGGGGGGATTTTATCCCTGTCAACGTTTCATGAGACACCAATGATTGCACCATTCTCCCAAACAAGCTTCACTATAAATTTGGTGTTTATTCTTGTTTCAATTTTAACAGAATTCATGTTGCTCTAATAAGAGACACTTTTCAGATTGATGCCTTATCTTTCTTGGAGCCTCAAATTAGATTCTGCTCAAACATGTGACAAATTCATGTAAGTTTATTTTGTTGCAAAATTTTGGAAATGCTGAATTTTTTTGTTTATTTATTTGTTTTTGTTCTTGTTTTTGTTTTTGCCAGAGAGCAGGCGTGCTTGCCAGAGAGAAGGGGAAGGAGAAGAAAACTCCCTCGGTGGGGTGTGGTCACATCAGCCCCTTCTCCATTTCTCCCTTGTGCTGGGATTTTGAAAACACACGCACACACACGCACACACACACGCACACACACACACACACAGCATGTTTTCAAGCTGATGGGGCCATGATTTGAATCACACGGGGTGATTTCTCACTCTGTCTCTCTGTCTCTGTCTTTCTGGAGAGCACACACGCCCTATAGCAAAAACTGCTCAAAAAAAAAAAGAAAAAAATTACTAATGAGGTATTTTCTTTTCTACTCTTACGAAATATTGGAAATTCAGCATGTCTTTAACCCTTACAGCCCATCTCAGCTGAACCACGAAACTTGCACTGAGAATATATGATCTGCATTCCGGTTTCGCATCGTGTGCAGCTGAAAGAATTGTTGTACTTGTCTAAATTGCTCGAAACATACTTACAATTTCCCCATAACTGGGCCCGCCTCGTGGCCTGGTGACTAAAGGAACTGGATCCCACACGACTGACCACGCACTTCAGATCCTGGCCCAGCAACTTGAAAGATGCACCAGACTGCGTGAGTGTCCAAAATCCCACAGGGATGGAGAAATGCAGGAGGAGATTTGGCGTCGTCACGTCCCGGGGGCCTCTCTCTCTCTGTGGTGAGTGCATATGCCCTCTGGCAAATTAAAAAAAAATCCATAACCTAATCAGATTTTTTAACATTAAATTTAGGGAAATTTCTGATTCAGTTCTTCAGTCTCACTAGCCACATTTCTTTTTTAAACTTTACTTATTTTAATTTGACCTGAGAGGGACAGAGTGTTGGGGGGTGGGAGTGGGGAGAATGAAAAGCAAGCCACTGGGTCCGGGACTGGAACCGCGGTCGGCCCTGTGGGAGTCCAGCACCCTTAACCACCATGCCACCTGCTGGCCCCTCACTAGCCACATCTCAAGTGCTCAGAAGTCACATGACCAGCGACTACTACACCCAGCGCATCCATCGGCATACAGTTTATACACTCCTTCACAAGCAATTTAGAGGGATTTTTTAAAGGTTCTTTAGAAAGCTCTATGAATAAATGGGGGGGGCAGCAAACTAATGATAAACATTTAAATCCTTACAGCTGCTAGGTGGTGTGGTGGTTAAGGAAGTTGGACTCCCATATGACTACCCATGGTTCCAGTCCTGGACCCGGCAGCTAGCTTGCTCACTTTCTCTCTCTCTTACTGCCCCTATCTGGTCAGATTTAGATAAATAAGGAAAGGTAAATAAATTATTTTAAATTATTTTTAACCCCTGATTAAATAAAAATCGCTAATGCAGCCCCACAGTACTTCCCTTTTACACTGATGTACTCGCTAAATCATTCCGTTAACTTGGAGCAGCTCCAGCAAGTGAGGCCCATAACAGCATACGGGATACACTCGGGAGTGTCCAGACACTGTAAGGAGGCGGCTCCTGGGCCAGCGGGCGGCCCGGGGGTATGGCCTTCCGGTCCCCCGGGG
>NW_006160165.1:5320209-5328037 GCF_000334495.1 Tupaia belangeri chinensis | reverse complement strand
CAGCAGGCGGCACGGGGCTACGGCCGCCGGGTCCCACAGGGACAGTATGTAAGGAGGCTGCTCCTGGGCCAGCAGGCCGCACGGGGCTACAGCCGCCGGGTCCCACGGGGACAGTATGTAAGAAGGCTGCTCCTGGGCCAGCGGGCCGCATGGGGCTACAGCCGCCGGGTCCCACGGGGACAGTATGTAAGAAGGCTGCTCCTGGGCCAGCAGGCCGCATGGGGCTACAGCCGCCAGGTCCCACGGGACTGACTACATGATTTGAGTCCTGGATCCAGCAGGAAAACATGCCAGCCACATGTGTGGCCCAAAATCTAATGGAGGAGAAGGGGTCGCAGCACAGCTGTCCCCCCAGGGGGTGATTTCACTCTCGCTCTCACTCTCTCCCAGAGCACACGCACCCTATAACAAACTAAAAAACAAAAGCCACAGGAAGCAGCAGGAAGCCCACGGAAGCAAGCACAGCGGGACCGCGCTGCAGAAGTGCGAGGGGAAGGGGCGGCTGCAGGCTGGGTGTGCAGGACAGAGATGTCTGCGGAGGTGACACCCAAGCCCAGGGGTCAGCGAGTGGCAGTCTTGGGGAGAAGCACGCCCAGCAGACAGGAGTCTGTTCCAGAGGGAAGGCAGAGGGTGAAAGGTCGGAGGTGACACGACGCCTCTGCGCCACTTGGATTTTGCCCTAGTTCAAGGAAGAGGCGCTCGGAGGGCTTAGGCTGGTGCTATTATTAGATGTACATTTGTAAAAGATCCTCTGGCTGTGGACAGAAGTTGAGCAGGCGACGGTCAGCGTGGTGAGACAGGACAGGGGCGTGGACGCATCTGGAGTAGGGCCGCAGGACTTGCGGGGGGGTTGCCGGTGGGAACAAAGCAGCGTCGATCCCCAGCACTGGACCCAAGCCACTGGTCAGCCATTCGTGCCCTTTACTGAGCTGGAGCATGTCATGTGTGGGATGGGGGTGGCACCTGTCGGGAGGGTGACTCAGACTTCCCTGGGGACCTAGGTGGGGACACTGCTATGACAGCCACACGGGGACACTGACTAAGCCATGGGAGTTAGGAGCCTGGGTCTCAGAGGGACCCAGGACTAGACCTACACATTTAGGAACCGCAGACACATACATAACACTGGAATTTGCGGATTCGGCGACATTTCCTGGGTAGAGAATACGGAGGATGGAAGACTTGGAGACCAGCCTTGGTGCCTGGAACACTCAGAGGCCGAAGCACTGGCGTGTCACAGGAGCCAGGAGAGCGGTGTTTCGAAGGGAGCGAACGGGCAACCTGTCGCACGCCCCTGAAAATAAGTGAGCTGAGGGCAGAGCTGATGACTGGGCTGCGCGCACCAGAGGCCTGCGATGACCTCGGCCAGCTAGGCCCTGCCGCCCAGGTGGGGCAGGCCGGAGGGGACCCCTCTAGACCACCGTTGGAAGTTGGCCAGGAAGGGAAGCGATGGGCAGTAGCTGCAAGGGTCCGAGGGATCCAGACAAGCTGTGCCCGGGCCAGAGAGCCGTGTGAGTGGACGGGGCACGTCTGCCCGCTGCAAGGTGAGCCCCTGCAGGGCAGGAGCGGGGTTCAGTCACGGCGAGCGCCTTGCTCAGATACTTCCGTGGCCTCCCGGGCAGCTGCATATCGACTCTGGTGTCCATCCTTTTCTGGTTGATTCGTAGTTCTTTGTAGGTGCTGCATCACATTTGTAAAGTAGGAGTTAGATGACTTGTAAACGGGGTCGGCAGGGCATGGTGGTTAAGGGCACTGGACTCCTACATGGCCAACCACAATTCGAGTCCCAGACCTGGCGGCTTGCTTCCTCACTTTCTCTCTCTCTCTCTCTCTCTCTCTCTCTGTCCCTCTCTGGTCAAATACAATAATTATTTTTTTTAATGGCTTGTGAACAATTTCCCTGAGTCACAGGTCATCTTTCACTTTCTCTTTTTTTTTTCCAGCTTGCCAGAGGGCACGGTACTCCCTATGAAGAGAGACAGAGAGACAGAGAAAGAGGAGTGGGAGCACCCCCGATGGGGCACGGCTACCCTGCAGTCTCTGCATCCATTTCTCCATCCTGTCAGGATTTGGGGCTGCCACATGCCCGGTATGTCCCTCAAGCCACCAGGGCTAGGATTCGAACCACTGTTTACCATGTGGAATCCAGCCATCTTAACCACCAGGCCATGGAGCCAGCTCGTCTTTCATCTTGTCTCTGACGCTTGTCAAAATGAAGTCACTGGTTACAATACAGTCGAGCTCGTCCTGTCTTACTCCACGGCCGTGCTTGGTGCGTCTCGCTGGGACACCCCTCAGTAAGGTCACTTGATGTTCTGCTTTTCCCGCCATCTCTTCTCCAACTTGGCTTCCACGCGGAGTGCAGTTTTGAGGGGTGGGTGGCGGACCTCTGCAGCCACTTTTTGTGGCGCTCTCCGCGGAGGCAGGCAGGAGCCAAGCAGGGCGCCAGCCAGGGGAACAGAGCAGCTCTGGGCCCTGGTCCTGTGTGGCCCCCAGCTGCTGTCCGCAGAGCGGCCGGCCTGGGCGTGCACCCCACCCCACCCGGCAGTGAGCGCTGGCCAAAGCTGCAGACGGCTTTCTGCTGGACTGTGGGGAGCTAAGCAGAAGGGGCCGTCCTACATTGGGATGAGGTGCAGGCAGCATGGTGTCCCTGAGCAGAGGTCAGATGTTGTACCCTCACAGCCCCTGAAGTCAGGTGGCCCTGGAGGAGCAGGGCAGGCACCAGGGGCGCTCTGACAGCTGGAGTGGCAGCAGGTCCCTGGAGGGGACGCACTCCTAGTGGCAGCAGACCGCCTGGTGGCGAGCCGCTCACGCCACCAAAGCCTCTGGAGGCCAGTGTCACTGCAGTTTAGCTGCCGAGGAAAACGCGAGCTCTGGTATGAGGAGCACTGGCCACCGAGGCTTCTGCACGCTGATGGCGGAGTACCGTGACGCAGGCACTGAGAGCTGGCCAGTTGCTACGACTCGGCAACCCCCGCGTCCTCCGCACACCCAGCACCTCATCTGACCCCAACAAGCGCCCCGTCACCTGGACAGTATTGCCTTTGTTTCTTTTTCAGAGTCTGGTCCTCAGGCCTGGAGTCTCAGCCCCCCCAGGACCACTCTAGCTTGAACCAAGACGGGAACCCCGGCCCCCCATGCCACCCCCACATGCAGAGACCCACATCTTAATGGTGCATGGCACCGTGGCTGGGTGTCTGGTTTTCCTCTAATAAACGAGGAAAGGCTGCCAGACACGCACTCCCTCCTGCAAAGGAGACCCAAGCAATCCTCTCTCCGGGCATCCTAACCCAGCCCTGGGAACAGAAGGGGAAGGCGACTACATGCGGTCAACTACATGGGAGTCCGGCAACATAGCCATTACACTAACTGCGGTCCCAATGTGGGTCATTTCTTGTGCTCTGTCTCTATCTCTCTCTGTGTTTCCATCAAGCGCACATGCCCTGTAGCAAAAATCTCTCTAAAAACAAAAGCCCGAGTAAAAATTGCTGTCTGGTTCTTAGTTTCCCCTAGGGGTAACAGGAAGCCGAAGCAGTTCCTGGGCTTGTCTAGGGCAGAGGAGACCTCCTAGCCTTTGGGGCGAGGGGACGGCCATGTCTGCCAACCTAGCTGTGGTGGGCGGGTCTAGGCTGAGAGGCCATGGCCCTTCCTGGGGCTGCTGGACAAACAGCAGGCAGCATCTGCAGATGGGCACCTTGGCAACTCCCAGGCTGGGTCCCAGGTCCTTGGGCCAACAGGGCTGTTCTCCACAGCTGCAAGAATGTTCCGGGCCTCCCTTCCACGGTCCGCCATCATCTCTGGGGTTCCTTGGCTTGTGAAAGCCTCACCTCGAGCTTGGCACCTGCACCTGCACCTGCCTGCTGTCTCGCCACGTCTACTCCTCGACCCCTTCCCCAGGGACAGTCACCATGTGAGGGCCCACCTGCTCCTGCACCTGCCCGCTGTCTCGCCACATCTACCCCTCGACCCCTTCCCCAGGGACAGCAGTCACTATGTCAGGGCCCACCTACTCCAGTGGGCCTCAACTCCAGGACCCCACTGCACTGTTGCATTGGCCCCTATTTCCAAACTCTGAAGTCACCTTCCGAAGTCAGGGCTTCAACACAGGAATTGGAAGCGGCAGGTGAGGGGTCTTCAAATTAACCCATAACAGAGGAAGTGCTGGGGGAGAGGGCAAGGGAAGGGGCCTCAGAGTCTACCTCAGGGTCAAGGACATGAGCCTAAGGCTGTGCAGACTCACCAGACGTCCAGGGAGCAGCAGGTCGCCTCGTAGTGACCGGACGTCCGGGGGGCAGCAGGTGCCACTGTAGGGACGCCGACAGGTGAGGTTCATACCAGGCTCTGCTGCCTGGTCCAAAGCTGGTTTGACTGGAGCTGACAAATGTCATCGTGTCACGTGGTGTTTAACAACGAGGGACAGGAAACAGCCCCGCAAACTCACTGCAGTTTACTAAGGAGAGGACACAGCAAGGACCGCCCTTGTGGCCAGGGCTCATGTTACACCCACCCGCTCCCCCACCCCGAGCAGTATAAATAGGACGAAGCCCGTCAAGGCAGAAGACAAGCTTGTTCCCTCAGAAATAGCCCGGGCCAGCAGGGCACCAGATGGCTGTCACAGTGACCTCTGAAGACCCGTCACATCATAATAACATTTGCATGCTAAGTGACACACCCACCAGCGCCATGACAGTTGGCAGTCACCAAGAGAACTGCCCGGAATGTCCTCATGACGTGGAGACACAGAGGTGCAGGGGTGCTCGGGCCAGCGGCCACAGCGGGACACAGGCGCTGTCTCGCCGCGGGCACCGAGGCCATACCGAGCGAGGGATCATGGGAGGGGGACGATGGACCGGAAACAGCTCCCAAGAAGGGAAGAACGAGGCCGAGGCCAGGGGGCTCTATCCGGGTCCGGGGGCTTTGTTCAGCCTCTCGTGCCTGCGTTCCCCTGTGCCGATGGTCACAAGGTATACAGGTCATGCGGACCCCCGGGGCCTCTCAGTCCTGAGTCCCTACTTAATGGCCATGAATTGGAAACGGTCTGTTCAGAAGCTGTGAATCTGCAAAGGCCATTACCTCAGTCAACTTGGAGGACCCAGTGAGCCATGGCTCAGAATTCACCCCCAGAATCAGGGAGCGCCCCAGCGGTCAGAAGTGCCTTGCCCCACCCCATCGTTCTTTGTGAAATGCTGCTCCATTACCTGCTGTCCAGGAGTAAGTCCCCATCATCCGGCCTTTTGCTCTTCGTCTAATTGAGTCCAATCGTAAAGGGCCATGAATTCTTTAAGACTGACACGTCTCAGGGCAAAGCAATGTGGAACTGGGAGAGGAGGGATTAGGGTCACACAGGAAGCGCAGGGACGCCGTCAGAGCCCACGCAGCACAGGGGCTCTCCTGCCGGTGCTGGAGCGTGCTGCCCTGTCTACCTGCACAGGGGGACTCTCCCCGTCTCGCCGGGAGAAAAAGGAACTCTGGGAAGGCCCGTCTTCTCCAGGAAGAACCATGCATACTGCACCTGTGCTAACCCTGGCCCACCCCGTTTCCCCATCCGAGGAGTGGGAAGTCGGGCTAGCAGGTGGTGTGGCGGTTAAGGGCGCTGGACTGCCACAAGGCTCACCACGGTTTGAGTCCCAGACCTGGCTGCTTGTCTTTCTCGCTTTCTCTCTCTCTCTTCCTCTCTGGTCAAATTAAACTAAATAAAATAATTTTAAAAAGGGAGGAGTGAAAAGTCAATTTTCATCTTCTCCATTCTTTGGTCACTGAAAAATCTTGTGCCGTTTTTTTTTTTTTTTTTTTGGAGAGATTTTCACTATAGGGCGCATGCGCTCGCCAGACAGACAGAGACAGACAGAGAGACAGAAAGCGAGAAATCACCCCCCAGGGGAGATGGTCACGCCGCAATCCCTTCTCCTCCATTCTCCTCTCGGGATCTTGGGCACGCACGCACACGCACCCGGCGTGAGTTTTAAGCCACCGGGTCTGGGACATGAACCGCGGTCGACTACATGGGAGTCCAGTGACATAGCCATTACGCTAATTGCTGGTTCCCTTGTGCCGTTTTTTGTGTTCGTTAATTTGGCTCCACAATACATGCCGGTGTGAGTTTAAGCCGCCAGGTCCAGGATTCGAACCACGGTCGACTACATGGCAGTCCACTGACATAACCATTATGAGACTTGAACCTCAGGGTTGGCTGTGTGGGAGCCAGCTGCTGCAATCACCGGGTAATGGAGCTGGCTCTTGTTTTTAATATATCGAATTGTGAGGGGCCAGCAGGTGGCATGGTGGTTGAGGGCACTGGACTCTCACATGGACAACCACAGTTCAAGGCCCAGACCTGGCGGCTTGCTTCCTCACGTTCTCTCTCTCTCACACTCTCTACCTCTCTGGTCAAATTAAAAAATAAACAAAGTTAAGTAAAAAAATTCTTTTTAAAAATAATTATTTACTTTTTAAATTTATTCATTTATTTTAATTGACCAGAGAGAGACACAGAGACAGAGTAGGAATGTGAGAAAGCAAGCCACCAGGTCCGGGACTTGAACCATGGTGGGCCATGTGGGAGTGTCCTGCACCTTAACCACCATACCACCTGCTGGCCCCAATAAAATAATTCTTTTAGAAAAATATTGTATTTTGAGTCCTGTTTTCCTTCCTATATTTAAATCATATCTTCAAATACTTAAGTTTATTTATGACGCATCAAACAAAAGACAAAGGGCATTACTTTCACGAATCTACCTTACTTTTCCTTCTCAAGAGAAACAAGAGTCCTAAAGAAAATCCGTGATTGGTGGTGACAAGCCAGTCAGAACACCAGCCTGTGGGGACGAGCCAGGCACCGTCCTGCCCACGAGGTCCCAACCACGGCTCGGGCGTGTGCCATCACATGCGTGCTGTCCTGTTTCTGTATAGCTACACACACACCTATGTCCAAAATCCTTAGAAACCAGAGAGTCATCTTAAGGAAGGATATACTCTAATTATTCTGTCACTAGTACCTATGTCAATGTCCTAGGCCTTAAACTCTTCTTTGGGGCGGAGAGGTTTTTACTATAGGGTGCATGCGCTCGCCAGAAAGACAGCGAGAGACAGAGAGACAGAAAGTGAGGACTCACTCGCTAGGGGGATGGCCACGCAACAATCCCTTCTCCATTCTCCTCTGGGATGTTGGGCACCCTGCATAGTGGGCGGGAAACTAGGTGGGTCATTATCCTAAGTCTGCCACCAGCATGCAGTCTGTCCTTGGGCAAGTCCCCGAGTTCTCGGAGCCTCCACTCACCTCTCCCACACACTACTTCAGGTCATCCCTCCCTCTCTGTTCTGGATGACAGAGCCAGCTGTCTCTCCTTAGAAGAGTGACAGTCATTATCAGGGGATGTACCTTAAGGAGATGATTAAAA
Source organism: Tupaia belangeri chinensis (assembly GCF_000334495.1). NCBI lineage: Eukaryota > Metazoa > Chordata > Mammalia > Scandentia > Tupaiidae > Tupaia > Tupaia belangeri. The sequence continues at coordinate 5,320,637 of NW_006160165.1, read as the reverse complement.
TCAGTGTAGGCATCCAAAGGAGAAGGACTCAACTCTCAAGTGGAGAAAGCTCAAATAAGTTTGAAGTAGGGACCAGCAGGTGGCCTGGTGGTTAAGGTGTCAGACACTCCCACATGACCAACCATGGTTCAAGTCCTGGACCTGGTGGCTTGCTTTCTCACTTGCTCTCTCTCTCTCTCTGGTCAAGTTAAAATAAATGACTAAGTAAATAAAATTTAATAAATAATTCTTAAAAGAAAAGGAGTTTGGAGTCTATTTCTACCCTTTCGGTCTAAACAAAGGAGCATCCTTTAAGCTATCGACATAGCTCTCCTCACGGATAGATCGTGACCCGTCTCATTCCTGTCCGGGACTCAAGCCATGTCCGACCGCGTGGGAGTCCAGCTTTAACCACCACGCCACCTGCCAGCTCCCGGCCGGTGACTTTC
>NW_006160165.1:5271080-5319082 GCF_000334495.1 Tupaia belangeri chinensis | reverse complement strand
GTGGGCCCTCTTGGGGGGGGGGGGGGTCGTCTGCCCCGGACGCGCCTGCGCAGTGGTCTCCCTTTAGTGACCAGTTTTCCTCCATCACCAAGGCGGTTCCCCCCGGACCCATGTGGGCGGCCGAAACCGACTGCGTGATGACGTAGAGTAGGTTCGTTAGAGCCCCGAGGGTCGGCTCGCGGCGCACGGGGGAGGGCTCCGTTAGCGTCTCAAGGAGGCTATGCGAGGACCCCCGAAAGCTCTGCTCTCGCGCGCCTCTGAGCCAGGGGCTGCCCTGGGCAGGCCCCGGCCCGACACGTGGCCCCCGCCCCGGGCGCGCCCACCACCCTCCCAGCGGCCCGTTCCCGGTGGTGCGCGAGTTGCCGCCGCTTAGGAAGCACCCGGGTCCCTCTTGCAGAGGCGCAGCTCCCTTGTCTGAGCGACTGCTGACGCGCAGGGCTCCGCGGTCTTGGGAAGCCCCTGGAGAGCCCCAGTCCGGCCGTCCCAGCTTAAGGAAGCGGGTCGGGGGGCCGCGCGGGCGGGACGGGCGCCAGGCTCCCTGCCGGGGCAGGATCCCCTACCCGGTCTCTGCAGGGCCAGGCCCAGAGGGTGCCCTTCCCGGGGCTGCTTGTTCCCGGGGGACGAGTTATTTATAGTCTCTAATTACGCCTTGCTTTCCCAAGGTCTGTGGGGCACTGTCTTCACAGAATCCCAAACCCCGTGTCCTGAACCGAATCCTTGGGTAACAGGTTTGAGCCCGGGAGCTCTCAGTTGATTTTAAAGATTAGCTACTTTCTGTAGGCCAAGTGATTTTCCTCTTTGTTTCATTTGCATTGAGTTTGAGACCGCTTCATTTTATTACTGGATGGTTATTTCACCTTCCACTCCGTAAATTAGTAGAGGCAGTCCTGTCTCATCAGTAGCCTGTTCAGCTCTGACAATCCCGGACCCAGGACCAAGGTTTCAGACTCCCCGCTGAGCTCTTCTCTGGGAAGTTCATTGCAGTGTCCTGGCCCTTGCTAAAGCAGATAGGTGAGAAGTCGGGCAGAGGGGTGGGAGGTGAGCTCTGCCCTCCGAGAGAGCTTGCTCGCAGCAAGGCAGCAAGGGGAAGCCTCCGGTCTGGAGCAGAGAGCATGTGCCAGGCCGGCACCCTGCAGGCACTGGCTGAATTTGTCAGTCTGATGAGTTCCTTGGCCCAAGGCTCTGGCAGTGTTGGCGCAGCTGCCAGGCCCTGTCACCCTGGGCACTGCCTAGCCCTTGGCATGGGGTTTATGAAGCCTCTGCTAAGGCGGTAATAGGCACGGCGGACTCTGTGAAGCACGCTGTGTCTTACAGTTGTGTGCACTGTGGAGAGAAACCTTCTAAGTATTTTTATTTAGAACAGTATGATGGTGTGCAGGAAGCCAGGTAGCACCCGGCCAGCCAGGGTTGGATCTTGGCCCTGTTGGCCTCACACCTGGGATACTGATGGGATAGAGAATTGGAAAGAGGAGTGAGGTGTGACCAGCCTCCTTTGGGGATTGTGCTGGGGCACAGCCTCTCTCTGTCACCTGTTCTCTGGCGTTAAAAAATACTTGGAGGCCCGCGCTGTGGCCTGGTGGTTGAGGCAACCAGACGCTACGTGGCCAGCCACATGGTTTTAGTCCCAGCAGCTTGAGAAGCACGCTGAACTCCTGCGTGTGTGCATGCCCCAGATCGGTATCGGGTCAGGACACGCAAATGAAGAGGGGGTTGCAGCATAATCTTTCCTTTTATTGGAGGGGTGCTGTCTCCCTTTCCCTCTCTGTCTTTATCAAGCACTCACACTGGAGAAATTGGGGGAAAATTTTAGAATAGCATGAAACCCAGTTTTGATGGAAATCTGAATTATATGCTCTAATCTTTTTTAAGAATTGTTTTATTTAACTTGAATTATTTTATTTTAATTTAACCAGAGAGGGACAGAGAGAGGGTAAGTGAGAAAGTAAGCCACTGGGTCTGGGACTCGAACTGTGGTTGCCCATGACCAGCACCTCTGAGCACCACGCCACCTGCTGGGCCTGCTCTAATCTTCTAATTGTGACTTTTTCAGTTGTAGACAACCAAAATAGCAGTGTTTAAGTCTGTACAGTTTGGGGGGCTTGGTTTTTTGGGTTTTTGTTTTTTTTTTTTAATGTACCAGCCTTATTTAACGGCATTGCAGAGCTTAAATGGGATCATGCCCCAGTGCACAGTAAGGCCGTAACCCTGAAACACCAGGATTGCGGGGGAAAAGTAAAGAAGGGTGCAAGGTGTGGAGCGAGGATGGCGAGATGCTTCTCAAATCTAGCTCTCTTAACATAAAAAAGTAAAGTCTTTTCTAGAGGAGTATTTCCCCACCCATGTCCTCAGTCTAGTCCTGTCTAGAAAGGCAGGAGCGGGACTGGCACTGTTTCGATTGGTTGATCAGAATCACAACTCTTACTTCCTCAAGTTACATATGGAGGCTTGAAACGGGTACTTTGGGTACTTTTCTTCGGCTGGGCAGGCCCTTGCAGCTGCAGCCAGGCTTAGGGCATCCCCCTGAGGTGGTGGGTGTTCGTGCCCTGCAGGCAGGCTTACACAACCAAGTCAATACAAGGTCTTGCCACTCCCTCCTCCCCCACCCCAATTGGAAAAGTAACGCTGGGGAGGGTAGGCAGTGCTCTGACACGCTCAGTGGTGCAGGAGAGGGTTCTGTTTCTACTAAGTTCAAGCTGGGCAGGCAAGGCAGGTTCATGGTTTACCGAGCAAACAGTAATAGCTGAGTAACTATCAAAATGTGTTGCCCAGGTTCAAGGACAAGGAACAGCTCCTTTAAAGGCTTTTTAAAATTTGCACAGTATTTGGAAGGAATGACTTAGTTCTCTGAAACAAACCCGAAGAAGGTGGCAGCCATTGCCTAGCAGAAACGGGGTTGTTGGTGGAGTGTGCGTTAGCATACCAACTCGTTCCCTGTTCTCACCCCTGCCCAACCAAGTTGGAGTGCCTGATGCAGTTGGTGAGCGCAGGCGCCACTCTGGACGTGTCCACCTCACGGTACGCGCAGACGCCGGCCCACATCGCGGCTTTCGGAGGGCATCCTCGATGCCTGGTCTGGCTGATCCAAGCAGGAGCCAACGTGAATGAACCGGTAAGAGTGCGAGCGTGCGGGCTCTCGTTTGGGCTCTCTCCAGCTATAACTGCCTACTCGACATGTCTGGGCTTTAATTAGTGGTTGATACTTTACCTGAGGGTGGACTAGGATTTGTGTTCTTTAATTACGTGTGGGTAACGGGCCCTTCCCAGAGGAACGCTCTCTGTTTATGGAGAGCATCCACCTGTCAGTGCCTCCTGCAGCCACGGGAACCCAGGGCTCAAGGTTATGGCTGGTAATTGGAGGAGGCTGGCCTGGAGCCCAGATTTCTTTGCACCCCTGCTCCCAGCTGCCATAGCTCCGGCTCCACAGGTAATTGGGAAAACACAGCTGGGTAGCACGAGAGCGGCCAAGTCAGCTCCAGGGTGAGTTAATGTTGCATCAGGGGACGTTGGGGTGATAACTGGGTGCAGATGTGGAGCTAGTTCAGGTGGGAAGAGCCACTCGGACTTGGCATTTTTAGGTGAAGTGTGCACACGAGTGTGAGTGGGCCACATTTTTTGTGGCATGTTTTCAGTATCTTTTTTTTCTTCAGGATTATTTTATTTAACTCTATTTTAGTATGACCAGAGAGGGACAAGAGCAAGAGAGAGGGGGAAAGTGAAAAAGCAAGCCAACAGATCCAGGGCTTGAACCACAGCCGGCCATGTGGGAGTCCAGCGTCCTTAAGCACCACACCACTTCTCGGCCCTGTCTTTAGTGTGTTTTCACAGAGTGAGACATGCACATTCAGTGACCTACATCTAGACGCGGAGGCATCCGGGTCAGTCCTAGGGCCGCTCCCTTCTGTTGGGCTGGGCCGCCGGGCCTGGCAGCTGCTTTTTATGCCATTTTATCTGCTGCTGCTTCTCCCAGTCATCAGGGTTCATGGTGTGCCAGGCAACTTGTGTATCCTTGCCACTTCTCTGTCTTTCCCAAGGTCAGTCCCTTGATTATAACCAGTAGAAGGTACTTGCCCCTCTCCAAAACATAGCTCAGCTTCCCCCAAGCAGCACATAGTGGAAAAGAAGGTGTTTTCCATCCTGGTTTAACAAGGGTCAGTGGAAGGGGAGAGTCAGGGACAGGGGGGCAGTTTGTTCTCCCTAGGAGATTTTTACAGCGGGGCAGTGCAGGGGGGGTCCAGAATTGTAAGCCTGTTACTGCAGCTCTGGACAGTGGCCTGCAGGTCACTGGCCCTCTCCCCCTTCCCTCCCACCTCTGCAGCTGTGCCTGTAGGCGTGTGCATCCCTGCTGCTCTTGCTATACACACGTGTCCGAGAGTCAGGGTGACCCTCTGCATGCCCATAGGGCCGGGCCTGGGCGGGCTATCCCCGTTCCCCTCCCTGTCTCCTGGTAGGAAGGGCACTGCTGGCTACAGTCCAGGATCTGCCACCTTTAGGTAAGTCACTTGGTCTGTGGCTCAGTCTATGAACAGAATGTGGCTCTTAATCCCATTGGTGGCTGCAGTTACTTCTTTAACAGGGAGTGGAAGTATAGGATATTTTGTGTGTGCATTTTCATTGAGCTGTTACATAGCACCAAGTTTATAGAAAGGTGTAAAGAAAATGCCTAACCTTGCTTTTCTGACCTTTTTCAGTCTTGGAGTTTGCTTTTCAGATAGTGTCTTACAGCGGTCTACACTAGTGAGTGGGCATGAGCGGCAGGTGTGTCCCTCTGCTCTGCCTCCCTGTGGGTATCCAGCACCCCCGTGTACTCCCTTTGTGGGCGTCCCTAAGGCTCACCTCTCGCTAGGCTGTCCTTCGACTTCGTTAGGTGTCTTGGAACTTCTGAAAGGGTCCTAGGGCATGTGGCTTCCGGATGGATAGAGCTGAGGTCAGTCCCCGTCCCATAGTGGTTGGCGAGCTGTCTCACGGCAGGCACCATGACCTCCAGGTCACAGCGGCCCATCGTTAGCTTCTCAGTGCATGGGTAAGTCACCTGGAGGTAGACTGTTTTTCTCATTTCCCATGGACCCTGTTAGAAAGCCCGGTCCAGGTCGGAGCAGGCAGGTGGCATGGTGGTTAAGGGTGCTGGACTCCCACGTGGCCGACTGAGGTTCAAATCCCGAACCTAATGGCTTGCTTTCTCGCCTACCCCCCACACTTTGTCCCTCTCTGGTCAAATTAAGATAAATAAATAAAGTCAAGTCATTGTTTTTAAGAAGAAGAAAGCCAGGGCCAGGTCTTCTCATTCTTCCTGTGTGGGTGTAACTTTTGTGACCCTGGCAGTGCTTCTTGGTCCTGTGCTGGTTTCAGCCCTCCCTAGTCTCACAGTCCGATGGCAGGCTAGCTGCCGACAGCCAAGTTCATCTTTCCTCACAGTCAATGGAGATTTCCTCGGCCAACACTGGGTGAGCCTGTGAGATTCGCTGTCTGCTGGCTGTGTTCCCTGTTGCTCCAGAGAGGAAGGGAAGTGCTTTCAGTTGATTGACTTTTAGCAAGTGCAAGGCATCTCTGCAATGCCCCTTCTAGAATTGTGCTGCCATTCAGTGTTGCCTTTAGTATCTAGATAGAAGTCATCGTTTTCTTTATTAGAAACCACAATGCCTTGCCTGTCTTCAGGTTTCTGGCACCTGTCCTTGCTGTAGTTTTGGGATCACATGGTACTCCCCCCTGCATCCTTCAACTTAGGATGCACGTGCTCACTGGAGAAGGGCAGAGAGAGGGAGAGTGAAGACTCACCCCCTGGGGAGGTGGCCACCCTGCTGCCATCCCGTTTCCATTCCCTGTGTACCTGGCATGTTTCTGAAGCCACCGTCCGGAACTCAAGTTGTGCAGTTGGCCACATGGGATCCATCTGCCTTAACCTCCACACCACCTGCCAGCCTAGACACAGATACTGCGGGGGTGGGGCCATGTTTACTGGAGGCTTGCTTAGCCTTGGGTTTTTCCTTAGTGTTTGTTCTGCCCGTTCTTATTTATTTACTTTTAAGAATTATTTTATTTAACTTTATTTATTCGCTTATTTTTTATTTAACCAGAGAGGGACAGAGTGAGAGAGAGAGAGAGATCAAGCCGCCAGGTCCAGATTCAAACCCTGGTGGGCCATGTGTGACTCCAGTGTCCTTAGCCACCACACCACCTGCTGGCCCCCGCCAGTTGTTCCTGTAGAACACAGAGCAGGAGCTCGGTGGCTTTGCCCTATCTTCTTTTTTTGAAAGGTTTTCACTATAGGGCACGTGTGCTCGCCAGGCAGAGAGAGACATAGAGACAGAAAACGAGAAATCACCGCCAGGGAGGATGGCCACACCGCAATCCCCTCTCCTCCATTCTCCTGTTTCAAGCCACCGGGTCCGGGACGCGAACCGTGGTCGACTATGTGGGAGTCCAGCGACATAGCCATTACGCTAACTGCTGGTCCCCTTGCCCCATCTTCTGAAACAGTATAGCAACCCCTTTTTCATCTTAGTCCCCTTTTTTTTAGTCTTTTTTTTGTTTTAGGGCGTGTGCACTTGCCCAGAGACAGGCAGAGACTAGGAAAATGAGAACTCCCCAGGGGCATGGCCAGCTGTAATCCCTTATTCTCTATTCTTCTCTAAGGGTTTTGGGCATGGACGCACTCATGTCCAGCCACAGGGTCTGGGACTCAAACCACATGGTGGACCATGTGGGGTCCAGCTGCCTTAACCTCCACGTTATCTGCTGGCTCATCTTTTCATCTTATTCCAAAGGTAATTCTTTTTTATTTTGAGAGGTTTTTGCTATAGGGCACATGCGCTCGCCAGAAAGACAGCAAGAAATCGCCCCCTAGGAGGCATGGCCACGCTGCAGTCCCTTCTTAATTCTCCTCTCGGGATCTTGTGCGCACACGTGTGCACACACGCCCAGCGTGAGTTTAAGCCACTGGGTCTGGGACTCAAACCATGGTTGACTACATGGGAGTCCAGCGACATAGCCATTATGCTATCTGCCGGTCCCTCCAAAGATAATCCTAAAAACCTTTTTCTTGAGCATTTTGTATAGACTTCTAAATCTTAGTTATGGTTTTCCTGGCAGTGTTTTTGTTTTTAAAGAGGTTTTTGCCTTAGGGCACCTGTGCTCTCCAGAGAGAAAGACAGAGACAAGGGGAAAGGGAGAAATCACCCTGGGGGGCGCGGGGATGACTGTGTTAGAATCCCTTCTCCATTCTCCTCTCAGGATCTTGGGCATGCACGCACATGTTTTCGAGCCACCAGGTCGGCCACGTGGCAGTCTGGCTATAAAACTGCTGTGCTGCCTGCTGGTCCTTCTAGCAGTGTTTTGATGTAGTGTGTGTCATTGTGTATGACTTCCTGCTTCCCCTTTTGAGAGACTAGAACTTGGTTTGTGCTTTCTCAAAAATTGGGAGTTCACTTGATTGGTCCTTGCACGTGGCATTCTGTTTCTTTTTCTTCATAAATGGATTTTTCTTTTTACTTTGGGGGTCCTACCCCTCCCTCGGGTGTTGGCAGAGGAGCTGGGGGTATACTGACTTCACACGTGGACTGCCCTCTGAGCTGCTTCCTGCCCATTGCCCCTTACCTTGTAGGCGGGGCTGCCTGTGCGAAAGCAGCTTCCAGCACCACCGAGGGTGCTGACCCAAGCACTGCTGCTAGGGCCGGCAGGTGGCACGGAGCTGAGTGCTGGTCTCCCACATGGCCTGCCGCAGCCCAGGTCCCGAACCCAGTGGCTTGAAGATCGTGCCAGAAGTGTGTGCCCAAACTCCTGAGAATGGAGGAGAGGGACTGCAGTGTGGCCATCCTCCCTGGAGGGTGATTTCTCACTTACCCTCTAGATGTGTCTCTAACACCTGCCAGCACACATACCCAATGCAAAAAACTTTAAAAAAAACAGAGCCATAACGTAATGTCTAAGTCGCTGGACTCCCATGTAGTTGACCACGGTTCGAATCCCAGACCGTGGGACCAGCAGTTAGCATAATGGCTATGTCACTGAACTCCCATGTAGCCGACCATGGTTCTAATCCCGGATCCAGTGGCTTAAAATTCACACTGGGCACGTGTGCGTGTATGCCCAAGATCCTGAGAGGAGAATGGAGGAGAAGGGATTGTGGCGTGGCCATCCCCCCTGGGGGGTGATTTCTCTCTTTTTGTCTCTCTGTCTGTCTGGCGAGCGCCCCCGCCCTATAGGAAAAACCTCTCCGAAAAAAAAAAATTGCTTAGTCCTCAGCATCCCCAGATAGAAAGTCTTAAACTGAATTTTTGAACAGACACGACCACCTCCTCGCGATTCTTTGTACCTTTGGTTACATTTATTTTATCTCTTACTTATGTGAATACCTATGCAAATTGTATTTCAGATTGTTTTCATTCATATAGTGTGAACAAATTGCTGTTTTGGATGGTTGCATTAGCCTCTACAGTACCTTCCAAGGCTGTTCACTTTCTCTTGTTTTTGGTCATTACTATTTTAACTCTATTTATTATTGTTTTCCAATTTGACCAGACAGAGAGGAGGAAATTGGGAAAGGAAGCTACCAAGTCTGAGACTTGAACCAAGGTGGCCATGTGGGGGCCCAGCACCTTGACCACCACACCACCTGCCTGCCCCCAAGGCTGTTCCCTTTCTCTGACTCTGAGGCGTCACCATGCCACCTGCAGCGGCCCTTTCTGAAGCATAGCTCTGGTCCGTAGATGACACTTGCTGTACCATCTTGTCTGAACTGCGGTCCCAGCTCAGGGTCAGGGTAGAGAAGCGAGGTAGACGGGGGCAGTTCTGACTTGGGCTGCCGTCCTGGGCACGGAGGAGCGCTGCTGGGCAGACACCTGCCGCCCTCCTTGCTGCCTCCTGGCCGTGGCTCCTGTTTTAAAGTTGTTTTGTCACAGGACAAGTTTGTGTGGCTATGTGTGACACCTCTGTGCGGAGACCCTTCGCATAATCCGTTCAGGGGAGGCCCTGTGCATTTTGGTTATTGACTCAAACTTACACCTGGGCTTTTTATCTTTTCTTCACACTTTTTTTTTAAAGATAGATTTTTGCTATAAGGCATGTGTACTCACCAGACAGAGACAGACAGAAAGCAAGAAATCACCCCCCAGAGGGATGACCACGCCGTGATCCCTTCTCCAGTCTCCTCTCAGGGTTTTGGGCGTGCGTTTTAAGCCACCGGGTCCAGGAATCAAATCGCAGTCAACTGCTACGTGGGAGTCCAGCGACATAACCAGCACACCATCTGCTGGCCCCTCTTCACACATCTGTTAATCTTTGTGTTGTGCTTTGAATGTTGCTCACCGTCTTGTATTTCCAGGATGAGAGACCCCTGGCCCTTGCGGGCTGTTTGACCTAGGATGCCCGGAGCCCTGCCGGCTCTGAGTGTTGGTGCCGCTGCTCTGTCGTTTCAGGACTGCGAGGGCGAGACGCCCATTCACAAGGCGGCCCGCTCGGGGAGCCTGGAGTGCATCAGTGCCCTTGTGGCCAGCGGGGCTCAGGTCAAGTAAGTGTCTCCGTTGATTCTTCCAGTCACACACAGACGCAGTCCAGGGTGTGGTGGCGAAGGCAGCATTTAGGCCAGCAGAGGACCAGGGACGGTTTTAAAATTAGTGTAATTTTGCCTTTTAGGTCCCTGGGTGTTAGAGATAAACTGGATTCAGCTGGCCGTGCGCAGAAGGGGAGCTTTATTTCCACAGCTCCAGGATTTGTGAGATGAGTGTGTGGCAGGATGGAAAGGACGGTTAACTGCTTAGGCTGTCACTTGGCATCACCGACTTTGCCACTAACTAGCTGTGTCACTGTGGGCAAGTCTCAGACTTTGCTCTGCCAAGTTTTAATTTTACAACGAGGGGTTTGGATTGGCTTAAAGTATCTTTTCAGACCCCTTTGTCGCAAACGTTTTTGAAGACTTAGTTCTGAGTTTTGGTTTCCTCATCTTAGTAGATGTGAGCCCGTTATGGCTGGATGAGTTACAGCTCCCCGTGTAACGGGCCAGCAGCCGTGCGTTGGCAGACTTCCGCAGGGCTGCCCGCTGCTGGTGCTGAGAGCGGGATTTAGGCCCCTCCCTGTTTCGGCCAGTTTGCATCAACTAGTTGATTTATGGCTTGATAGAACCGTCTTAAGGTTAAAGTTATTAATTTAGAAATGTGATCCTTTGTGCAAATTATTAGTTAGCCATGGCATTACATGTTTATTTTAGGTATTAAATTAATTTGTATTAACTTTCTCTTAAAGATTTATATTATACAATTTTTCTTCTGCAGTTCACAGCATTAACAAAATGGATGCGGTTTTCACCCTTAAATGTTGAGTGTAAGCTATAGAGCTGTAGTAACCAAGATAACTGATAATGTCAGCTTTTCTGTTTTATCTTAAGTGTTATAAATAATTCATAAAAATTCATTATAAACCACTTTATTCTAATTGGAAAAGTGAAAATGTAAATGTTGGGAGAAATAAAACCCACAACACTAACTTAGTTTAATTTAACCCTTTGGTTTCCATTTCCTGTTTTGACTCTGTATTATAGTAAATAATGAAAGTAGGTCCCGGGCAGCACAACAGCACAGATCATCGTGAGGCCTGAGTACCTGAGGCCGTAACCAGTCTCTTGGTACCTTGGCTTCTGTTTCATCGAGAGTTGTGAGCAAGGTTAGTCTTTAGTTTGGGCTTAGAGCCTTTACTTACGTGGCAGTTCAGCGCTATAAATAGGGCCTCTGTCGTAAGTCTGTTACCTCGCAAGGACCCTGTGACTTCGTTTGTAGTTATGACTTAAGGTAATGTACAAACGATCGTGTGGGTGTATGTTCTACGAGTTTAAGTCATTGAGGTCATTCTCAATGGATCGCTTTAAAGTTAGGATTTTCTTAGCTGCATTTAGATTAAAAACTCAAATCTTTGATTTTAATAGAAGCTTTGAAAATAAATACAGAGTCATATATAACACAATTGATTTAATTGCTTAATTGCCATTTGTTGAAATAATGGATAGTTAGAAGCGGATCGCTTTAACAACTTACTTTTCTAAACACTACTCTTAATCGGTCCTAAAATTTTCTTACAAAGATGTCAGTTTTATTCATTTTAATGGATAACTTAATCCTATTAGCCAGTAAATATCATTATGTCCTTTTTTCCAGTAGATGTCTTTTTAAAAGTGAGAATCTTCTATTTACGATTCTGTCCTTGGTTACAGGACCCTCAAGTGTCTCTTTTCCACCAGGTGTGGCCGAGCACGGCCTCGGGGCCAGTGTGTTTTTCCTTCTCAGTATAAGAGCCACCCCCTCAAGACCCTGCGTACGGTGACATCCCTGCACTGAGCTCTCAGACACCTCCTTTCTGAGAACAGCTTAGCCCGAGCTGTCTAGCTAAAAGCACTTTTTGAAAGTATGTCTCTGGCCTTGAAAGAGAGCACTCGTAATCATAGTTGCTATTATATATGTGGTCATTACATTTTAATATTGAAAATGTCAGTTTTGCCAGTAAGTCAAGTTGAAAACTGCTTTTTGATATCTGCTCTGCACATTTTTGTAGCTCACCCCCATTTAGTCTCCCGACATCTCACTTCGAAGTCCCAGAACTACGGTGCTTAGGTCTGTTCTACTCATTCTCTGTAATGCTCTCATATGGTAAGGCCTAGCCAATAATGTGCCTTCTTTGTTTGTTTTAAGAGAAGATCAAGGGTCATAGAATTAATTTACTTATTTAATGTTGCTTATTTTTTTCCAGTTCAGAATGGGCCAGATTATTTATTCTTCATATTATGTAATTACAAATTTTGTTGTTTTTTTTTCTGTGAATGGATTAAAAGCTGCCTGTCAGTATTATGAATAATTGTTGCTTTTAATATATGTACTTACATGAAGCGGCCCGAATCTTAAGCCGTGTGCTGTTTCGGTTACCAGGTAGATGGTAAGAGGGCGAGTGTGCTGAGTAGCTAGAACGGCTTATTACATTATTACTGTTAATGTAGGTTGCAGCTATAAGGTAACGCATTTCAGCCGCTGTGCATCGTATTAAATTTTCTAGCACCACACGTGAGTATGTTAATGGACTTTCTTTTCTTCTCTTATTTTAGATCTTGAGTTTTGGTGCCAAGTTTTCTTTTCCTCATGAGATTCTGTTTCTGGCTTAAACCATAGGCATTACTGTTTGCCATTGCTTACATCTAAAAGCTAAATACACAGGGTCAAATCTCAGTTCTGTGCCCACGCTAAGTGTGTGTGTACTTCAGAGGGCCTCGCCCGCAGCGTCCAAGGGCAGCTCGCGGTGATTGCTTGAGCGCTCTTCTCCCCGCGCTGCCCCCGTGTAGTCAGGGCTCCCCGTGCAGCCGGTACGTGAGCGCTGCTCACTCCCCTCAATTCAGGGGAGAGGTGTGTGCCAGCAGTGCTCTTGGGGTGGCAGGATAAGTAGCAGCGAGCTAATCGCGTCTGTGTGGTTTTGGGAAAGGCCATGGAAAACTCGCTGTCCGTGTGCAGGAATTACGGTGGCCCTGCACACCGAGGCGAGAGGTCGCCAACGTGGTCAGTCCATGGTCTGGAGCCTTGGATTCACCTTTGCTCTAAGCGTTTTGAAACCAGTTCATTTTAGCCAATTTGCCTTATTTTCTTGAGAGAAAGTGGAGAATGCTTCCGAGCCATCCAGTAGCTGGATGGCTTGTCTTATGCCATGAGGCGGAATCCAGAGCGCTAGCTGGACTCGGAGTGAAAGCAGACGGCAGGTGTCTCAGGCACGTCTGCCTGTCCATTGAGTATCCCGTTACACAAGTGATGTTCAATGGCAGAGCCATTGCATGCGTTTCTGGAGGAGAAGCTTGCTTGCTTTTTTAATTTAAAGAATTGTTTTATTTAACTTAACTAATTTTAATTTGACCAGAGAGGGAAAGTAAGAAAGCAACCCGCTAGGGCTGGGGCTCGGAACCGTGATCGACCATGTGGGATTCCAGCGCCCTTAGCAACAACCATGCCACCTGCCTGCCCAGGGTAAGCAGATCTCGAAGTGGGCTCTGTGTGTTTGAATTGTTTTGATCCCAGGAGAAATTTAAGTGTGGTAATGAAATAGCTACAAGAGCATCTGTAGCCCTGTAAGAAGTTCAGGAACTCCTCTAAAGACATCTTTTTTGATCAATTTAGAAAATAGGCAGAGTTGGCCATAAGGACCAAAGGCTAGAATGTGTTGATAGACTTTTCAATGGTGAAAAAAAAAAAAAGCCACTGAATTGTGTGCAAACCTCCGCCAGTGATTAGTCAGGTGCAGCGCTGGCCAGGCCTGCCGGCCTTCATTCATGCCTGCCGAGCCCCACCTGGCAACAGTGCCCTTACAGGACTGCCTGGTTAACAGCATTGTCAGGAATTGGCTTGAACGTTTTTCCTTTGGCGAAATTCACCCTAGGTTGCTTCTCAGTCCATTCTCTTGGAATTTGCAAGGGCCTGTTGTTCACTCATCTATCCTGCAAAGTAACTGTCCAGTTAACGAAATTCACTGGAACTGAGACTAGATTCACATTTTCTGATTCTAGAGCCTTTGAATTCTAGTTGCCCACACATCCTGGTATTAGCCTCTTTGCCTGTCTCTACGATAACCCTGTCTGAGCTTGTGCTTCCTGCTCTTTTCTTTTATTATAAAAGTATTTCAGGGTGGAGGAGTTTCTTCCTGAGGTAGCTTTTAGAGTCCTGCCTGCCAGGCTGAAGCAGGTGGTGGGCTGATAGAGTTCTGAAGTTGACAGCAGATTTAGTTCAGAATTTCAGTTGCGTTCGTAATGGCTCAGATATACATAGATTTTAATATTTTTTTAACCACTGCTTTTATAGATAGTGCTTTCAGGTAAAACCAATGATTTCTAAATCCTGGTCCTTCTCGCCTGTGCTAAATTAAAGTGGGAGCTGTTAAATGCTTCCTCAGCTCGAACGATGGGCCTGTATTTGGTGTGTGAGCATAACCGCAGTTTAATTGTAAGGCAGGCCATTCCAGCAGTGTTGAACTTGAAATGAAAACTTGGCACCAAATTTATTCAGGTAGAAACTTTTAAAGAAATAGTTGCTTCCTATTGTTAATCAAAGACTATATTTAAGAAAGTCTTGATAATTATATGAGAGTTTGGATACCAAAGGGTTAAAAATACACGTATTTCTTTTACTGAGGAAATAGTAGATGTTTGCTAATGTTCTGTCTACAAATGGACATAATTCGTAATGTTTTTTATGTTTTTTTTTTTTTTTAATGATTCCATGTATTTGCTTATTTCCATCTAGGAATAGTTACTAATGTATTTGAGATACAGCATACCAAATTTTAAAGTAACCAGAATCGTGAGTTGATGGTTTCTAGTCCATAATGTTGAACTTTTGTTGAATATTGATATATTTAAATTGGCTTCATGCTAAAAATTTTCCAAAGGTAACTTAAAAGGCAGTGTTTGAGCGATCGCTCACAGTCCAGGTAGTCACGGGACAGTGACTTCCGCTCAGTAAATATGCTTCTGCACCTCTGCGTGTGTATGTATTTTTAATCCAAATGTTGCCTGCAAATCTGTGATCCCTTATTATGTAAGTTTCCTGTTTTATGAACCATTGCCCGTTTTAAATCACACAGAAGATTCTGAACCTGTAAAAACCACACATGTCAATGTTTTACAGCTACGTAATTCGAATTGACTTGATTTTTTCAAGTAACCCTAGAAAGGGGAGCATTCCATATAGCAACTGCTGAAACTGCCACAGTGCTTCTCCGGCCCTTACAGCTGTGGCATTGAATGTTCAGTATCGCTTCCTTTCTGCACTCGAGGCGTACTGTTGAGGTATTTGTTGCGGTGATTGGTTTTAATGCTAATCTAGGAACTCAGATATAGATCCTTTAGACTTGCATGCTTTGCTTACCCTCATTTATGATATCTACCTTTTTATTTGTAAACTAACAATAGCTAAGTTGAGATCAGAATTTTAACAGAAATACTATTTATATAAAAATCGTGGTTATCCTTTATTGTCACATGGCATTAACCAAAAAATAAAATAAACATCCTGAGGTGATGTGATATTGTATTTCAGGTATTTCCTGACCTGTGGTTTTTCAGAATTACAAAACAAAACTCAAACTGCTCCCATCGGGACAGCCTGCGTTCTGGTGTCGTGGCACTATAAGTGGAACACGGACGGACATCCACGGGCAGCATCAGGGCTTGGTCGGTCTGGAAGTTCTTTGGAGGAGAGTTAATGCCTTGTTCAGGGCAGTCACATAAAAAACATAGCATTATAAGCGTTGGTGGTTTCACCTGAGTGAGGTTAGTCCAGCTAGGTTGATTTTTGCCAGTTACTCGGCCGAACATTACTTCACAGCTAAGATTCTGAGTCTTCGTGTGCTTTAGTATCCCAGTGCTGTCAGCAGTCCTGGGAGTCCTGTAGCAGCCGCCATGCGCAGGGTTGTGGCTTCCGCAGCATGAGAACCAAGTACTAAATAAGTTCTACCAAATGATCCTTCTGTAATAAACTACAAGTTGCCAGCCTAAAAATTGGATTGTGTACAAACTTACTTGGCAAGAAAATCAGTTTCTTAAAGCTTAAACTGGAACTAGTTTAAGCATCAAGTCAACTCTCTCTGCCCATTTCTACAGATGTAAGAAAAGAGTGTTAGAGCCCAAAGAGCTGGACGAGGGCTGTAACGTGACCGGCACACACTCGTGCCTCCTGGGCAGGATGGGGTCTAAGTGCATCACACCAAAGAGGGCAAAAGTATGTGTTTTAAAGAGTTCACCTAAGAATATGCACAGTTTTACTGCCACAGTTTTCATTCAGAATACAATTTGAGAGTATTTTTTATGCAGTTTTGCCTGCTTTACACAACCCGCAGAATTGCAGGTGTGAAGACTGCAGTGCGATCAGTTTTGTCTTTGCTGGTGGTTCCCGTGTGGTCGTCCACAGTCAGTACCCATCATGGATTGAAGGGTGAAGGGTGGCTGGGTAGGTGAGCGTAAAACGTGTGAACTGTCCCTGTGCCCACTTCCTGGTGGAGTTTGGGAAGATAGAGCTGAGTAGCTTAGATTTCATTTCAGTATCTATTCAAACTGAAGCCTAAGTTCGAAGGCTTAATAAATTTCACACATTTTAACTAGGATTACTGCTTTAGCCGTTCACACATCAAAATAACTGCTTGATAAAGAGGAAGCCAGGTATGAAAATGGAATTTAAAGACCTATTGTTTAAAAATTGAGGTTTTAGAGCACTACACATTACCGGTGGTTATTTATTCTGACCTT
Organism: Tupaia belangeri chinensis; assembly: GCF_000334495.1. Lineage (NCBI taxonomy): Eukaryota > Metazoa > Chordata > Mammalia > Scandentia > Tupaiidae > Tupaia > Tupaia belangeri. The sequence continues at coordinate 5,302,833 of NW_006160165.1, read as the reverse complement.
TGATTTGGAAACCCATGAGATTTTCAGCCTTTATAACACATCTGAAATCAAAACTATAAAAACTTACTTTGTCCATATTAAAACCCCTTTCCTGATCTCCGCGTAAGGCACGAGAACGTGTGACAGGCAGCGCCTGGTGCCGTAGGGATGGCCTCTTCCGCGGCGTGCGTTCGCAGGGCCTTTCGCTTTACAGCCTCCTGAAGTGCACCTTCAGATGTTTTTCATGGTGGCTAACATTTTGTGAGAGATCTGGCAGGTTTTTTTTTTTTTCTTAGAATTATTTTATTTAACATTTATTTAAGTTTATTTATTTATTTTATACCCGACTAGAGAGGGGCAGAGTGGGGAGAGGGGGATGAGAAAGCAAACCTCCAGGTCCGGGACTTAAACCACGATCGGCCATGTAAAAGTCCAGCCCCCTTAACCACCACGCCATCTGCCAGCCCTGAGATTTGGCAACTCTAAAAAATCTTTTTGTTTGAATGAAGTAGTACACAAAACCAATAAATAGACATTTTTCAGGAAACCAATTAAGAGTAGAAGAATTGTCCTTCTGTTCAGCAAACCCAGGCTTCCTTGTATATGGTCTGTAAGCTATGACCAGCTTACACACTTCTAAATGGTCACACACAAATCTGCCGATTCTGCAGGTTCGTCTGCAGCGTCTGCACCACCCTCTGACCTCTCAGACTACAGCGAGAGCCAGGGTAGTCGGGCCAGGAAAGCCTAAACTCTGTACTGCCCAGGCCTTTACGCAAGAAGTGCCCCCTCTGAAACTACGTTAGGGATTACGGGATTCCCGATGATCATTTCAGACTAGCTTCAACTCTACACTTGAGAGCTGACCCTCCAACCTGCAGCTTTTTCACGTGAGCTGAGAAGACTTGGGTAGTCCAGTAGTAGGTGTAGGCGATAGGAGAGGCAATGGGAAGGAGGACAGCAATCTGGGCACTGGAGGGTGCTGGCTGGTTTTCGTTGCATGCCAAGAGTCAGACATGATCTCACAGATTGAAAAGAACTCGGTGCTGTTAAGTCAAACTCTATGTTGTTACATTCAGTTCCTAGAACCCGAGAGCTGCTGACCCTCTGGTAACTCACTAGAGGCAGAGAGGACACCTCTGTTCCTACTTCTGACTCTCACTTGGATCATGCTATGCAGAATTATACTCTCCACCTAATTCATTCTTGACTAGTCTGTGTTCCAGATCCTGTTTCCTGTCCAGAACCAGCTCTGGAATGTTTTGCTCTCCCTCTCACCCCTACGTCCCAAGCCCCACATTGCATGGGAAGCCAGTAGGCGTTCAATTTGACTGGGGGGTCACTACTTGCCTGCGTGGTCCCGTGTAGTATGAGCTGGCGGTCAGCCTTTTAACTCTTCTTTCTGTGAAAGTAAATGTTGAAGATAACCCGTAAGACCACCTGGAGACTTGACCCATCTCCATTCTGAGTAGAGTGGCCTCTGCAAGCATTTGGCTCATTCTGGTAAGAAGGGGAGACCTTGCCCATGATATCAGCCAAGGCCGCGATCTCCACGTATGGGCTTGCTTGCTTGCTTTTCTTTAAGCTTGTATTTTCTTCAATAAAAAACCTATTGTTCCAGCCCAAATGCAGTCAAGTGTTCAGCTCCTGAGAGGAGTGAGGACTTGAGCGTGTATGGGGCATTCTCTTTGCAGCTTTGCAGTGTGGCCCACCCCAGGAGCCTGTGAGTGTTCCTTAGTGGGTGGACATTTTCTATGGCAAATACCATTATGAAAATCTGTCTGCTGTGCTTTTTTACTCTCTGATCCACTAATTCCAACTCAGCTTTATTTAAGCTGGTGCTTTTCATTTGTCCTAATATTAAACAGTAGCTTCTCGTGTTCTGTCTATCTTTGACCACGTAGAGCCAAGTCCAGGCTTACTTATGAAATGGTTATTTCATCAACTTTGCTTATGTTCCAGTCTTCACCTCCTCGAATTTTGAAGAGGTTTAAAATTTCCATATGGTAACTGTTCTTTCTTTTCACATTCTTGACAGAGTAGACCTTCCTAGATCCGTCTAAAATGAAATGCCATTTACAAAAATTCACACTTGTGTTACACTTCAGTAACTGATTGGCTTCATTTTAGACATAGGTAACTCGCGTAATTCAGTCTGACAAAACCTCTGTATTCTCTTTCCATTTACTTTATATATTAAAACTTGCTACATATCTATTGATACTTGGAAATTTACAGAAAATTAATCAGAATTCACAGCCAGAAAGTTTTGGGCAGATACATTTTGATTTTCGTCCCTAAGAGCCCTACATTCGCCCGCCTTCTGTTTTTAAGGAATGTTGTTTCTGAGATTCTCCGGTCACGTCTCCCATGCCTGATCCGAGTGGTTTGGACCTCTCCTCAGCAGGTGCAGTACCTCTTTCTGTCCCGTGCTTTAAAATGCAGAGACACGCTCCGTGAGTACCCAGAGCCTGCAGACACCTATGTCTAAGGTTTGGGCCTTACGAGTGATGGCTAGGGCGTGGATGCACATGTAGAGAGACCAGTCCTCCATCCTGGCTTTGTGGTTCGCACTGTGCTCCCAGGTGTGTGTGCACACGTGTGTGTGATACCCCAAGAAGGACGAGCGTAGGGTGCTGGGTCCGGCCTTTGCCTTCTCACCTTCTTGCTGTGTGTGCAGCAGTTTGTGACCAGGGAGGAGACGTCATGGCTGCCGAGCACGTCTCCACGCAGCCCCTCTGCCTGCAGTTAACAGAACATTTGCTTCCTACAGCAGTGTACATCCTGGGCTTCCGGGGACGGCAAAATGGAGTTGCTTTTTGCTCCCTCAGCTTTAACTCCGTATTCTCATTAAGGCTTCCAAGTTCAGCCCGTTCTTTCTCTTCCTCAGATCTTTCTCGCATCCTGCTGGCAGACTGCTCTCCTCCGAGCCGTGCTGCAGTAGGAGGCACAGGCCTGTGCTTTTGGTGCACCACCAAGTGACCATGCTTCTTCGGCTGGTGGACTCTCAGCCCAGGGGGTGAATGCCCAGGGCAGGCCTGAAGGGTTCTCTCCAGGGCACGTCCTCTCAAATGTGCTCACATTCCAGAGTGTAGTTACTCCGGTGGGTTTTCCTAAGCAAAGACAAAGAAACTAAAACAGAATACAGAAGCACTCAGCTTTTCAGATCTCGAGGCTGAAGAGTTACTCAGAGGTCAGGGAGTCCGTGTGCTTCCACTTACAGTGTCACGTGCCAGTGTAAAGCGGGCTACGCCGCTGCCGTTTGTAGGAGGCCCGCTCTTAAATGCCATGGACAATGCAGTACATGTCTGTCTGTTGTGATTTCATTCAGGCTAAGGAATGGGTTATTAAAGTTAAGGGTAGCCGCAGTTTCAGGTTAAGTCTGAAGTTAGCGTAAACTTAGGTCTTCAGACTACCATAACACATCTTGAGAAGTTAAATAGGAAGTTGCCTTTTTAAACGTTAAGTATATTGATTTTTAAAAAGTGCTATCTCCCAAATCTTGCTTAGCAATCAGATGTGTATAAGATAAGTTAGTTACACAGCTTAGGATGATTAACTGTGCGTAGACTGTTACCCTTTTGTGCGCTGTCAGATAGCTAGTCAGTTCGTCAGGAGCTGAGCCGGGCACTTGCTCGCGGGGCGGGGCGTAATCCAGTGTCTTGTGTCACACAGCCTGAGGAATGCCAGTGGCCTGACGGCAGCAGACATTGCCCAGACCCAGGGTTTCCAAGAGTGCACCCAGTTCCTCTCGAACCTTCAGAACTGTCATCTGAACCGTTTCTATACCAATGGCACCTTAAATGGGGGTCCTCAGAATGTATTTCCTAACCACATTAATCTGGGAACGAATCGAAAGAGATGCTTGGAAGACTCGGAAGCCTTTGGCGTGAAGAAAGCTAGACCTGCAGGTGAGGCCACTCGTGGGTGGGAGGGACCCATCGCTTTCCTTTCTTTAACCTGTTTTCTTTTCCTGGCTGCACACGCCTTCGAGATGAGACCATCCCCAGGTGGTAATGTGGCCGGAGGACTCATGTGCGGCGGTGGAGATTCCCCCTTATTGCCGCTCTGAAGATGGGCCGCTTAATGAAGGGGAGGATGTGAGGGGAGTGTAGACACCACACATGTGAACGTGTATACGTAACTCTGAGCACCCGCACCCGTGTTTGCTCGCCTGAGTTAGAGTTTTTTTATTTGTTGTACCTGTTTGAAATATAACTATTTTTAAAACCTGCCGCTGTGCCTGGTTTTTGTTCTTTCTGTTGTTGCTTGTCGTGAATGTTCCGTAGCTTGTAAAGAGGTTTCAGTGGTCTGGCAGTGAGCATGCTTGCTGTTTGCAAGGTGACCCGAACTTTGGCACCTCTGCCGTGGCATGGCCATTGCGTCTCCAGACCCCCGTGTGTATCACGAAAGGTCTGGTATAAATTTGATGTTGAGGGTGTCTCTCAGGTAAGTCAGGTGAGCCGTCCATCTTTTTATAGGTGTTTTTTGAGTTTGCGTGTGGCAGTTACTCTTGCCGTTGAGACCCCCTTTCATATTAGAAAATGTCAGCTCTGTTCCTGGACATGAAACACGTGTCGGCCGCCGGCAGCAGCTTGGCAGTCATAGCCAGTGAGCACCATCTGCCTGTTACTGCTGTATGCACCTGCTTTATTTATACTATTTTTAGGGTTTTGCCCTGTGGTGTATGTACCCACCGGAGAGAGGCAGAGACTTAGAGAAAGTGAGAAATGACCCCCAGGGAGGGTGGCCACACCCCACTCCCTTCTGCATTCCGTCTCAGGATTTTGGGGGGCACGCATGCACATGTGCCCAACGTGATTTTGAAGCCGCCACATCCAGGATTCAAACCACAGCTTTGAGAGTCCAGCATCTTAATGGCCATGCCACCTGATGGCCCATTTAATCATTTTTTGTTGTTGTTTTTTGGGTGTTTTTTGGGAGAGGTTTTTGCTATAGGGCGCATGTGCTCGCCAGAGACAGAGAGACAGAAAGTGAGAAGTCACCCCCCAGGGGGGATGATCACACTGCAATCCCTTCTCCATTCTCCTCTCGGGATCTTGGGCATGCACGCACACGTGCCCGGCATGAGTTTTAAGCTACCAGGTCCGGGACATGAACCACGGTCGACTATGTGGGAGTCCAGCGACATAGCCATTATGCTAACTGCTGGTCCATTATGGTTCTTTTGAGAGAAATTTTTGCTATAGGCCATTTGCTTTCTTGCCAGAAAGAGAGAGAGACAGAGAGATAGCAAGAAATCACCCCCCAAGGGGGATGGCCACACCACAATCCCTTCTCTTCCTGGGATCCTGGGCATGCACATAAATGCACCAAGTGTGAATTTCAGCTGCCAGGTCTGTGACTCAAATCACAGTCAACTACATGGGAGTCCAGCGACATAGCCATTACGCCAACTGCTGGTCCTCCCATTTATTTTTAACTGACAATTGTACATGCTGTGTGTGACGTTTCTACGTATACAGTGTGTAATGATCAAATGAGGAGGGTCATCCCCTTGGAAATTCATCATTTGTGAGAATATTCAAAATCCTTTCTAGTGATTTTGAAATACATATTGTTAACTACCTCATTTAACTGAAGTGTATGCAAATGAAGCACTTTTTCCCATAAAGTTGATAAAATGGTGTTACCTTCTTCACGACTGTAAATCTTGTCACTATAAACTCTCGTGATGGTGGGACTATTTCACAGAAGCGAATGTACCAAACGCAGTATGATTTTTCAAACCTGGGGTCTGGGTAAGTGGCGAGCCTGATAATCTCTAGAAAGATGCCATATTAGGTGCATCTACATATGACCCATATCCACAGGCATCAGAGTGGGGCCCGTGATGGGAAAGTGTTCTGTGTTGTCATTTTGTTGTACCATGTTCCAATGTATTATTTGAATGTGTTTCTTTTTATTATTTGATTTTCGTCATAGGGCCTGTGTACTTGCCAGAGAGATGGGGGGAAAATGATAACTCACTCCTGGGGGGGATGGCCACACAGCAACCCCTTCTCTCTCCTCTCTGGATTCTGGATATGCACACAAGCCCAGCATGTTTTTCCAAGGTGCAGGTTCCAAGGCTCAAACCACAGGTGGACCATGTGGGATCCAGCACCTTAACCAACCATCATGTCACCTGCTGGTTTAAATGTATTTGAAGTCCCTTCAAAAGCATTTTGTCTCTTTGTTTTTCTTAGAATTATTTTATTTGACTTTAATAAATTAATTAATTTTAAGTTTGACCAGAGAGGGAGAGGGTAAGAGGTAGAGGGAGAGGGAAAGTGAGAAAGCAAGCCGCCAGGTCCAGGACTCAAACCGCAGTCAGTCATGTGGGAGTCCAGCGCCCTTAACCACCATGCCACCTGCAGGGCCGAAGCACGTGGCTTTTATAAACCGTCTTCGCATTGTTTCCTGCCTGGCCTGTTGTGTGCCCTAAGTGTTGGCCACCGCATCCCGTGCGCAGTCATTGTGTGTGAGTTGTGTGTCAGTCTGTGGCTAAAATGTCCTTCCCATTTTAAAAAACAGGTCATTTCCTTTTCTAATCAGACTCAGAAATGTGCATCGAGAGTCTAAAGCTAGGCTCGACGCTCCCGGTCAGATTGGTACCATCTTGTCCAGGTGTCGAGAGGTGTTCCGAGGAATACTGGTTTTTTTCCTAGACCTGGTTCCTGCAGAGATTGGTTGAGGATTTTACTTGCCTCCTCATGAGGTCTGGGCTGGATGGCCTGTGGTAGAGGCTGAGTGCACATGGAACCCGGGGCAGCCTTCCCACGCCTTGCTCAGCATGCTGGTCAGCGGGGTGGGGCCCGTAGTTCTCTCGGAGGCTGTCAGGTACTGAAGGTGCAGACCCAGGGGCCGAGTCCCAGCCCAGACGTGCGTTCTGGGCGGTGAGCGAGCCGAGGGCAGCACAGCGGGCATCTGCAAGCTGCTCGTGGTATGCAGCACTTGGCTGCCCCTTCTGTGCGCCGATGTGATGCAGTGGCCCCCCATAAGGGCACAGGCCCTCTGCACGTCTGCACGATATGTACGTGCTTACAGGCGTGTAGATAGATGAATGCACAGTTACACATGGATGTGCTCTACTGCAGCCCACAGGCCGGCTCCCCCACTCCATGTGTCATGTCAGTTTCCCACGTCCGTGCATGCGTGGAAACGGGTCTCATCCCACCCCACGCTGCCACTTTTCTCCTATGTTGGGGGAAAAGAGGTGGCTTTTTTTCCCTTTTACCATTATATACTCTGAAATGTGGGATTTGGGAGTCATTTCCAGTCACTAAAACAGGTTTTTCCTTTTCAGTCAGTACATAGTTTCCTTGGGTAGTTCATTTGCAGTTGTAGATCGTGGCTGACTGACTTTCTTTTTTGTTTTTTGTAAATTTTGACCTTTGTTTTAATTTGCTGTTTAAATGTACATGAGCTTAAGTTTAGCTTAGTGTGAATTACTCGTTTTGGTTGGTAAGTTTTTGGTTCTTATGCCAGAATAAAAATAACTGTTTTTTATCCTCATATAACATGCATATGTAATTTTTAAAAAATAACTTCATGTATAAAAAATATTCAGAAGAGTTCAAATTGTTTTGGCTTTTTTTTTTAATGTGCCTAGGATATTTTGACCATATGTAGTTACCTAGCATGGACCACACTAGTAAAACTGCCGTTCTGTCTTCCTGGAACTGAAGAAAGCACGTACCTTAGAAAGCTCCGGGCTGAGCCACCTCTTGGAGTGGGGTCACCGTGAGGTACACTCAACGTTTTTTTCCAACTTTGGGATCTAAGTCTGAGAACAGCCACTTCCCACAGCAAGTAGTCCTCTGCTCGCGGTAGACTCCCAGTATTCTACGTCGGAGTCAGCGCCCCTTGGAGACTGCATTCATGTAAAAGATGTTAAATGAATGACAACTTGGCCTTTTTCAGTTGCCTTTATATAAACTCTGGGTGGAAGTTACAGCTTATGTAAAGCATGTTGTGTAAAGTCACATCAGTATCAAAATGCAGGTCAGGCACGAGTGCGAACCTGAACCTGAACCTGGAGAGAGGACAGCGCCCTGAACGGCTGGATTTGGTGACCAGCGTGGCAGTGTCAGCCCAGCCTGGGCTTCTGGCTGTGGGTTTGCTGTTCCACTTAGCGCTGTTTGCTCAGGATGGCCAGACAGACGCACTTCGGGACCACAGCTGCAGCAGCAGGCTTACAGTCGGTTTACATTGTCCACGGTCCTCGTCAGTGTTGGAATGACCCACCACACTGGGTTGTTGGAATGTCAGTCATCCTGGGTAGGAAAGAATGCCACCCCTTGAGTGAGAATTTGCCTTCCGAGTGAGCAGTCGCCGTCATTTGATCGCGGCCTGGACTAGAGGTGGGATAAGTTGGGAACTAACCCAGTGCCCTACAGTGTGGTAGTGGGAAGGTGGGTGCCACAGGAAGGGTGTGTGACGTCACATCTCAGACGCTGAGTTGACACCACAGTTGACAGAAGTCATGCTATTGGACTCAGAATATGTAGGCGTTCATATAGAAACACCTTTTAGGAGGAGTGTCTGCAACATGGCTTAGAGTTAGCATTGGTACCTTCTTAGCCCTTCTTCCAGGGTGAATTAAAATAGGAGGTTCAAGAGCTCGAATTGGACCAGCACTATAATACAGTGGCTAAGTGCTGTGTGTGGGGGCCGCTCCCACAAGCCCAATCGGGGCTGCAGTTTGAGCCTCCGTGGACATGCGTGCTCCCGTGCCCCCAAGTCCTGACGGGACGCGTGGAGAATTGGAAGAGGGTTACAGCATGACCCTTCCTGTCTGTGGAGTTGTGCTGACAGACATCTGTGCCCCTTACAGTCCAGAGATCCTCCCAGAGGTGAGCTCTACGGCTTCCTCTGGGTCTTTGTGCAGTATACCACTTCTGAGGTTTCTACTGTTTACGCTTGCAGTAAACAGCGATTTTTCAAAATATGGCCAGAGTGAGAGAACGTGCCTAATCATGCTCAAGTAATGAGCGATCGCTTTGTCCCCATCCCTAAAGCTGTGGGATTGTACGGATACCACTCGAGCTACACTCGCAGACCAGACTGACACGTTCACTGTTTGATTCAGTGAATCGTGTGCACGAACTTGTTTTCTGCACTTTTGCCCCAGCAGAAACAAAACCAAGACTCGCAGCCATGCCTGAGAACAGTTTCAAATTGCAAGTTCCTTCCGTGTTTCCGAATGAGACCCCAGACCCCTTGGCCTCTCTGGAGCAGTTCTTTCTCAATGTTTCCTCCACCGTCTCCACCCTCTGCTGGAACTCCAGCCTTGGCAGGGGTCCAGGCTCTACAGAAGATTACCTCGGAGTAGAAGAACCTGTATTTTGATCCTGAGTGCTCTTGAATTTAGTGGGACCCAAGAAAATTGAGTAAGATGTGCTCAGTGGTGGGACACAGTAGTGGAGTTTAACTTGTCGGTGTTGGAGCTAGACAGGAAGAAATCGCCCCTCTCAACCACTTGGGAGTCCAGCACCTTTACCTGGTCTACACCACCAGCTGACCCCTGCACTACTTTTAAAGCTAGGTGAGGCCTCCTAGTTTGAAGACTTCGCACTTGACCTGGAGTAGTCCGTGTCGTGTCAAGTCTTGCTGAAACACTGGTCTCAGGGCCCTTTGTCCAGCCTTTGAGTTACGGGAAACCAAGGTGCGGACCAGAGTTGACCTTGTACGATCCCCTGGCACAGGTCTGGTCTGAGGTCAGCAGGGAGGATTCTCGGCCACGCTGGTAGGCACTGGTCTCACCTAGCAGCCCTGCCTCGGGGAGGGCTGAAGGTATAGAGCGAGTCTCAGGTAGGTCTCCCTCTAGGGCAGCGTTTGACATGTGATAGAAGTCTGCCCTCCCACCAGATGCCTGCTTTGTCGTTCAGGAGGGGTGAGGACACAAGTCAGGACCGTTTTCAGAAGCGTTCCCAAATCTCCCCTTTTGCTGTATGTAAAGCAGGAAAATGGAGAGAACACCTTCCTTTCCAAGTTTAAGAAAGAAGTGGACAGCCTTGGGGGGAGACATCCCACTTTCTGAGTGTCTGTAGACATCTGTCCCAAAGGCACCTCGTTATGTGTAGTGGGCCCGCAGGAGGAGGTGCCCAGGCCGTGATCTTGGGTTGTGAAAAGCAGCAGTTCAAGTTCAGGGTTAACACTTTGAGAGGCCCATTTTCACTGCACAGCTTGTAAAAATCACAGCACTTAGTGTGGCTGCAGCTTTACGGCCTCCCGCCTGTTGGTTGGTGGTTGAGCACGCCTCCGTTGTGGGTACTCGGGAAGGGACAGGAGGGCACTGGCGTAAAACCGGGTCACTTTGGGGACGCAGATTTTAGAAAAGGCCTTGCGAGATCTAGATCTGGAGGATCCAGCATGTCTGTTAACGTGTTAGTCATGTTTCTTGTCTGCAAGATAGGGAAGCCTTTGTTTTTAACCCTGTTACTGAAAATCCGTGTGCATGTCTAAAACCAGCACTGCGGCTTTGTTCCAGCGTTCCTTGTGGCTGTGAACGCTTCCTGCCTCCCACTCTCCTGCAGTCTGGTTTGAATGGCTCCCAGCGTCGCCCCCTAGCGGCCTGCGTGGCCTCAGGCCTGGCGTCCTCTGCTGCTCCGTGCCGCCTTCCTGGTCTCCCCAGTGCTCTGGGCAGTCTTCCTGGTGTGGTTTTTCTCGCTTCATGTGTTTTTTTTTCTGCTAGAAAGTAGGCTTCACTCGGAAGGAGGTGCTGTTCTAGACACTGTGTCTCACGGGGGGCGGGGGGCACACTCCTACCGTCAGCAAGTTTTCCTTTTCATGGAAAGTGTCTTTAACATTCAAATGTTTCTTACATGAGAGCAGGAAACACAGCCTGCACCCTGCGCTGCACGTGGCCTCCGGCACCACGGCGTCCTGCCCCCTGGAGTCTGAAATGGCACATGGCATGTCTAGGTGCCGCTTTCCTCAAGGAACATTGGCCTCCAGATCACCCCCCCCCAAAAAAAAAAAAAAAAAAACCAGACCTGGAGCAGTGAAGAAAAAGACGTGAGGACCCCTGGACCCACCAAAGCCTGTGTATTGCTGCATCCCCGCGTCTGCCTAGTCCCTCCATCACCACCACTGTGCCCATGCCAGAGGACATCAAGCCAAGGGGAAGGACGAACTACAGAGATCTGCAAGGTGGTCTGCAAACCTCCCCAAGGCGAGAGCCCAAGCCTAAAAAGACCCCTGCAGAGAAGCCAGAGAAGGTACCAGAAGAAAAAGGGAAAAGCTGACGCTGGCGATGGTGGGAATAGCGCTGCAAAAACGGAGATGCCACGTGAAGGGTGTGCGTTTGCGATAGCTGTGCCTGTCCTGGTGGCTGTACAGTTTGAAATACTATTTTTTAAGTCTTACAAAAATGCAGTACTTTTTTGAAAAAAGCAAAGAACAGAGCTTGGATGCGTAGGCTCGGGAGTGTTCTCTGCACTTGCCAGAGCTGTCCATCTCGTCAGGCTGGCCCACAGGTCGCATGGACTGACGGGCCCTCACGTCTGAGTGCGGAGAGGTGGGGAGTGCCCAGGTGGTTGAGCACAACCTCATCTGCACCCAGGGGAGCTGCCCCTCTACTCCTCCGCCCAGTCGTAGACTGGTTCTGGGGAAGCAAGTCGTTGATAGTGATGGTTGCGCTGTCTGTCCCCAGTTTGGTGCCTTGCAGGACAGCACAGCGGAGAGGAGCTGAAGGACTCTGGTCGCTGTCGCTGGCCCATGAAGCCGTGTTGACCGTGTCCGGCCTTGTGCCAGTTTCCCAGCTGTGCAGGTTGTACAGTCCAATGCTACCACGTGCCTGTCACTCCAGCTCAGGCTCCCCTGACCTGTGCCTCCGCCTTCGGGTCCTGCACTGCCGGAGAGAGGTCCGGAACTGGCACGCGTAGCACGTGTAGCTGAAGGTCGTGCGCATCTCCAACCGGGAACTGCTGCACCACAGCGTCAAGCTCCCCCTACTTTCTGAGGTTTATGTGCAGGAAATCTGTAGCACTCGGAGCTGTCATTTGTGTGTGTGCTTGGCCCGAAAAGATTCCAAGTGTTTATCTGAGCTAAGAACCAGGACTGTGGAGAGCTGCGTGCAGTGGGGTGTTAGCGGTGCAGGGCTCCTGGCAGGAAGGATGCGCAGGGCGATGCAGGCTGCTGCAGGGGTTTGGTTAGCTGAGTTATAACCTGGCGCTGTGGTGGGTCAGACCTTTGCAATCACCGAGGCTGCATGTGCGTGCACACGGGGGCAGCACCCTGGCAGGGTCTCCGCGAGCCCCGGGAGCCCTTTCCCAAGCCTCTCGCTTCCTGGGAATCTGAAGCTGCAGGACTGCAACGGCACCGCTCGCCACAGCAGCTGCGCCTAGAGCCTGGAAGCGAGTAGGCAAGAGCTCGTGGAGGCCTGCAAGCCCGGCAGTGACGTCCAGGGCCCTTCCTGGCAAAAACAGAAGCCCTCAGGCTACGTCACGGGAGCGCCGGCCCTGTCGGACTCACCTGGTCTAACTTGGGGAGAGTCGTGAGCGCTCAGATGCAGAGCAAGGGCCTGCGGCAGCTTCAGCTCCCTCAGGCCAGACTTCACTCCTGCTGTGCTGGTGCTCTGTCAGATGCCATTTCAGGCACTGTCCACGCAGGCTGCAGTGTTGACTCAGCTTTTCTCTCATTTCTCCTTGATAATATCCACGAATAGGAAATTTTAACCTCGGGCCCAGCAGTTGGCATAATGGCTGTGTCGTTGGACTCCCATGTAGTTGACTGTGGTTTGAGTCCCGGACCCAGTGGCTTAAACTCACACCAGGCGCATGTGCGTGCATGCCCAAGATCCCAAGAGGAGAATGGAGGAGAAGGGATGGTGGCGTGGCCATCGTCCCTGGGAGGTGGTTGCTGTCTCTCTGTCTCTCTGTTGAGTGAGCGCACATGCCCTATAGCAAAAAAACTCTCAAAAAAGAAAAAGTCTTGGGGAGTGCTGGCAGGTGGCGTGGTGGTTAAGGGTGCTGGGCCCCCACATGGTAAACTGGTTTGAGTCCCAGACCTGGTGGCTTGCTTTCTCACTTTTTCTATCTTTCTCCTTCTCTATCATTTACTCTATCCCTCTCTGGCCAAATTAAAATAAGTAAATAAAATAATTTAAAAGAAAAAAAAAAGAAAAACACAACTAGCACATGTACATGCCAAAATCTTGAGAGGAAAATGTAGAAGGGATTGCAGTGTGGCCATCCCCCCAGGTGGGGGTGCTTTCTCACCCCACCCCACCCCCATACTCTAGAGCACACATGCCCTGTAGCCAAAAACAGCAAAGCAGTGTTATTCCCACAAAAGCAGCTAAAGTGGTCTTTGTTCTCTCTGCAGCTCCAAGCTTCGATTACCCCGTGCCACTAGTGAACGGCGAGATGGAAGACGATGCTGACAAAATGCACGTCGACAGAGAGTTTGCTGCTGTAACAGGTGGGAGTGGACAGTTCCCTGTTAGCTGCAACAACAACCCCATGGTCGAAGACACCACACGGCAAGAGAGTGGTTCTGTTGGACCAAAAGAAATAGAGGTCTATACTGTTTCGGCAATGCAGACCCCGTGTCGTTGCAGGAATCAGTACGCCTGTTATTTCTAACACCTCTCAGACTCCTCTGCACTTCATCGTTCAGTGTCTTTAAAAAATGTTTTACTCTCATTTGCGTATCTTGGGTGCGTTTGTAGATATAAGGCTAAGTGTGTTGGGTGCACTCTATGGATATGAAAAATACAAGTGCAATCTTTCTATTTTGATTTGAAGCTTTTCTTAATGTGCCTTGCTTATTTTTAATGAGGTTTACTCTTCTCGCTCCCTGACCTGTGACTGTTGGGTGAATATACCAAACATACTTACACTGATATTTTCAAAGCCAGACACAGCAAAGAGGAAGGCCATGAGCTGTGGATTTTGAGAGCTAGTTCGTGTTGCGGTGTGACCTGTCACTAAGTCCCACCAGGGTGGGCCTCCTACCCAGCATCATTGGTCGCTTGGATTGCTGTGGCTTTTCCTTCCTGAAATGCCGCGGTCTATTAAAATGCTGAACCCCATCTTTCACAAAACATGTTTGTACATTAACATTTTCAGTATATAAAAGCAGTTGATCATCTTTTCAACTTTTGAAAAGGCATATGCTCAGTTTCTTCTAACATTTAGAATATCTAAAAAGATCTATCTTCTTAGCTAATGCTTTTTTCTTACTTTTTTTCAACTTAAATAATCATGAAAACATTTAAGCTGTTCCCTTAGCATGTTAATATATTTAGGATGTTCATTGAAGTGTCATTATTGTGTCTGCCTATGCCAAATTCTCCATGGGGATAAAAGACCATGTATTTGGTCCCCTAAGCCCACACGAAATCATTTGTGTTCACTAAAGGGAAACGAAATGTATACATGTTTCTGGTAGCTACAGACTTGTCACGGGCAATAGTACCTTATTGGCAAAGGAATGGAATGGGTGGATTTCCAAGGGAAATTCTAATCAGATAGTACATTTACAGAGTGAATTTTCTGTAGCCAAGGGCTCTCTGACCTTGGCCCAGGACAAGTCACAGAACCCAAAGGCCCCCTTTCTGCACAGCATTGCTGTGTGTTTGCGGGAAGATAAGAGGTTGGCGCTCATTATTATTCAAATGTGATTCCCTGGGTTTGGGTATTACCTTAATGCTAAGCTGGAACATAATGTTGACGAGCCAGGCTTTGAAGCCCAGCCCCTTCCACGGACCCGTACATTGCTTGCCGGGGAAAGTCTCCACGTTTCCATCGCTGGCTGGTCAGCACTGCCTGACCCGACACTGTTTATTAGGGGCCTGCCCGGTGTGGAACAGCGTGCTGTGTATGCGGGCGTGTGAGGAGTCTGCCCTCCGTCCTTGAGCATTGCCAGAGTCAGGCCCCTTGCTGTCCTTGAAGTTCTTCTAAGCAACCTCAAGTCTGTTTTCGCTCTGGCAAGATCATTTTCAAGGGTAACGCAGTTTTGGAAAGCCACATATAGGTAGTGTCATTACTTTTTTAAAAATTATTTAACTTTATTATTTTCTGGTTTTGATCAGAGAGAAAGAGAGAGAGGGAAAGCGAGAAAGCAAGCCACCAGGTCTAGGACTTGAACCACGGTCGGCCATGTGGGAGTCCTCAAGGGTAACGCAGTTTTGGAAAGCCACATATAGGTAGTGTCATTACTTTTTTAAAAATTATTTAACTTTATTATTTTCTGGTTTTGATCAGAGAGAAAGAGAGAGAGGGAAAGCGAGAAAGCAAGCCACCAGGTCTAGGACTTGAACCACGGTCGGCCATGTGGGAGTCCCCCCCCCCCACCCGCCATACCACCTGCCAGCCCCTGTCTTCACATTTTAAATGTCCTGGTTGGAGACTGGTTAGGGCCAAGGCTCATTCTTCCTCAAGGACTGTCTAAAGGAGAGCTCTTCTCATCAGCGTGGATCTGTCCTGGCTGGAAGAGAGTGGGTGTTGTCTGAAATGCCATCCCCTGGCTGTCCCCGGTACCCACGCCATGTCCTTGGGTATCGGCAAAGAAAAGACATGAGCCTTGAAAGGAGGCTTAGAGCAGAGGGAGGGAGAGTGCGGAGGAAGCCAGAGCCAGGTCAGCTGCCCCTGTGCGAGTACTAAACTTGGTGACAGTGAGGCCAAGGTCCCCTCGATGTCGAGATCGAGAAGGGGACTGAGCACAGGCACTATGGAGGGGTCTTAGCTGCTGAGGCCTGGGCCAGGGCACAGTGCACGCACAGTGGGCGTGGGTGATGTCAAGCTTGCTGTCACACCTGTGCATTTTACCAGGTAGAGACAGTTGCTTATGCTTTATTTAAAATGTACACACACACACGTGTGTGTGTGTGTGTGTGTGTATAATTTCTTTTGGAAATGTTTTCATCTCTTCTTTGATGGGTTTTAATATTTAGTTTTTTAAATACTTCTTTCTAGCCTTGAATTTTAACCAAATAGAGAAGCTATCCTTAGCCTGACGAGAAATACAGCAGCTATTAAATGATAATTGCTGCTGAAGTTGCCAAAAAGTTGATGATTAATGGAATGTGTTCATTGCATGAGCATGCTCTGCTGTGGGGGATGCAGGACACACACAGACCTTGCGAGGGCACACAGGCGAGAGTCCCGGCGCGTGCCAGGGTAACCAGCGGTGCCTAAAACGCACCCCATTCTAAATGTTAGCAGAACTGAGCTCCTCTGTACTTGACACCATGTGTTGGTACCCCAGAACGCTGACAGGTACAACAGGGTATCGCAAAGCAGGAAATCCTTTAGGTCCAACTCTGAACTCCTGTGAACGTGATTACTCATTCTTGAGTTCCAGTGTACAGAAAAATACCTTGCAGTTGCATGGCCCAACGTGTCCAAACGTTTTGTGGTGGGCATTTTACGTAGACATTCTCTCCTCATGAATGGCTGTGTGTGCAGATTAAACTACCAACACTTTTTCCCCGCCTGCGCGGTTTTTGAACATAACCTGATGAGAGGAACTGGCTGTCCCAGCTGTGGTAATTGCTGGACTCGGAAGACACTGTTCAGAACGCGCTGCTGGTCTGATACGTGCGCAGAGAACGTCCGTGTCCCCGGGCCTCGCTGAGGCCGCCGCTGCCCGGCACTGCCCGTGCTCTCGGGCGCTCACAGAAAGCTCCGTGAGACTTGGGCATGGCTAGCAGAAGTGGTCTTGTGCCTGCACCCGTGGCCCTGGGTGAACAGAGAGGCTTCGAACAGACGGCAGCCTGATGCTTTGCACACGGCTTCCTCCTCACCTGCCTCTCTGACCTCTTTTCTTTTCCTTCCCCACCATAAGGGCTAGCAGAGTCCTGTGTTTTGTTGGAGCCCTTTGCGGAAAACTTTACCTTCAGTTCAGGCCTCATCAGGGCGATTTTGGAAACTGTTCTCCGAATGAAGTAGTCTTCACGGGAGAGCAGCTGTCCGACGGCTTTTCAGCATGGTGGTGTTTTTCCCGCAGCTGCAGGTGGTAAACGCTGCCCGGCCCGGAGCGTGTTGCCCCATCCACTGCCGTGTTGTGCTCACCTGTGCACCTCTTTTGTGTGTGTATTTTTGGCTTTCCAGAAGGAACTGGTCTGTTTAAAAGGAACAGTAACTCCTTTAAAACTAGCAGCAGTGAAGCATTGTACATTGTCTCCTCCCCACTGGTTCTGAATTCTGGTGACAGGTGTATTTCTCAATGCAGATATGAAAAACAGTAGCTCCGTGTCGAGTACACTGACAAATGGACGTGCCACCAATGGACACTCGGACTTCCCCTCTGCGACCCAGCTCAGTGGCACAGAAAGCAGGCATGCACAGTGCTTGCCCGGATCTAACGGGATTAGCAGTGGCTCAGTCCCGGGACTGCCATTCCTGAGTAGCCAGGGTCCCCTCTGTGGCGGTGGGCCTGAGGAGACAGACAAGCTGGCGGGCTCCGGCGCCGAGATGTGCGGGTCCCTGCACCTGAATGGGAGCCCGAGCAGCTGCGTAGCCAGTCGGCCCTCCTGGGTGGAGGACCTCGGGGAGAACCTGCACTACGGACACTACCATGGCTTTGGGGACACCGCCGAGAGCATCCCTGAGCTGAACAGCGTGCTGGAGCACTCCAGCTCCGTGCAAGTGGAGGAATGCTACAACCGCGCCGTGCTGGGCGCCATGCACCTGCACCACGGCTCCTGAGGCCCAGCCCGCAGCCTGAGGGAGCGTCCTGGCCTGGAAGGTTCCATACGTTAGCTCTCAGAAACAGTGAACCTCTACCCGACAAGTCCCCAGGGCGCAGGCTCGAGCGTGAGTCAGGTGTGTGTGCATAGACGCTCCCGCAGCAGGTGGCCGTTCTGTAAGGCGCGTTTTGGGAGTTTAATTTCTCTGGTGCCAATCTCAATATTTTCTTGTAAAACTGTCCCCATAAATTGTCAGATTGTATCTGATCGAGATACGCTGGGACAGTACATGAGGTGCCTGGTGACCTCTGTTTGCAGATAGGTATCATTTAAAAAGCTTGCCTCTGCTCGTTCACGTAGGACTTAGGACAGAGCACAGCGGTCTCCCCTGCAGAGCACAGCCTTCTGAAGATTTCTTGCAGTGCGTGGTATGGAGAAAAGAACCTTTGTCGTCTTCAACGTCTTTCCATTGAAATGTTGCAGCTCGCCCGTGGCTCGGCGAGGTTTGGGTGTGGACATGCAGTGGTTTAGGGTGTCGGTGGTGTGCCCTCAGCCCCTCCCCATGTCGGTCACTGCCTTGGGTTCACTGAGAGTAGGCCCCGCCCTGGGCTGGATTCTGATGACTTGTGTTTTTAATTCCACGTTTCCTACTCGGCCTCCAGGATTTTTACCACAGATAAGGGTTTCCTTTATATGTAGTGGGTGTTAGTATTTGTAGGACTGTCAGGACACAGTATTTAATGGACTGTTCTGACTTCGATTTTTTCCCTTGTTTCTGTTCTTTGGGGTTTCTGCTTTAATATAGGCCACTCTGTATATCCAGTTACCTGAGAGGATTCTGACTGTTCATAAAGCCGTGTATTACGTTTATGGTTTTATAGAAATTAGCTTTTGTTTAGGCAACTGGTAGTTACCCTGTGCTGCAGGTATTGTAATGAATTTTTACTTTTCTGGTTTTGTAATAAAAATCAGTGCAGATAGAGAAAATGTCAGATGCACAACCCAGTGTTGTATGAGTGTTCCTTCGTTTAAAACCGCCCTTTACCAATGGAATAAAAAGCTCTCACTCAGCTTGCTTCTGGATGTTGTTTGCTTCTGGGGGGTGGGAGTTCGGGTTGGGGTTTGCAGAAGGGACGGAAAGGGAGGTGGAAGTTTAGTTTCGGCTTCCGTTTTGCTAGTAAGGTCTTACCTGACTTGCACCTCTCTCCGTGGAATGTTCTTTCCGCTTTTGATTTGGTGACACACTCTGGTGTTCTTGCTTTTAGGTTTTGGTCACGCACTGGCAGGACACAGGGAAAATAAGAATCACCGTCCAGGGGTTTGGCCACATGGCAGTCTGTCCTCTAGTGTCCTCTTAGGAGCCTGGGTACCCAGGCCCATGTCACCAGATCCGAGACTCAAACCGCGGTCAGCCATGTGGGAATCCAGGGTCTTGATCTCTAAGCCACCTGCTGGCCTCCCCATATCCTGGCTTCGTGGGCACTCTGTCTTCCTGAGTCTCTTGTGGGGCTGTAGCAATTGCAGCATTGTCCCTAGGTGCTTATTTTTGTGAGACGGCAACCATACTGTTCTAAACTCTGCTGGTGTCAGCAGATATGAATGAATATAAAGCTTTAAGAATATGGTAGTTAGTACATGCCTACAAATGTCACTGAATACACCCTTTATAAAGCCGAATCGACCAAAAGGAAGTGGTGTTAGGCTTTGGAGGTGCCGAGACAACCATGTCAGGGACAGGGAGAGTGGGTGATAGAGCCGTGGCTGCAAGCCTGACAGCAGGGGTCCAGCTCAGAGCCCGATGTGGCCTCAGGAACCGTGCAGCTGGTCCAGGTGGCACCGCTGTGCGGCGAGTTTTAAGAGAGAGGAAGCTGAATGCCAGCCCTGCTCGCCCTGTTTCTGAAGGTGTTTGCTGGAAAGCGTGAGGTGAATTTTCTACAGTCTACGGGAGAGGGGAACGTTGGGTTAGGCATGGGCACCGCCAACAGAATATGCCTGCTTGGGGACAGGAAGCACCGAGTCTGGCACGGCCACTTGCCCACGTCAGCGATGACTGGCAGACTTCACCGTGGTCGAGCTCAGTACCGTGCTAGTAGGTCAGTTCTCGTCTCACTGTCGAGATCCACGTCGGCAACACCGAGGACCAGTCCCCGGAAGAGGAGGCAGGAAGACAGCTGGCAGGCACAGGGCACTGTGCTCGTGGTAGTGGATCCGAGTTGTGCCACACTCTAGTTTTTACTGGAAAGCTCTAATTTTATCCTTTCTTTAAAAAGAAGTGTCTAACTTTATTTTAATTTGATCAGAGTGAGAAAGAGGGAAACAGACAGCAAGCTGCCAGGTCTGGGATTCGAACCAAGGTCAGCCGTGTAGGAGTCCACTGCCCTTAACCACCACGCCATCTGCCCGCCCTTTTTTTTTTTAAAGGTTTTTGCCATAGGACGTGTGGGCTTGCCAGAGAGAGAGAGAGTGAGAAATCACTCCCTAGCGGGGATGGCCACACTGCCATCCCTTCACTCCTCCTGGGGTTAGGCACTCACGCCCATGTACCTGGTGTGACTTCCAGGCCATGAGGTCTGGGGTACACTGCTGCCGGCCATGTGGGACTCCAGGGTCGCAGCCACCACACCAGCCGCTGGCCTTTAAACCGTCTCACCACAAAGACTGGCAGGCTGGATTGGTCAGTTCTTTTTGAGTTTGCCGCAGGGCATGTGTGTTCACTAGAGAGAGTGGGAAAACAACCACGGGAGATAGCCACACCGGAGCCCCCTTCTGTTCTCTTCAGGTTTGGGGCACACGTGCCCACGTGCCCGGCATTTCAAGCCGTTGGGTCTGGAGCGCAAACTGCAATCAGGCTTCTGAGATTCAGCCGCCTTAATCCCCCTGCCAGCGCGGGCCCTTCACTTGGTTCATTTTTACTAACACTTGTCTCATGTCCTCCAAACGCCCGAGTGTTAATACCCTTTTCATGTAAACGTGGTCTGTGCTGCAGAAGCCCCTTGTGCTTATGACACGGCCAGCCAGAGGTGCCCTCCCGCGCGCCATGGAACGCAGCCGAAGTCCTCGTGCACACTCCGCTCACCCCACAGGAGGAAGAAGAGCAGAACAGCATCTGGCTGCAACCAGGGGCTTCCTCCATGGATGGCTTCCCCTCAGCTGCGTGCTCAGTGTGAGGGGTGCGCGTCGGGAGGGCTGGAGCTGGGGCTCTGCTGCCTGCTTCCCTGCTGCCATCCGGGAGGGGAGGAAGGCAAAGGGCGTGCTGGCATTGCAGCTCTGACCTCATGGACGACGAAGCGCTCGCAGGGACTGGGTTCTGCAGGGCACACGTGAGGTCAGCGGGAGTAGCCGTCGGTTCTGAGCAGTGAGCGCTGGAGGGTGCAGAGCGGCCATGCTGGGATTCCCCCCCACCCTCCAGACCTGCGCTGGGTGAGCTTGCTCTGGGTGTTTCACGAAGACCACAGAGAGGGACAGGACTAGCTGAAGACAGGAGTAGGGAACCGAGTTTTCCTGACGAGGGGAGCCATGACACCTGAGGCCTGGATGACCTGACACTGTCTGAGGGTCACGGTGACAGGGCCCCCTAGCACCGGCCAAGGCTGCGGTGTATGAGGCACAGCAGGTGGGATCAGCACCAGTTGTCCCCCCACAAGTGCATCACACCACCAATGGCCACAAGAGCAGGAGAACGCAGGACGGCGCGGTCCCAGCAGACACCGCAGAGCGTGTCCAGAGCAGCTACCAGTGGACCGTGAAGGCAGGGGCTGCAAACTGCAGACCGTCCACCCTGGACCTCGCCCGGACGGAGAGAAGACAGGAAGGGCCTGAGGGCGCAGACTGGAGCTCAGAGCCCGTTCTCCCCGGGGCCTTGGTGCTGAGGGCCCGCCTGCTGTGGACGACCACCTGGAGCCAGCAGCGCAGTCCTCCGGCGCTCAGGGCCATCGCAGAGCCGTTGGAGCGCGGCACCCGCGGTGGCCTCCCACTGCGGTGTAGGCCGTGCCTCCGCCTTCTGCCAGACTGGCTCCAGGTCCTCCTTGTGCTTCGTGCCACACTGTGTGCTTTTCGTCGGGACTTCGCTGTTTAGGCAGCCTCCAGTGTGCTGCTGCAGGCCATCCAGAGCCCAGACACCAGAAAGCCACCACGGGCCCCAGAGCGGGTGGGCCACAGTGAGCCTCGCCTGGGGGGCTGCAGTCTGGGCCGAGGGCGCGTCTCCCCACGGCGCGCACGTGGGAGTCTGGGGACTGGGCCTCAGGAGAACGTGGTCGGCCCCAGGACGGGCGCTTCGGGATTTGCGGTTGAGCGTCCGCGGCCACCTTACAGAGCACGGCTTTTGCAGACAGCAGGACCGTGTGCAGTGGACCTGTGGGGGCTGCGGCCAGCGGGGGCCGCAGGCAGGCACAGGCAGAGGACACGAGACAAAGCAAGGATCGCGGCAGAACAGCTGCATGCGCTTTAGCCCAGCCTCTGAGGCCCTGTGCCCTCTCCTGGTTCTGCCCACCTGCCCACACACCAGCCGTCCCCACCGCAGGGTTCCAGCAGCCTGAGTCTTCGGGCTCTCTGTTTCTGTGTGCGACTGCCACCATGGCACTATCGCCAGTGGATTCCAGTCCAGTTTCTAAAAACGGCCACAAATGGGACCAGCAGATGGCAGAATGGTTACATTGCTGGACTCCCATGCAGTCGAGTTTGAGTCCTGGACCCGGCCGCTTAAAATATACCAGGTGCATGTATGTGTGTGCGTGCCCAAAATCCCAGGAGGAGTATGGAGGAGAAGGGATTGTGGTGTGGCATGGCCATTCCCCCTGGAGGGTGATTTCTTGTGTTTTTTTAAAGAATTATTTTATTTTTAACTTTTATTTATTAATTTGTTTATTTCAATTTGACCAAAGAGGGACAGAGGGAGAGAGAGAAAGCAAGCCGCCAGGTCCAGGACTCAGACCGTGGTCGGCCATGTGGGAATCCAGCGCCTTTTAGCCACCATGCCACCGGCCGGCCCATGGAGGGTGATTTCTTATTTTCTGTCTCTCTGGTGAGCACACCAGCCCTATTGCAAAAAAATATTTTTAAGAATTATTTTATTTAACTTAATTTAACTTAATTAATTTTAATTTGACTAGAGAGGGACGGGGCGGGGAGATGAGAAAGCAAGCTGCCAGGTCTAGGACTTGAACTGTAGTCGGCCATGTGGGGGTCTAGTGCCCTTAACCATCAGGCTACCTCCCAGCCCCGCAAAAATCTCTTAAAAAAAAAAGCAAAAGAAGGACTGGCAGGTGGCGTGGTGGTTAAGGCGCTCTTCATGGCCGACCACTGTTCAAGTTCTGGACTTGGCAGCTTGCTTTCTCACTTTTCCTTTCTCTCTCCCTGTGTGTGTCTGGTCAAATTAAATAATAATAATATTGAATAATTAAAATTTTCTTAAAAAGAAGGACCCTCAAAAAGTGCAGCTCAGATGCCCCAGTGGGTCGGTGCTGCCCCCACTCTGTTAGAAGGTGTCTCTGTCCCTGTCATCTGCTGGTGAGGCTTTTCCTGACAGCCGGGTCATTCAAGATCACAAACCACCGTCAGATGGCGCTCTCCTTTTCCGTGGGCTCGAGGCTCTCCAGAAGAGAAGCGGGTGAGAGCAGGACCGGACTGCGGAGCAAGGCGGCTCACCCTGGGGCAGGAGCTGCGGCCTGGGCTCTTAGCCCTAAGGCCTGTGAAGATGCAGCTGGGGACAGGTAAGAGATCAGAGTGAACAGCCTGCCACACTCCACCCCTGCGGGTGACCTGGGTCATTGCAGTGGGCCAGATGGACACAGAACCACTGCAACCCTTCCCTGGGAGCCTGGGGACCAGCAGGGGGGGCCTCCAGGTGAGAGGCGTGTGCGCGGGCCACTCCAGGAGCACTCCCGTCTTAGGCCAGGAGACAGCCACAGGTCCACGGATACAAAGCAAGCCCGGGAGATGCCTGGCCGGCAGGACTGCCCAGAGCCTGCAGCCACGCATCCAGCTGGTCCCCGCTACTCAGGGAGGTTGTCCGGACACGGCTTCTTCAGCAGAAGTGCTGAGCGTGGTTTCTGTACCCCATGTGGGGACATCTGACGAGGATGGACACGGCAGTAGGTTCGTTCTCACTGCCCTGCTAGTGGCCTTGCAGGGACTTAGGATCCCCTCTGAGCCCACCTGCCAGGCAAAGCCATGTGTGGGCCACGTCAGATTTCCGTCTGCACCGCAGGGCTTTGCACCAGGCCAGACTGGTCTAGGTGGCAGCCACCTGGTGCAGTGTCAGAGTAAAGCCCCTGGCACAGGGGACCTCAGGAGCTGGCCTTGTGAATCCAGGCAGCGGTAGTTGCCAGGCTCCCTGGAATGGTGCCACGTCTTGGGGATCCCCGGGGTAGCAATGGGCCCCTGCTGCCCGCCAGCTCTCCGTCCAGGGGAGGAGAGAGAAGAGCCGCTGAGGGGCACTGGTCACCTGTTCCACGCGGGCCCGCCACTCCAGGTGCGTTTTCCCCACATTCTGCAGGATGGGGGGGTCGAGGCACGTGGCATGGAGGGGGCTGGGCTGGAGAGAGCCACCTCACATGGTGCGATCTTATTGGCAAACAGTATTGGTTTTTGTTTTAACATGCTAACAGAGCACCTGGATTACTTAGTAATGTAGCACTGAGCATGGCCAAGCTCCGCCTCGCCTGCGGGCAAGGGCCTCGGATGCACGCAGAGGGACAGCAGTAAAGGAAGCAGCAGGCTGGGCCTCTCCACGCTGACCGGGCCCTGCTGGGCACACGGGAACCCCTCACTGCTTGCCACTGCCTGCGAAGAAGGGGTGGCAGGTATTGTTCAAAACGTTATGATGATGTCTATAAAGGAAAACGGCAAAACTTTCGTGTTTGTCAAAAGTATTTTATCTTTCTATCATCATATGGAGTGTGCCATGAAAGAAAGAAAAAGAGCCAGGCAAGCAGATGGACTCCCCCGCGGTGATGACAACATGACCCAGTCCACATTTGTAACGTGTAGACTTCAGAGCAGAGCAGGACAGCTGGGATGAGCCTGGCCGTGTCGGCCTGGATTTGGAGGCATCGGTGCAAGCTCAGGGTTGCCAGTACACGTGAAAACAGATGAGGAAGGAGCTAGAATGTGTAAGGAGGTGGAGCAGGGATGTCGGAGACGCACACGGCACGCACCACAGATGAAGAGCAGACATGCATGCACACGCACATACACACGCACCCACATACACATGCACGCACATGCACACACACACACACACACACACTGGGAGATAGGTGCTGTGGGAAAAAGCATGTTGATTTCAACAAATTTGAGAGGATAATTTCAAAGAGGATAGTTTCTAGCTACAAGGTTAATTTTTTTTTAATTACATTTCTATGTGCCAATAACACCAGAAACCCCAGATGAACAGGGAGCATCATTCTTAGCAACACAGACTGTCAGATACGGTTAAGAGGTGCAGAAGCCCTGTGCGTAAGCGGCATTACTATAAGAGCAAAAACTCAATGAGGGGTTGCTGAGTTAGGAGATCAGAAGACATTGTTATAGAGATATTAGTTTTCCCTAAAACGATCTGTGTGTTCACTGTAATGACAGCAAAAATATCAATAGAGTTTGTAGAAGGCCCTGTGGGGGAGGACCTTGATGCCAGGGTTGTCTCAAGTACCCGATCAAGTAAGCTACCCAGAGGCCACAGAACACAGCCTCCCAGCACGGCTGGACGGGACGGGGCTGCGTGGTTTATCGTAGCAGTTTAAGGGCCAAGGAGCTGGGCGAGGCGAGCACAGGAGGCCCACCAGTTGTTCGCACGTCCTGGGTCCTGGGGTGCAGACCTCCTGCCCACCCTGTGGCTCTAAGTCCCATCAGAGTGCCACAGACCACAGTCCTGGGACAGTGAGGACGCTTGCTCTGGGTCAGCTCAGATCTGCACCCTGGGTGGCTTTATGAAACAAATGGCCCAGCTGCATCAGCACAGAAATTGCCACCGGAAATAAGTAAAAACAGATGGAGGTGAACTTATCAGTCAGGAGGCTCAGGACACGTCAGCCGATCACAATGTAGGGCTGTTTTCTAGACCCTTATTCAAACGACAGAAATCATACATGTATATGTGGAGAAATTCGAACCCTAGATACTTAATGATATTAAGAAATCATCGTTAATATTGTTCTATTTAACAATGAGTCTCTATCCTGTAGTGGCATGCACTGAAATTTTTATGAATAATGTATTTAAATTTTCCATAATTTGCTTTTTTAAGGTTTTTACTATAGGTCACCTGTGCTCTCTGGGGAGGGATAAAGACGGGGAGAGGGACAGTGAGAAATCACCCCTTGGGGAATGGCTGTGCTACAATCCCTTCTTCTCCATTCTCCTGGGATTTGGGGCACACATGCCTGGCAGCTTTCAACCAGGTCAGGGACTCAAACTGTGGTCGGTCACGTGGGAGTCCAGTGCTTTAACCACCACGCCACCTGCTGGGCCCCTTCCATAAAAAATTTTAAGAGGTTTTTGCCTGAGGGCACATCCACTCACCAGAGAGACAGAGACTATGAGAGGGAAAGTGAGAAATCACCCCCCAGGGGGGATGGTCATGTTGCAATCCCTTCTCCTCCATTCTCCTCCCGGGATCTTGGGCACGCACGCACATGCACCTGGCATGAGTTTCCAGCCACCGGGTCTGGGATTTGAACCGCGGTCGGCTGTGTGGGAGTCCACCGGCATAACCACTACACCACCTGCTGGCCCTGCTTCTATTTTTTAATGCACATATTTTAACTTTCCAGAGGGAATGTATGTGTATACTTACCGGAGAAGGAGCGAGAAAGCATGCATGCCCATGGAGAACGGTCGCACTGCCATCCCTTCTCCATCTCTCTCCTTTGGGGATCTGGGGCACACACGTGCTCCTGGTAGTTTTCAAGCTGTCGGGTCCAGGACTCAAACCGCACAGTTGACCATGAATCCATCTACTTTAGCCACCATGCCATGGGCTGGCCCATAAATGTTCAAAAATAATGTGTACATATTTTTTTAAGAGAGATTTTTGCTATAGGGCATGTGTGCTTGCTAGGGAGACAGAAAGCGAGAAATCACCCCCAGGGGGGATGGCCCCGCTGCAATCCCTTCTCCCCCATTCTCCTCTTGGGATCTTTGGCACGCACACACACGCGCCCGGCGTGAGTTTCAAGCTGCTGGGTCCAGGACTCAGCCCGTGGACAGCTGTGTGGGAGTCCAGTGACGTAACCATCCCACCATCTGCTGGTCCCAAATGAATAATTTTTTAAACATGTATTCATGAGACAGACAGTGATTGAAAGAGACAGGGAGGCAGGCATCCCCAACAAGGTGTTCATGTCACGGTGCACCCCGGTCTCAGCCAGCCCAGGTCACAGACATGTGCACCATGCACCTGCCATGCACATGCTCAGGCGGGTACCAGGACACAAACCCAGGACCGTCCCACGTGGGTCCAGCTATGTTACCACCGCACCGCCACCTGGCTCCAAAAAGGTAAGAATTGTTGATTACAATTCATTATTATGAGAAAATGCCAGGCAAAAAAAAAAAAAAAGAACACAGAAGAAAACACAGCTACTATGTAGCTGACAAAACTACTGCATTAAGAATTTATCCATGGGAACCAGCAGTTAGCGTAATGGCTATGTCACTGGACTCCCACGTAGTCGACCGTGGTTCACGTCCCGGACCCAGTGGCTTAAACCTCACGCCGGGCGCGTGTGCGTGCGTACCCAAGATCCTGAGAGGAGAATGGAGGAGAAGGGATTGCGGCGTGACCATCCCCCCTGGAGGGTGATTTCTCGCTTTCTGTCTCTCTGTCTCTCTCTCTCTCTGTCTGGCGCGCGCATGCGCCCTATAGCAAAAACCTCTAAAAAAAAAAAAAAAGCATTTATCCTTGAGGGGCCAGCAGGTGGGAGCGCGGTTAAGGGGCTGGACTCCCACATGGCTGACCACAGTTTGAGTCCTGGACCTGGTTGCTTGCTTTCCCACTTCCCTTTCTTGCTCTCTCTCTCTGTCTCTCTTTGGTCAAATTAAAAATAATGATAATAACAACAACAAAATAAAATAGTTCTTTGGGAAAAAAAAAGAATTTATCTTGGAGCCAGCAGATAGCATGGTGGTTAAGGTGCTGAGTCATACATGACCAACTGTGGTTTGAGTCCCAGACCCAGCGGCCTGAAAATCACGCCGGGCACGTGCACATGCGTGCCCGAAATCCCGAGAGAAGGGAAGAGAAGGAATTGCAGCGCAGTCATCCCCCATGCTCTCTGCCTTCCCCTACCTCTCTGTCTCTGTCTCCCACTATCCAACAAGAGCGCATGCCTTACAGCGGTTCTGAAAGGTTAAAATGGAGAACTTACCCCATTAGATGGCATGCCATCAGCTTAGCCCTTTCCTTCCTGCTGGACTCGCTGCTGACCGATACAGGTGTTCTCAGCCCCCCTGGGAGGGGCAGGGCGTGGGCCAGCACAGTCCTGCCTCAGCTCTCTCCATGGCACCTCCTGAGCCCTGCTGGTAGAGGAAGGCGCTCCATCCCTCCTAGTGAGGCCGCCGTCCCCAAGGTGCATTCTTCACAACCTGGCAGGACCCGGCAGTCCACGCATCACAGTGCCGGCGATCTCAATGTTGCAGCGCTGCAGCAGCGCAGTGGGCACCCGTGTGTACCTGCACATACCAGCAGGAGGCCTCCGGGCTGAGTCCACGAAATGCTTTCTGCTGCAGCCTCCGGATCACAGTTCTGATCGCTCCTAGGTCGCTGGCATCCCTCTTTATTTTTTTTTGGTTTGAGAGAAATTTTTGCTATAGGGCCTGTACACCCACTGGAGAGACGGAGAGAAACAGAAAATGAGGAATCACCTTCCAAGGGAGTTGGCCACACCGCAAGTCCTCCAATTCTATCGCGATTTGGGGATACAAATACACATGCCCAACGCACGTCTTAAGCTGCTGGGTCTAGGACTCGAACTGTGGTCACCTATGTGGGAGTCCATGACCTAACCATTACACCATCTGTGGGAGTCCATGACCTAACCATTACCCCATCTGTGGGAGTCCATGACCTAACCATTACCCCATCTGTGGGAGTCCATGACCTAACCATTACCCCATCTGTGGGAGTCCATGACCTAACCATTACCCCATCTGTGGGAGTCCATGACCTAACCATTACCCCATCTGTGGGAGTCCATGACCTAACCATTACCCCATCTGTGGGAGTCCATGACCTAACCATTACCCCATCTGTGGGAGTCCATGACCTAACCATTACCCCATCTGTGGGAGTCCATGACCTAACCATTACCCCATCTGTGGGAGTCCATGACCTAACCATTACCCCATCTGTGGGAGTCCATGACCTAACCATTACCCCATCTGTGGGAGTCCATGACCTAACCATTACCCCATCTGTGGGAGTCCATGACCTAACCATTACCCCATCTGTGGGAGTCCATGACCTAACCATTACCCCATCTGTGGGAGTCCATGACCTAACCATTACCCCATCTGTGGGAGTCCATGACCTAACCATTACCCCATCTGTGGGAGTCCATGACCTAACCATTACACCATCTGTGGGAGTCCATGACCTAACCATTGCACCATCTGTGCGAGTCCACTGACCTAACCATTACACCATCTGCTGGTCCCTGGCATCCCTCATAAACATGTTCTGTGAGGATGGACCAGCACGTAGTCAACCACGGTCCGAGTTCTGGACCCAGCGGCTTAAACTCACGCTGGGCATGTGTGCGTGCGTGCCCAAGATCCCGAGAGGAGGATGGAGGAGAAGGGACTGTGGCGTGCCCGTCCCCCTGGGGGTGATTTCTCGCTTTCTGTCTCTCTGTCTCTGTCTTTCTGGGGAGCGCACATGCCCTTTAGCAAAGACAGCTCTCAAAAAAAAAAAAGAAAAAAAAGGACAGGGTTTAAAGAACTTGCCCAAGTCCCACCATCTGAAGCAGGGGCCTGGGTCCCCGACCGCTGAGCTCCTCTCATGGGCCTCGTGGGCCTGTCTTCAAACTGGGACAACTGACATCTGGCACCAGCCTATCGGAATGGGGTGTCCCCTCTGAACAGTCACGACCCAGACACTGGGTAGCCCTGTGGGTGCCGCCCGGACGTTGTGGGTTCCCAGCATGGGCTGGTGGCGAGGCCTCTGTGAGCTCATGTGAGCAAGGGCCCGGCTCAGGGCCAGAGACGAGGCTGCTGACCCTTTCTCTCCCCCAGCTCTCTGTCCCTGGTCAGGGCGTTTGCCTCTGCAGGTCTCAGTGGTGACCAGTTTGAATTTCTAGGGTGTGGGGAGGCCAGTCCTCCCTCCAGCCTGTGATAAAACACAGAACAGCTGGACTGCCCCTTTGCCCATGTGGCCATTCGTCCACTAACGTGGGGGAACCTGCTCTCCTTAGGGTGCTGAGCAGGCATCCTGGAAGACTCGGATCTATGGGACTCAGAGGCCCGCCCCAACAGCCATGGACGTGGGTGGAGTATGGTGAGAAGTCCCTCTGGCTGGAGGATTCAGCACACAATAGGAAAGAGGGGGACAAGGGACAGAGGGCTCGATGGCCGGGGACGGTCCCACACCTTGGCGTGCTCCTGAAGCCTTCATAGACCTGGACACAGGCTCGCCATCCCCATCCCCGGGCAGTTTCTCACCCACCATCAGCCATCACCTGGTACCCGACCACCATCCTCAGAGGCTGGGCATGGGGCCCTCCACCCTCAGGAGACCCTCCACGCTGCATGTGGCATCTGCCCACTCTGACTTTTGAGAGAGCCCAGAGAGACCGGCCACTTTGTGTCTGAGCAGCAGCTCAGCCACGGGATTCAGAGAGCCGGGCTTGGTGGGGGTGGAGGCAGGTGGCAGCAGGGTGGCCAGAGGTGGGCCTCACTGGCCAGGCGTGGGGGGGCACGGTGAGCAGTGCAGCTGTCCAGAGCGTCCCCCTCATACCATGTGTTTCTGCCGGCTTGGGTCTTTAGCGGGGTGTCCAGGAAGACTTGCTGACCAGGGTTGGTGTGAGTGCAAATATCAATATATTCCCACCAGAGGGAACCCAGGGTCAGAGGCCCCGAGGTTCTCTGTGGCACCCTCCTGTGGGCCTCTGAGATACTACCTGGGGGGTGCCCTAGGCAGGGCCTTGCCCTGCTGCTCAGGGTGCACAGGCCACCCCAGCTCCCCAGCTCAGCACCATCAGCAAGTGTCTGTGTGTGTCTTACTAGTGACACTGGCTGGTTCCGGGCTTAGGGGCACAGGGGGAGACAGCCCTGCCCTGTGGGGTCCTGCCCAGAGGCCTTTGCAGGAAGGCCGGGCAGGTGTGCAGGGACTGTGCCCAACCAGGGCCCTCGTCCCCAGGGAGAGGAGGTTCCTTGTGTGCTCTGAGGCCAGCAATCCTTGGAACCCCTCACTTGAGGAGGGCCATATTGGGAAAGCCCAGGAGCGGGGCTCCCCCTGGGGCAGGCGGCGGGGAAAGCTGCCCGAAGGCCGCCACTGGCCCCCACTGGCCCGGGGCTGTTCCAAACAGAAAGAACCAGAAGCGGGAGCCTGGGGCCCCCAACACTCACCAGCTGAGATAGCTTCTGGGCCATGCCCTCCCCCAGGTCCTCTGGCAGAGTAAAGCGCCCAGGGCTTCAACCAGCCCTGTGCCCTGACTGAGCACCAAGGGAGGAGGGCAGGCAGGGGCCCAACCCAAAGCACCAGGTAGGCCACCTCTGCCCACAGCTGCCACGCTCCTGCTGCACCTCGCGGGGATGGCAATGGCAAAGTAAGTACGTGACCTCCCACCGGGCTGCCTGGCTGTCCCTGGCTGTTCCCCCGGCTTCCCTGGCTGTCCTCCAGGCTGTCCCCTGCCTGTCCCCCACCCCCACCCCGCACTGGCGGGGCCCAACCCAAAGCACCAGGTAGGCCACCTCTGCCCACAGCTGCCACGCTCCTGCTGCACCTCGCGGGGATGGCAATGGCAAAGTAAGTACGTGACCTCCCACCGGGCTGCCTGGCTGTCCCTGGCTGTTCCCCCGGCTTCCCTGGCTGTCCTCCAGGCTGTCCCCTGCCTGTCCCCCACCCCCACCCCGCACTGGCTTGCCCTCATCTGCCCTTAGGACACAGAATGTCGGGGAGGGAGAGGGCCGCGGGAATGC
>NW_006160165.1:5250000-5270898 GCF_000334495.1 Tupaia belangeri chinensis | reverse complement strand
CGCCTCCCCTGGGCGCCAGGGACAGGGCAGCCAGCCTGGTGGGCCCTCTGGCTGTCAGCGAGGCGTCCCGCAAGGGCAGCTAGGGCCATCTTGCCAGCAGAGCCGCCCGCCGTGGACAGGGGTCAGGCAGCGATCCTCCATCCTTGGAGCCCACACCCTGCCTGCGAGGAGGCGTGCTCAGGGCCCAGCGCAGCTTCCTGGGCCCGGCCAGCCCTGTGTCCCAGGCTGGCCCAAGTGTCGGCTGCAACCCGAGTCTGCCCCACTGGTAGCCCAGATGGCGCTGCGGAGACATGCTGCAGGGCCTGCAGGTGGCCCCGGGTGAAGCTGCTGGGTTCCAACATGACAGCGCAGTTCAAGTCCCGGACCCGGTGACCTGAAAACAACAAGTACATAAACAAATGTTAAAAAGAAAAGAAAGTGCCTTGTAGATGTAATCAGGAGTCACAGTCGACAGTGAGCTACGCGGAGGCCCTTCGGTCGCTGGCTTCTTGGGAGCAAAGCCTGGCTGTTCCCACAGGAAGGCTCCTGCCTCCAGACCAGCAGGAGTCCCGCCCAGCCTGCGCTGCTGGCAGCCCTGCAAAGCCCAAGCAAGGGCCAGTTCCTTCAGGCAAACCCCCGCTCCATCTCTGTCCCTCTGCGCACGTGCATGGACGTGTGTGTGTGTGTGTGTGTGGTGTGCACATGACACACACGCAGACGAGGAACCCTGGGAGACAAAGCTGCCCCACAGCCCTGCCGCACTGCGGAGGAAGCGCGGCTCCCCGGGGACTGCGCTGTCACCCATGTGCCGTCTGTGGACCCCCGCACCTGTGTCTACTTCATAAGCAGACAGTCACTCCTTACCCCAGGGTCTGCTCAGGTGGACAGGTGGACAGGCAGGAGCAGAGCCACTCAGTGTAGATGGTGAGCTGCTTCAGAAAGAATAGATGGTGCTTAGAGACCCGTCTGCCACACCGGGTCCTGGGTCCTGGAAATCCCGTCGCCCAGCTGGAGGTCACCTCCACATGAACCACCTCCACCCAGGCAGTGGTTGGCCGGCTCCACCACCGATGTCTGGAATACCTGCTGTCACGAGACAGGCTGGTGCTCCCAACCCGGCACAGACGTTCCGAGCACAGAGCTGTCCACATTTATGTACTCAGAGCTGTTCTCATTATAGGAATAAGCAGGCATAAATAGTTAGACCATAGATTGGAGTCTGGCTGAGGTAATAAGTTTTAGATGTGTGGTCATTTTCTGCTAGACCCAGAAAGAAAAATGGAAGGTCGCATGGCTTCACAGAAATATGTCGTATTTGTTAACGCTGTGACATAGGCTGCAACAGAACCAGGAGCCCGGTCATTTACAAGGGCTTCCCAAACCTATGGAAGCAAACACGGGAACTGCGTTTACCAGGAGATGATGCTAAACAAAAATCAGCCCACAAAATTTTTTTTTTTAAAAAAAGCTGAAGTTACATAAGATTCATATGGACAAATACAATGTATTACTAAAAACAGGTACAAAATATGAAACAAAATAAACTTAAATAATTCTTTCCAAAGGTATCCGCAGTGCCTGTAAATAAAAACTCAGTCCAATAAAAATAAATACACAATGTAGAATAAAATAATACCTTTGAAATAATCGTACCGTCAGGTACCCAGGCCAAGCAAAAATGTCAGAGCGATCCTGCAGCGCGTCTGTGTCCCTGCTGCGCCGTGGGGAAGGAGGTCCAGTGGGACTCACCATCCTGAAGGTCAGGGCCAGCAGGTGGCAGGCGGTGAAGGTCTGGGTCCCACACGGCCGACTCTGGTGTGAAAAGCATGCCAGGCGCGAGTACGTGTGTGCCCAAGATCACGACAGGAGAATGGAGGAGAAGGGATGGCGGCGTTGCTTGTGGGGGTGGGCGGCCGTGAGTTCTCACTTTCCCTCTCCGTGTGTCTCTCCAGCAAGCTCACACACTATGGCAAGAATGTAAAATAAAGAAAAAAGGGAAGAATGAAATAAGAAGGGTCCAGGTACATGCGCACACATGCCCACAATCCCGGAGGGGAACAGAGAGGGGATCTGACCTGTGGGTACCCCTCATGGGGGTGGGGGTGCTTTCCCTCTGTCTCTCTCGGGCCACACTGTGACACCCAATATGCCGTTTTGCTCGCTGTGAAGAATTGTTACACCTGACATACTGTTTAATGGCTAAGTCAGCAGTTCGCCGTGAAGAAAACGTCTGATCGTAAGGCTGCGTGCCGAGAGCACACCCGACTCCATTTGCAGTCCATTCAGACCAGCGTTAGTTACGTTCCCGGAAACAGCGTCCGGCCGACACCCTAGTGC
Organism: Tupaia belangeri chinensis; assembly: GCF_000334495.1. Taxonomy (NCBI): domain Eukaryota; kingdom Metazoa; phylum Chordata; class Mammalia; order Scandentia; family Tupaiidae; genus Tupaia; species Tupaia belangeri. The sequence goes on along the minus strand of NW_006160165.1, from coordinate 5,268,582 downwards.
TTATCGCGGACAGCAGACTGGCCCTCTGCTGACCGATGGCATGAGGGACATGAGCATGGTCTATGCTCTCCCCATGACTGGCAAAAATATGGAAACAAATCCCGCTTTGTTTTGGCCCAAATCCCATAACTTACATGTAAGATGTTACAGAAATATTGTGATGTTCTGTCGAGTCACCATGAGCCTGTGAAATTAGACATCTAAGGAGGAGCCTGAGACCAGCTCATCGGCTCTGTCCTCCGCTGGGGCCAGATCCCGACTCGCTGCATCTGAGACCTCCCTTGCAGCCGGAGGCCCTGCCGGTTCGCACACCGACTCCTCCTCACCCAGACGGCCTCCGCTCCGCCGTCTTTGATGCTCCCGTCGGCCACCAGCCCCGACCTCCGTACTCTAGGATCACCGGGGGACTTTTCCTCCTCGCTCGACCTCGGCATCTCGTGGCCCCCGCCCCCGCCGTCCTCTAAGATCTCCGTGGAGCTCATCCCAGCTCGCCGCCTGTGCCTGTAGACGCCCAGTGGACTCCGCACCGGCCTCCCTCGGCCCTCGTGGACTGCACTCCCTGTCGCCATGCCAGCACAGGATGCTCTGCGCCCCTTTTCCCTGCACGATTATCCACTGCAGAGCACAGACTCCGTGACTGCTCAGGCAGCCGATAAAGGTGGACCGGACCTTTACTAAGTCATGCTTAAACTCTCCCCCTTTCTCGCTCCCCTTCCAAACTCTCCTTGCCGCGTGGCATGACATGACCACATATGCCCTATAGCAAAATTTAAAAAGTGAACCTGAGTTACAGGAAGACCTCGGGTTCTGCGTGTGTGACCCTGTGGCCTGGGGGTGGCATTGCAGGAGGTGAAGCAGGTGCCCTCGACTCCGAGGTCAGGGAATGCCTTCCTCCGTCACCAGAGGGCACTGTCTGCATCGCCTTCCAGTCCACCTGGTGGCCGACCCAACCTTACATCTCCAGAGGGCAACTGGGGGCGAAATCGTCTGAGGATAGGTTTTTGAGAAAACAATACAGACAGTACTTAGAACACAGTATCAAACCGACAGATAATCTGGGGTGACGGGTGGGGGAGGCCAGTAATACGTACCCACGTGGGTTCCACTCCTCCAGTCTGAAGCAGGGATTGGGGATGCAGCAGGATGGCTCCCTGCTCCCGCCAGAGCAGCAGGCGTGAGTGCGGATCCGTTATTATTTTAATTCACGAGAGAGAGAGAGAGAGGAAAAGTGGGAAAGCAAGCCGCTGGGTCCAAGACTCCGACCGTGGTCAACCACGTGTGAGTCCAGCACCCCAACCACCATGCCACCTGCCAGCCCAGCCACTTTCTTAAACCGTTTCTGTGTCTCAGTCTCCTGTCCTGGGATGATCGCTGGCGTGTTGTACCTTTAATTTTGTCCCCCAGGTCCGTGGGCTCACTCTATTCCTCTCCAAGGTCTTGCTCTCACTCCAGTTTCTCACGTAGAATATTCTCAGTCTGGCTTTACGCCATCGTCTCTCAGCCGTCGCCACCCCCCTGTCCATCTCAGCTAGGACGTTTCATTGCAGACATTGCCCTTTGTTTTTCTGGTATAGAATTTCCATTCGGTTCCCTCTCGTGGTTTGTATTTCTCTGCTGAGATTCTTAAAAAAGTACTTGTGAGGGGCCAGCACTATAGGTTAGTGGTTAACGGAGCCAGATTGTACGTGACCAGCTGTGGTTTGAATCTCAGCTCGGTAGGCTTGAAACCACACCAGGAACGTTTATGTCCATGCCAGAAACCCCAGTGGAAGAAGTGGAGGCGAGGGGACTGTGTTTCGATTGTGTCCTGTGGGTGTGTGTGTGGGGGGTGTGGATTATTTCTCCCCATCTCTCTGTCTCTGGCGAGTGCATGGGGCCTCTGGAAACTAAAAGAATTATCCATGAGGGTGTTTTCCTTTACATTATTGAGTATATTTATAAGGAAACTTCAAAAAGTTTATGAGAAATCAAATTAAAGTACTGATTTACTTTGGTGCAAAAACTTTTGAAATCCATACTTTTCCCCTAATATGTGTCTTCCACAAACTTTTTTTGGAGAGGGTTTTTTTTTTTTTTTTTTTTTTTTTTTTGGTAACGTGGCGTCTGTGAGAAATCACCCCCCAGGGGGGATGGTCACGCCGCAATCCCTTCTCCTCCACTCTCCTCTTGGGATCTTGGGCACACACGCACACGCACCCGGCGTGAGTTTTAAGCCACTGGGTCCGGGACGCGAACTGTGGTCAACTATGTGGGAGTCCAGCGACATAGCCATTATGCTAACTGCTGGTCCCCTCTTCCACGAGCTTTGTGAAGATCCCATGTAAGTACTTTTGAATGCTTGTCTCTGATCTCAGCATCCGGGTTACCTCCTTCCCCGTGAGAATAGTCCTACTTCCCCTCTCTTCAGATGCCCCCATTGACATTGGATGAGGAGCCCTCCCAGGCTGTCCTGTGCTGTCTCACAGCATGCTCACCAGCGGTTTCGGCTTCTGCCTCCTGGCTGCCATGAACAACCACCACTGCTGCGGTGACCCACAGTATATGCAACGCCAAATGTCCCCCTGGGTGGGAAAATCGCCCCAGATAGAACCACCCAAGCAAAGTAATTTTGGATTGTACCCGGAATGCTCTGTTTTGTTGAGGAGAATCAAGATTCGGACATATTCCTCTGAAGAGTGTTTTTGTATGTTTTATGTTTTAACAAAAAGTCAGGTTTGCTCAAATCACACTGTCAACGCTGCCTCTTGGGTGTCTTCTCACATCTCAGATCAGCTCTTATTCATCTCTGAATCGCTTGGGGTCGGTTTCACGAACTCTGCTCAGTGTCAGCTAGGGATTTGGGCAGAGTTCATACACACAATTGGGGGCTCCTCCTCTCTGTCTCCCTTTTTGCCAAAATGTCCCCTACTTTCCAGAAGCGATGGTTCTTCCAAGCTCTCCTGCTGATTCAAGCTAGAGATGCTTCTGCAGAGTTTAGAATCCCATGCAGTCGGAGTCCAGTCCTCAAATTGAAAGTGAGAAACCCCGGGTGGGCCTGGGTCCCAGAACAGCACCCTGTCCTTCCTCCAAATGTCGGCTCCCTTCCAGAATCGGCCTGTCTTAGTTGCTCTGCAGTGCCCTCAGGTGGTGGTGGTGGTTTCCAGAATCTGTGTTTTTCAAGAGAAGATCAGTCCAAATAGTTTGGTCAGCATTACCTAGAAGCAAACCCGCCCCGTCCTGTACACATGCACGTGTAAGCCCCTCTAGTTCCCTCCAGTGTGGGGAAGTGCTGCCCGGGGCGCCCCTCTTTAGCAGATGGCCTTGGTTCTCTTCCTCTGTGAACTGCAGTTTCTGGGAGGCAGGCAGTGACCCCAGTTCCAGATCGTCCTTCCGAGAATCCTGCTGCCGGCAAGTCCCCTCGGGGTGAGCCTTCTCTGGAGTGCTCAGTCCCCCGTGTCGGTGGCTCCCACAGTCCTCCAGCGCAGCCCTCCGCCGAGGTGTTAAGCAGTCTGTGTGGCAAAGAACTGAGGAAGACCTGCAGTGACTCGAAGGTTGGAGGCCCGGGAGTGCTAAGGCCTCATGGGGGAAGGCTGGCCCCAGGCCTCTAGTCCTTTCCCTGAAAACGTCTAAGGCTCCTGACACTCTTCTGGGCTACTTCCTGCCGGAAAATCAGGTGCTTTTTCTGGGCTCTCCCAGGGCTTTGCTCCTGCCGGCAGGTCTTCCGTTTGTCTTTGAACCAATCTGCACCTCCAGGCGGCACTGGGCCCAGTGTCCCCGTGGCAACTTCCTGCCGCTGGACCACGCCCTGCCACCTCTGACTGGGGCATCCTCGCTTCTGCCCACAGGTGGCTGTGTTCGTGGCAAAGACCAAGCTGTGCTCGTCCTCCATGTGGCCTGTTTGCTCACGCTCTAATGCACACCCACTGGGAACCCCCGATTGACGAGGCTATTGTCCCCCTCGAGGGCATGGTACCAAGGCCTTTCAGAGACACAGATGCCACGGGCGTAGCTGCTGTTCACAGCCGCTGACCCGGAAAGGCTCCTCCGTCCCAGCCCACTGTCCTCTGTGCTCTCGGTGTCAGAGACCTCGGCTACAGAGGAGGCGGGGAGGACGGGGCCCGCAATCGGGGCACTGCTCGGGTGTGTGGATCGAGTCCATAGCTCCCGGCGGCACCGCGAGGGCGGCATCGTGAGGGCACTGTGCTCTGAGCCACGCGGTCACAGCCCACAGACCCAAGCCCTCCTGCCTGAGCCCTGGGTCCCAGGCTCCCCTCCAGGGCCCGGTTCAGCCACTGCCCAGCACCACTTGGGCCCTGAGATGGTCCTGGAGGTCACACACACTCTGCCTTGCTGTGGAGCTGGCGTGAGATGCCTGGCAGGAATGTCTGTGCTTCCGTGATCCCAAAACCACCACTCCCCGCCTCTGCCCTGACACGTAGGCATGTTCTCATTTGCTCTAAGCAAGGGTACCTGAGGAAGAAAGAGGATTCCGGTGCTAACTCTCTCCTGTTTAATGCCAGTTAAGGTACAGAAGCAGAGACCAGCAGTTGGCGTAATGGCTATGTCGCTGGACTCCCACGTAGTCGACCGCGGTTCGAGTCCCAGACCTGGTGGCTTGATGTGCGTGCGTGTCCAAGATCCCGAGAGGAGAATGGAGGAGAAGGGATTGCGGCGTGGCCATCCCCCCTGGGGGGTGATTTCTCGCTTTCTGTCTCTCTCTGTCTTTCTGGTGAGCACACGCGCCCTATAGCAAAAACCTCTCCGAAAAAAAAAAAAAAAGGTACAGAAGCAAACAGAAGTCCCCTTCGTCCTAAAGAGAAGCAACGAAGGAAAGGGAGCAGGTTGGGAGCAGACCATGTGCCAGGTCCACATGCACTGTCCCTTTTGACTCTCTGGGTGGCGAACAGCAAGGGACATGAAGGAGCTGGGGCCCAGGAGAGTGGGAGTGCCAGCTGTGAGCCCAGGCCTGTCTGTGAACCTCCCTCGAGTCCCGAGCGCTTCCTGCAGGTGGAGAGAGGGCCAGCACTTCTATATCAGAGGCCATTTGAAGGGAGCCCGAGGATGGGAGACGGGTGTGCGTTCGTCTCCCTGGGTCTCCGCTGCGATTGCCAGCATCTGCCCAAGCACCCCTCAGGGTGTCCTTCCCGGGACGCTGCTGCATGTCCAGATGGCCACCGGAATGCAGGCAGCATGAGCTGACGAGCTGACGCACCTACGGGGCATCCTGCACTTCCCAGAGCACCGTCGCCCTTCGGCCTCGAGGCACCCAGCCACAGCGGTCACTCTGGAGGACCTTGAGGAAGGTGGGCGCGGTCCCTTCCGGGCCTCGGCTCTCTCACCTGCGAACGGCGGCCGAGAACCCACGCTCTTCTTCTCCCAACGTCGGTGGCTGCGTCAAAGGTGACTTCCCAACCTTAAGCTCGGCGTGTCCTTCAGATCCCTGCAGAGCCCAAGGGCTGCTTTCTGCAGGCCCAGCCAGCGGCCCTCCGCCCGCAGGACAGGAGGCCTCACGCCCACCGGCCTGCCCACTGGCCGGCATGCACTTCAGCTCGCCGAGAACCCACGCTCTTCTTCTCCCAACGTCGGTGGCTGCGTCAAAGGTGACTTCCCAACCTTAAGCTCGGCGTGTCCTTCAGATCCCTGCAGAGCCCAAGGGCTGCTTTCTGCAGGCCCAGCCAGCGGCCCTCCGCCCGCAGGACAGGAGGCCTCACGCCCACCGGCCTGCCCACTGGCCGGCATGCACTTCAGCTCGCCGGGCCGCCTGGAAGCAGCTTGATGGGTGACGTACCCACTGAGGCACGGATGGCCGCAGGGCCGCCTCTTCCCAAGTCCCAGCTCTCAGGAGTCCTGCGGTGCCGTGGCGGGCGGGGGGGCCTGCCGCTGCTGCCGCACCTGTGTCAGGGCACAGGGCTGGGGTCCGGAGGCAGCGAGCTGCAGGGGGCCTGGCCTGGCAGCTCAGGCAGGCTCTCCATGGCAGGGCTTACCCTCCTTTAACCTGAGGGCGACTAACACCCGCCGGAGGGGCTCCCTGACAGCCACCGTGGAGGAGCCGACACCCGTGAAGGTGCTCGCAGTGTGACCAGTGGCCGTGTAAGTAGGGCAGCCCACGAGCGAGGGCCTCTTTCGGCTAAGGCGAGGCCACTGCCCACGGTCCACTCGGCCGGCTGACCACATGCTCTGCCTCGAACGTCGTTTGACTTGTGTCTTTTGCACACTCGGCACGTGATGGCGTTACCAAACACTTTAAAGATCAGTGACAGCCTTACAGACTGTCCTCAGGCTCCACACGGAGGTGGACGTCCATGGAGCCTGAGGCCAGTCTGCATCCCCAGGCAGGGCCGTGCGGGGGAGGGAGGTTAGTTACAGATCTGGTCTCAGCCTGGCGACTCCCCACTACTTCCTTCCTTCCTTTCTTCCTTTCTTTTTTCAAGAGAGATTTTTGCTATAGGACATGTGCGGTCACCGGAGAGATAGAGACAGAAAGCAAGAAATTACTCCCGGGGGGATAGCCACCCTACTCTCGGGGGGATAGCCACAATCCCTTCTCCTCCATTCTCCTCTTGGGATCTTGGGCACGCATGCACACTCGCCCGGCGTGAGTTGTTTTTTTTTTTCTTTTGGAGAGGTTTTCGCTATAGGGCGCGTGTGCTCGCCAGACAGAGAGAGACAGAGAGACAGAAAGCAAGAAATCACTCCCCAGAGGGGATGGTCACGCCGCAATCCCTTCTCCTCCATTCTCCTCTCAGGATCTTGGGCACGCACGCACACGCGCCCGGCGTGAGGTTTAAGCCACCGGGTCCGGGACGTGAACCGCGGTTGACTACGTGGGAGTCCAGCAACATAGCCATTACACTAACTGCTGGTTCCCCCGGCATGAGTTTTAAGCCTCCAGGTCTGGGATTTGAACCACAGTCAACTACATGGGAGTCCATTATGCCACCTGCTGTTCCTATCCCTCACTGCTTTTATTATTTTTTTAAGAATGATTTTATTTAGCTTTATTTATTTTAATTTGACCAGAGAGGGACAGAGTAAACCAGAGAGAGAAAGAGAGAGGGAAAGTGAGAAAGCAAGCTGCCAGGTCCAAGACTTGAACCCTGGTTGGGCGCGTGGGAGTCCAGCGCCCTTAACTACCACACCACCTGCTGCCTCCTCTCCCTTGTTGCTTTGAAACCCCAAGTGTGCTTCACACCTTTTGGCCTCAGGCTTCCTAAAGCAAAAACCAGGCACGACTGTTGCCCCCGAATGCTGCCTGCCTCTGGCTGCAGAGAGGACGGAGCGTCCTGGCCCGCTTTCTACCACTGGGCGCCACACCCGATGGGCACTGTATGACGGAAAGAGGTTGGCTCTGGCTCAGTCCTGGACCCTGGAAAGTGCAGGATCAGCCGGCCACATCTGGTGAGGACTTCGTGCTGCACCCCATGTGGCAGGAGCGGCAAGCAGGTGTGTGCCAAAGATGGGGAATGCAAGTGGACACGGCACTCATGGTGGCATTGGGGACCAAGCCTCAGCAGGAGTTCTGGCGGGGGCGAGCCACAGCATAACTAGTGGCACGAAGACCCCCTCTGAGATACACAGGCAGGCTGTGTCTGGGCTGGACCTTCTCAGCAGGACCGCAGAGTGCTCGGCCTCACACCCCGTCAGCGAAATAGCTGAGCAAGCTCTCCCAGCACGTACACGCGTGTTACAAGCACACATGTTACCATGCTGATGCATCATGCATATTACAGAGCAACAATAAAAATGTTAATGTGATTTAGAGATTAAACAGACATACTCTAAAGTAATTTTGTGTTATTTTATTTATCATACTAGAACACCCGAACTTTTTATGCTCATAAGAGTACTATTATTCATTATATTTTTGGTGGAAAATTATATGATTAAATACATTTCATTATTTTTGACAATTTTCATTTAGCATCTTCTGATGCAGCATTTGAAGGTCTGATTCTAAGTTCAGTTAATTTAGGTCTTGATTTTAATGGCTGTCAAATTTATTAAAAGTACTTCTCGAAGAAGCATAGATCAAGACAGTAATGAATAATTGCCTAAATATGACTGACTCATGTTACTCATGCTTCAACTTCATCTACCAATTACGTAAACATTTCTCACTGAAACTCCCCTAGTAAATTTCCATCTTCCCTGATACCAATTAGTTGTTCTTGCAAATTAATTAGAAAAAGGGTTACATTTTAATATCTTTTTTGGGGGGAGAAGTTTTCGCTATAGGGTGCGTGCGCTCGCCAGACAGACAGAGACAGAGAGATAGAGAGATAGAAAGCGAGAAATCACTCCCCAGGGGGGATGGCCACGCCACAATCCCTTCTCCTTCATTCTCCTCTTGGGATCTTGGGCACGCACGCACATGCGCCCAGCATGAGTTTAAGCCACCGGGTCCGGGACACGAACCGCTGTAGACTACGTGGGAGTCCAGCGACATAGCCATTACGCTAACTGCTGGCCCCTATATTTTAATATCTTTTTTAACAAATGGAATTATAACTCACCGTTGTTGGGAAGGTTGTTAAATAAAATAAAAAGTGATGTCTCTATTTTTGTTCGTTTATAGGGCATGTGTGCTTCTCAGAGACAGAGAGAGAAAGTGAGAATGCTTGCGTGAGACACAGAGAGCGAAAGAGAGATGGCCACACTGCAGTCCCTCCTCCATTCCCCTCTCTGGATTTTGGGCACGCACACATGTGCACCCTGCGTGCTGCTCAGGCTGCCAGGCTGAGACTCGAACCACACAGACTGCCATGTGGGATCCAGCTGCCTTAGCAACCATGCCCCCTGCTGGTCCAAGACTATTTTTTTTAAGTATACAGATAGGAGAATGTCTATAATGTCACAATATTGTTGGCAATAATAAAAATATTAGCTTAGTATTTTCAAAAGTTTCTCTCCAGCTTCTTTGCAAAAGATGTTACTTTCTTATTCATTTTTAAAACCACCTGTACCTTGAAGGCCCACCGACAGTATTTATTGTTACTTAACATCTATCAAGAAGTCATTTGCTTTTCCCAACAACAGATCACACACTTTGAACAGTACTTTTTAAAAGTTTACTTCTTTCTTTCGTGAAATAGAGGAAGACAGAACAAGAAATACAAGCACCTCGACGGGGTCTCACACCTCTGTCCCCTTTGGCCAGGCAGGCCATAGGCCCAGGAACTCCCACCAAGGACAGGTCAACCCGGGAACCGAACCCCAGACCTCCAGGTGGCTTCCGGAACTGCTGAGGGGTGCAGTACTGCTGCACCACTGTGGCCGGGATCATTTCTTTCTGCCGTTTTTTTTGGTAAAAGAAAACTATCATTCGTCTTTAAGTTCAACACTCTTTAACCACCTTGCTTTCATTTAAGCAGAGTAATTGTGTGATGTGAACTACTTCTACGAGCATCTCTCACATAGCACACTCATGATCCCTTTACGTTTTGGTGTTTTCCTTTGACATGTGAATCGACGTCACTACGGGGGTGCCCTCCTGCGGCTCCTGGCAGGCTTCTGGCCCCAGTGCCGTCACTTCATGCAGGACAGCATGCACTCTGCCTGAGTTCCCCTCTGGACGCAGACACGTCAGATCAGACGCAGGACATCCGCGGCGTCAGAGGGCCTCCCCACAAGATACTCATTAGTCACGAAAGGAAGGGCAGTGACTTTACAGGAGAGATGGTGCAGACAGGCCCTCACCCTGAGAAGAAGTCTGACGTCATGTCGCACGTAGCCTTGTGCAAGGAGCTGAGGACGCAACGTCACTCTAAGGAGAAACTCGGGCAAACCCAGAGGGGCAGACAACATAACAGTACTGCTCAGAGCTCTCCGATGCGCCAAGGCCACGAAGGACCCAGACGGGCCGTGGTGCCATGGCAGGAGACTGCAGAGTGCGGGCCCTGCAGGGTCCTGATAGCCGGGCATGAGGGGGTCCCTCTCACGGTCTCTCTCCCCATCCAGTGCACACGCCCTCAGGCCCACGCATGATGTAGTGAGACGGTCAAAAGTCTGTCTCTCCGGACCAGCAGTTAGCATAATGGCTATGTCGCTGAACTACCATGTAGTTGATCACGGTTCGAGTCCTGGACCTGGCGGCTTAAACTCACACCAGGCGCGTGTGCATGTGTGCCCAAGATCCTGAGAGGAGAATGGAGGAGAAGGGATTGCGGCATGGCCATCCCACCTGGGGGGTGATTTCTCACTTTCTGTCTCTCTGTCTGTCTCTGTCTTTCTGGCGAATGCACATGCGTCCTATAGCAAAAACCTCTCCAAAAAAAAAAAAAAGTCCGTCTCTCAGGCCAACAGGGCGCATGGTGGTTAAGGTGCCGGACTCTCACATGACCACGGTTTAGATCCTGGAGCTGGCAGATTGCTTTCTCACTTTCCCCTTCTCTCTCCAGGCAAATTAAGTAATAATAATAATAATAAAAGGAAATAAACAATTCTTTTCTTTAAAAAAATCTGTATCTCCCTCCCTCTCCTGTACACACACACTTGCTAATTCTCTCACAAATGGGGAAGAATATAGAAGAATACTTTATCATCTTAGGGTGGAAAAGACTTTCTGAAGCAAAGTACAATACAAACTGCTAAAGAGAAAAAGTCCTGGGGTCAGCAGGGGGCATGCTGGTTAAGGCGCTGGACTCCCGTGTGGACAGTTGCGGTTGGAGTCCCAGACCTGGGATGCTGTGTATGTGCATGACCAAAAAGTCCCAAAAGAAGAATGAAGGAGAAGGGATTGAGGCACGCCATCCCCCATGAGGTATTTCTTGCTTTCTGTCTCTCTGGCAAGCACATGCACCCCACAGCAAAAAAAACTCTCAAAAAGAAAAAAAAAGTTCAGAGATGACATCTCAAAATGCAAAGCTTCTTCATGACAAAGATGCCATAAACAATTACAAAGCAACACTTACAGACCTGGAGGAAATATTTGTACATAACAAAGCAATGGAAAAAGAGGGACCAGCAGTTAGCGTAATGGCTATGTTGCTGGACTCACACATAGTCCACCGTGGTTCAAGTCCTGCACCCGGTAGCTTAAACAAACGCCGGGCACGTGTGCGTGCGTGCCCAAGATCCCAAGAGGAGAACGGAGGAGAAGGGATTGCAGTGTGGCCATCCCCACTGGGGGGTGATTTCTCGCTTTCTATCTCTCTGTCTCTCTCTGTCTTTCTGGCGAACGCACGTGCCCTATAGCATAAAACCTCTTCAAAAAAAAAAAAAAAAGAAAGAAAATTGTGTTGTAACCTCTTCTATGACTTAAATTACACCAGAGTCCTGTTGGAGCTTAGTACGTGATAACGGTGTGCTCACTCTATGTCCAACCTTCTAGATCACTTTGGAAATGTAGGATGACATGCAGTAAACCCCACAAACTGTTTCAGAGTTATCTTCACACATTTGATTCTCACCCTCCCCTTCTGCCGTTCAATCCAGTTTTCATTTTTATAAATTGGATTCTCAACGGCTCACTTTTTTATTCTAGACATTCAACTTGGCACTTACTAAAGAACTCACTTTCTTGACTGCATGTAAAAACAAGGCTTCAGGAGCCGGCAGGTAGTGTGGCTGTTAAGGCGCTGGACTCCCACATGACTGACCACAGTTCAAGTCCCAGATCTAGTGGCTTGCTTTCTTGCTTTCCCTCTCTCTCTGGTGAGTATATGTGCCCTATAGCAAATTAAAATATAGTGATAATAAATAAATAAATAAAACTAAATAATTATTTTAAAAAATAATAAGGCTCCAAAATTTTCCATGGGAAGTGATCCTCTCAGCCTTCACGTTGGGTGGCAAGCCATGAAAAACGCCAGGGAAGTTCATTCTTGTGCATCTTTACCTTCAACTAACTGATGTCTTACTGAAGACCTTTGTGTCATAAAGCATTTTACTGTTAGTCAACGTCTAGTATTTCCTGTGTATGAAGCAGATCAATGATGCGAAGAATCAGAAATGTTTTGAAAGTCATGCGTATCGACCCTGGGATGACGGTAGCTCTCTCCCCACCACCTGACTTTACTCACCCTTCCATGCAAACGCTCATTCACGACCCCTGAGCACATCCCGATTAACAGGCAAAAAGTGAAGCCAGGTCCAGCTAGTTGCCATGGTGGCAGGATAACTATCCACTTAAATGGCATTCATCCAGGCAAGAAGGATATTAAAAATGGAGAGGTTCTGGGCCAGCAGGTGACGTAATGGTTAAGGCCCTGGACTCCCACATGGCCCACCATGGTTAAGGCCCTGGACTCCCACATGGCCCACCGTGGTTAAGTCCCAGGCCCGGTGGCTTGAAATTCACGCTGGGCACATGTGCGTGCGTGTCCAAAATCCTGAGAGGAAAATGGAGGAGAAGGGAATGCAGCATGGCCATCCCCCCTGGGGGGTGATTTCTCACTTTACTGTCTGTCTCTCCAGCAAGCACATCTGCCCTATGACAAAAAAATCTCTAGATAAAAAAATAAAAAGAAAAAGAGGAGAGGTTTATTTCAAACACAGTACCTGGATGCCCAATGGAAACTCCAGAAGCTCAGTGTCCAGGGTGCCAACTGCCCCCTGGCCATCGCGTGGGTCTGTCCTCACCTGACTACGTGGCAGCTCAACTCACTGTGCAGTCTGGAGCGGTCCTTGCTGCGGTGTGGGTGCTGCTGCATGGTTCCTGGGTTTTCTGAGACCTCCTTTGCTGAAGGCATACCCACAGTCGGTTTCAACTACTTGCAACCAAAACACGTTAAAAGTAGTAATACAGGAAATCTAAGTACTTATCAAGCGAACCATTTCTGAGCAACTTCATAAAAGGGTAAATTGTCAATGAACCCTGTGAACAATGATTTATTTATTTATTTTTTATTTTTGGAGAGATTTTCACTGTAGGGCGCGTGCGCTCGCCAGACAGAGAGAGACATAGAGACAGAAAGCGAGAAATCACCCCCCAGGGGGGATGGTCACGCCGCAATCCCTTCTCCTCCATTCTCCTCTCAGGATCTTGGGCACGCACGCACACGCGCCTGGCGTGAGTTTTAAGCCACCGGGTCCGGGACACGAACCGTGGTCGACTACGTGGGAGTCCAGTGACATAGCCATTACGCTAACTGCTGGTTCCCAACAATGATTTATTTTTATAAAATTTTATAATAGGAAATATTGAATTGGCTGACCAAAACCCAAACATTAAGTCTCAAGCATTAATTTTTTGCAAACACTGCATGCCTGATGGCCTATACATTTGTCCTAAAATATTCCCTTCACACAAATAAATTTAAAATTCCTTTAGGTGTGTTTTTGGAACTAGTTGGCAAGTTAAAAAAGAAAACCTCTTTTTTTTGGAGAGGTTTTTGCTATAGGATGCATGTGCTCACCAGAAAGACAGAAAGACAGAGAGACAAGAAATCAACTCCCGGGGGGATGGCCACACTGCAATACCTTCACGCCACACACACGCCTGGTATGAGTTTAAGCCACCGGGTCCGGGACTCGAACCCTGGTCGACTACATGGGAGTCCAGCGACACAGCCATTACGCCGACTGCTGGTCTCTATGCCAATCTCTGAAGTACGGTTTACTCGGTGTGTGTTTATTACAGGGCTTCGGCTTACCATGAAGAGCCACAGTGGCCAACACCTGCACAGTGAGGCGGCAGGCAAGGCGCTGCCCGCGGTCACGGGCGTCCTCTCGTCCAGGAGCCGGCAGCTCGCGCTGGTGTCCCCAAGCAGAGTCTTCGTCGTCACAGGCCTGCGTGCTCACCCGCACAGCGAAGGAATTGCGCCAGGTGGCCCGCCTGCTCTCGAACTCATGGAGGCGAGTCGAGACGCTTCACAGGCTCTGATCGCTCCCAAAACACAAGTTCTCTTTCTCTATTGACTGCTGTTTTCTACAAAGAGAAACGGCATTACGAAAGAAAGCAGCAGCACACGCCGTGGCCCTCTTGCAGCCTGAACGGGAAGTGACCGTTTTACACTAAGGCTGGATGAGCCCTGACGGGAAGACCTCTCCATGCCGTTCTTCAGAATATCTAAGTAGAACCGTCAACTGGCTAGAATCGCCACTCAGACTACTGCTGGCCTGCCACTTGAGCACTTCGGCAACACCAGGGCTGTTCCCGAGTGATGTCCGCGAGGCTGGGCCTCTCCATGGGGCACTTGCGTTGTCCTGTCTGTATGTAGCTCCAGAGGACATGGGGCTGAGAAAAGGGACGTCCAAGGTCAGGTGGTACCTGGTTGATAAACTAGTCCCGGTTCAAACCTTCTGACTCAGATCTCACACTGACCCTAGGACAGCACACTGCCCGGAGTAAATGGCTTAAAACCCTGTGGGGTGGGGTTGGCAGGTGGTGTGGTGGTTAAAGCACTGGACTCCCACATGCCCGACCATGGTTTGAGTCCCGGACCTGGTGGCTTGCTTTCTCACTTTCTTCTCTCTGGTCCAATTAAAAATGATAATAATATTAATAAAGTTAAATAAATAATTCTTTTAAAAAGACAAAACCAAACCCCTTGTGGGTCAATGACAATCCTGAGTTTACTCTAGGGTAAAACAAGGCGCTTGCTGTCCGAGTGTCCTGGCTTACCAAGAGGGAAGCAGATGTATTTGTGGCTCTTACACAGAACCACAGAGTGCGAGAGCTTTAACTGCCCGCTCAATGAAAGAGCTCACTACATGAGAATGCATTCTTCCTGGACCACCACACAACGGGAGCTCCAGGAGGACGTTTCATCCCAACCCCGACTCTCCCTCCGACAGCAGATGAACGTGCACACACTGACGTCCGCAGGGAGTGACTGAGTGGCTTTTACCTGTGAACGTGTGACTGCCTCAGCCGTGGGAACCACTGGCAACCCCAGGTGTCCAGACCCCAGGCACAGCTCTAACCACACAGAACAAGTGCTACTTTTCTTCAAGCAAAACAGCCCAGCAAGTAAGATCCGGAGCGCTTTTTTTTTTTCTTTTTTCTATAGGGTGCATGCTGGAGAGACAGAGAGAGAGAGAGAGCAAGCAAGAAATCACCCCCAAGGGGGGATTGTCATACCCAATCACTTCTCCAGTCTCCTCTCGGGATTTGGGCACACATGCCAGCATATGCCCCGGCGTGAGTTTCAAGCCACCGGGTCTGAGACTTGAACCATGGTTGACTATATGGGAGTCCAGCGACATAACGATTACGCCATTTGCTAGTCCCCAAGACCTGGAGCTCTTCCTGTCATGGGCTCCGACTACAGCTGGACACCTGAGGGACGTGAGCGTCTTTCATCTCCTTCACGTTTCCCAGCCATAAACCTGGCCAGTTCCTGCCCCAGTGGCTGGGAGGGGTAAAGCCCACTCCTGCAGCTCAGGTCCTGCCACTAGGTGGCTGTCCTGATGCAGGGCAGTGACGGAGGACACAGGTCTGCAGCCAGGCAGGGGCTGGGCATGTGGCCTGAGCCTAGCACCCTTACCAGGCATGGCAGCATCTTCTAGGCAAGGCTGTCACAGATTTTACACAGGCCTGGCCACAGGCCTGCTGCAAGTTGCTGGCAGCCTTACGGGAAGGCTCTGGGCTCACATTCTGGGTCTACCTGAATGCCAGGCACTCCTGAGACCCTGGCTAGTGCAGGCTCCAGGTGGGTCCCGAGTGCAGACCTTGCTGAGGGTAACCCCAAAGAAAGTGAAAAAGCAGCCGGAGCGGAGTCTAGCACATCGTGGGCGGTAAATGGTGGCTGGTACTCACGTACACCAGCAAGCCCGACGCGGTTCTCCACGGCTGGCTCGCTTACACAAGCATCTTCTTATTTTACAGAAAACTCCTGCTTTAATGAAACACTGACTAATACAGATGCAGATTTAGCCTGTTACTCGATTTGTAGTGACTTTTTTGGAGAGATTTTTGCTCTAAGGTGCATGTGCTTGCCAGAGAGACCGAAAGCAAGAAATTACCCCAGGGGTGGTGGCCATGTCACAATCCTTTCTCCTCCATTCTCCTCTTGGCATTTTGGGCATGCACACACATATGCCCAACAAGAATGTCAAGCCGCCAGGTCGAGGACTTGAACCACAGTTCGTCATGTGGGAGTCCAGCGCTTTAACTACACCACCTGTAGACACTTTTCTTTCAGCTGAGACCTTAGACTGGGAAAATACTGACCCCACCTTTACGCAGGCCACTGGGCTATCTGAAGCATCTGGGGCCAGGAGGGAGGAGCTGCCTGGCTTTCCTGTGAGCCCACGACCTCCTCGCCATCTTGCTCTACGGGAACCAGGCACCATGTGCTAGTGCGTGCGGTCTGTGAGGAAATGCTGAGTTCACTGCTCTGCTGACCAGCTCAGGTGGCTGTGTCCCCTTACCGCAATAAGCATCTGCCACCTCTGTCCCATCAACCAGTCTTCCCGGGTCCTCCATGGAAGCTCGGAATGAGAGGAGTGAGAGGACAGGGTGTCAAGGAACGCAGGCTCAGACTAACAGCGTTTCCAGATTAAACGAACCTCAGGACTGGGGTTGGCAGATGGCGTGGTGGTTACAGGTGCTGAACTCATACATGCGACCGCGGTTAGAGTCCTGGACCTAGTGGCTTACTTTCTCACTTTCCCTGTCTCTCTCTGGTCCAATTAAAAAATAATGATGATAAATAAAATTAAATAAATAATTATTTTTAGAAGGAAAGGCGATCTTGGGGTCAGCCTGTGCTGTGGTGAATAAAGTGGCAGATTCCACATGGCTGAGGCAGCGGTTCAAGGCCCTGATCAGGGGAGCCAGGCTCATGTGTGAGCCCAAAATCCTGAATGGAGAGAGCAATGGCAGAGAAGAGACTGCAATGTGACCACTCTCCTTTAGGGGTTTGCTCCCTGCCCATCAACTGCATGTACCCTTTCGCGATTTAAAAAAGAAACTGCCGGGACCAGCAGTTAGCATAATGGCTATGTCGCTGGACTCCCATGTAGTCGATCGCGGCTTGAGTCCCGGACCCGGTGGCTTAAACTCACGCCGGGCGCGTGTGCGTGCGTGCCCAAGATCCCGAGAGGAGAATGGAGGAGAAGGGATTGCGGCGTGGCCATCCCCCCTAGGGGGTGATTTCCTGCTTTCTGTCTCTCTGTCTCTCTCTGTCTGTCTGGCGAGTGTACGCGCCCTATAGCAAAAATCTCTCAAAAAAAAAAAAATCTGCCTAAAACTGGCTGGACTCCGAGATGAAAGAGAAATGAATTACAAACGGAAACAGAGGGGGGCGAGTAGGATCTGTCAAACTTAACAGTAACTCTGCCGATTACTCTAGACAACGCGCAGGCACAGCCAGACCTGTTGCACGAGCACGTTATGTCTCTAAAAAGTGCAAGAGCTTTTAATCATTTTGCTCAATGACAAGGCTTAATATTTGAATGTTTCACCTGGAACGCTACACAAACGTGAGCTAGACAAGGACACTTCCACTGCACACCTACTCTTCCTAAAGTAGCAGATGTAGCTGTTCACAGACACAGCATATTGTACAGAAACATTAACACATAAATATGCGCGGTATCGTGACATGAATGGCTTTTACCTTAAAAATGCATAATCAACTTCAGCCTTGGCAACCACTGACAGCCTCAGGTATCCGGACAACTGGCACAGCTGTAATCACGTGGAACAAAAGCCACTGCTGAGAGTCCAAGACCCCGGAAGGTGACCCAGCACTGAGGGTTCCACTCATCTTCACCCAATAGCCAGGGCCAGGGCTGCCCACTGAACACTTACTTGAACTTACCAAGTTCCCTCCGTCCAGTTTAAAATACAGAATTTTGTATCATAATGGGAACACTGTAGACTTTACCTGAAGTGTAATGACTGGGTTATCACCCAAGTACGCACTCACCTGGGGCTACTGGGATCTGTCGTGTCTAATCACGACCTAAATCCTGAATCCTGAGTGTCTGAAGTCCTCACCTGGGAAGTTTTTACCGTCCACTGGCATTAGTAAGCATGACTGAAGACTCCAAACCCCAAATCCGACTGTACATTTTTAACTGCCAGAGGGTGCAGGAAGACAAAGGAAGACAAGACAGGGAGAGAGCCCCGTCCCCTACCTCTGCCCCCTGGGGCATGCTCATGCCGAAGCCCTTCTCTGTCTCTCCATTCCGCTGAGGTTTTGGGCACACATACACATGTGCCTAGCATACTGCAAGTCACCAGGGCTGGGATTCAAACTAGGGTCAGTCACGTGGGGTCTGGCTTCCTTAGTCACCAGGTCACACGGTCAGCCCACGTAACGTACATTTTTCTAAAGAAAAAATGGCTAGCCATTTGTCTTATTAGAAACTACGGGAACTGGGAACCAGCAGTTAGCATAATGGCTATGTCGCTGGACTCCCACGTAGTCGACCGCGGTTCACGTCCGGACCCGGTGGCTTAAAACTCACGCCGGGCGCATGTGCGTGTGTGCCCAAGATCCCGAGAATGGAGAAGGGATTGCGGCGTGACCATCCCCCCCCGGGGGGTGATTTCTCGCTTTCTGTCTCTATGTCTCTCTCTGTCTGTCTGGCAAGCGCACGCGCCCTATAGCAAAAAACCTCTCCAAAAAAAAGAAAAAAAGAAACTACGGGAACTAGCAGTTAGCGTAATGGCTATGTCGCTGGACTCCCATGTAGTCGACCATGGTTCGC
>NW_006160165.1:5243136-5249882 GCF_000334495.1 Tupaia belangeri chinensis | reverse complement strand
AAAAAAAAAAAAAAAAAAAAAAAACCTCTCCAAAAAAAAAAAAAAAGAAAAAGAAACTACATGTAAGCTAGAGAAAGAATGTCCAGCATCTGAGAGACTGCCGCATTCACTCAGCCTCGCTTCTCAGTGTCGCCTCGCAGGAGACGGTGAAGAACTGCAGACCAAGAGGTGAGCCATTTATTCCAGACTGACCCTTACGGGACAAAGATGGATTCACACAGAGCGAGGCTTGCTCTGCCCTCTCCCCACACAGCTGTCTACACCAAAGCCGAACGGACACAGAAGCCCAGCACAGCCAGTGTCCCACTGCCACAGCTCTTACGCCTTCGCTTTCATTATTAGCTGCAGTAAAACCAACAGAATTTCACATAAGCAAGAGTTTTAAGCTATTTTTATTGCCATTGGATTTTTATCAAGTGTTTAAGTCTTCAACTTATTTTCCAAGAGTAAACTCTTTTTTTGTTTGTTCATTATTTGTCTAGGTAAATTTCAACGAATTTAAACACCCAAGATTCTTAAATGTTTTCGTTTTTCTGAAAAATAAATACCCATTTTACTTACAGGTATTGATATGCTAATAGTTCAAATTTAATGTATGGCTACATAAAATTTGCATTTTCCTACTAAGTAGCCCTCCATGAAGAAAATTCACTATAAAACAGGTCATTTATGTCTGACTCAAAGTTCTCAATTGTTTATCAAGAGCAAACTATCAGAAAACAATGTACTATTTTACTTCTACCGACATGCCATATAGATACCTACACTCTCGGTGCCCTCAATTACCAGTGGCAGCTTCCTAGGGACCACAGCGCAGACCTCACAGAGAAGCTGGCTCTATGTCGGCAGCCAAGACAACCAGAGCTCAGGCGGGAGGGAAAATCCCACTCACCTTTCGATGAGAGGGCAGCTAAGGGCCCGGAACATCAACGCTAGATGCGAGTGGAGAAGTCAGCGCGCTCTTTCTGCACACAGCCAGGAAAGGAACAATGGTGACTTTGCAGGCCACATGGCCGTGGCCCGCTATCAGGCCGACGGCTTACCAAAGCAACCACACAAGGCAACAGCAAGTGGCTGTGTTCCAACGAAACTTTATTTACGGGCACATTTTGAATTTCATATCATTTCCGTGTGTCGTGGGAACTGAGTCGTCATCTTCTTTTAACAATTTAAAAATGTAAAGACCATTCTTAGATCACAGGTCATAGCAGAGAAAGGTGATGGGCTGAGCTTGGCGGGTGGGCAGTAAGTAATTTCCGGACCCCTCGTCTAAATATATATTCTTTTTGACATTATTTTCTAGCAGTTGGTAACTTCTAGCTCATTATGAGTATTAAATGAGACCAATAATACAAAATTTGCTTAACAGTTGTGTAAACTGCTGGTGTATAAAGTTTTAAGATAAGTTTTTGAAAAGAAATTTTTTGGTCAAAAGTAAATACACTACTACGGTGACAAACTGGCCAGCCTCATTGGTTTCTTGAGGTCACTCTTCATAGCGTTCATACAGCCAACAGAAGGCACACCTCGCCTTCAGACCCGGGCCGCACTTCCGACTAACACAGCAAGCACACGCTCACCTGGAGACGTGCCTTAGGGTACACCTTTGTAAATGCAGGACGGCTACACTGCGGTCGTGATAACAAAAGCGCACTTTGAAGTTCCCAGACCACTTCTGTTTAATAAAAATGTATCAATCATTTAAAAATGGTTGTCTGGGGGTGGGCCAGCATATAAAATGTGTGTCACATAAAAAGTGATCATTGACTTTTTAACTTAATCATTTACTTTTAAAAAATAACCTTCAAATGCTAAACCTTCGTTATACGGATATACGTTATGGCCACAAGAAACAAATTTGCAATATGCTGTATTTCTAGCAACCTGGCTAATTATAATAACATTTTGTTCAGAAAGGAATAACATTATTTTTATTAAAATAACATAGCTAAATGAAATTTCATCTTTCCACATCTAATATGTTAGGCTGCTTCCAAGTCACCCACCCCCTGCAAAAAAAATAAGAAGTAGTCTAAATTATGGCCACAAGAAACAAATTTGCAATATGCTGTATTTCTAGCAACCTGGCTAATTATAATAACATTTTGTTCAGAAAGGAATAACATTATTTTTATTAAAATAACATAGCTAAATGAAATTTCATCTTTCCACATCTAATATGTTAGGCTGCTTCCAAGTCACCCACCCCCTGCAAAAAAAATAAGAAGTAGTCTAAACACTTGAGTGCTTCCAAGTCACCCACCCCCTGCAAAAAAAAAAAGAAGTAGTCTGAGACTCACTTGAGTGTTTAAGTCAAACCTGTATTTGTAGTTTCTAAAATGCTGACCCACAACCACTTCCTGTCATACACATAGCAACGAAAACAACAGGCAGAGAGTCACTGCCACCCCAGAGGAATGGCTCCTTTTCTGACATTCTTTAAAACACACACTTTACAGTCCTCACACGCCCACGAGGCGGCCATGTAATAAATACACTGTCTGTCCTGTTCCTACTGACAGTCCGCGAACTACCTGTTGTAGGCGCGCTCTTTTTTGGACTTCTCCAGCGCCTTGTCCATTGTCTTCTCGCTCTCCCCCCGACATTTGGGACAGTACCACTTGCCCTTCGGTTTATGGCTGAGCCCCACGCACGAGAAGTGGAACCACTCGATAGAGCACTCGTCGTTGTCGCAGCCTATCATCTCCCCATAGGAGACCTGATTGCACAGGCAGTACGTCGGCTCGTTCGGGTCGATGGGAAGGTCTGCGGGCGAGGCCTCCCTCTCCGCCTTGGCCTTGGAGCGTTTCTTCTTCTTGGAGGTTTTTGCTTTCTTCTCCTTGGGCGTTCCTGAGGTGATGTCGTCGTGGTCGTGATTATTAGATGCGTTCTCTCGGTTCTCATTGTTGCGCTGTCGCCGGGACCTCTTGTTGTTCGGCTTCTCTGCCTGCGTGATTGTCTCATTCTTAGACTTCTCCTGGCCAGCTTTGCCGCTGTTGCCTGTGGTGTCGCTGATCTCCTGATGCGCCTCAAAGAGTTCCACATGACTGTCCACTTGCCGGGTCCGGTTCTCCACCAGCTCCACCATCTGACTCACGATCTGGATCTTCTCGTCGCCCAGCTCCTGGCTCCGAATCAAGGCTCTCTGGATGCAGTGCAGCACCCGCCTCTTCTGGGCGCCGTCCGTCTCGCGCTTAAACTTCTCATAGTAGTCGTCCAGATCCTTCAGGATTTCTACAAACGAGAACACACATGCTTATCTGTCCATGCTGTAAATGCTAGTGAAGAGACGACGCCAGTTAAATAAGCCTTTTGTTTAATCCTCTAGTCTCCAAAAAGTAACGGCAAAGGACAGAAATGACCAACTTGAGGATTCCGGCATGAAAGTCTTACAACTACGGGAGGGCTTTTCAGGGAAAATTTTTTTCTCCTGTTGGAAAAAAATAATCTCTGGAACTAAATGCAAATGCCAACACAGATCCCAACTAGCCAAGTTCCACTCAAAGTGGCCCAGGGACAGTTCAGAAGTGCAGGTGACTAATACTCCTGGGATGTATAATTAAGGGAGAGAGTTCAAATTTAGGTAAAGTTCTTGGGCTCAAAGTTTTTCTTCTTTTCCTCCAACTCTAACCCTAACGAGTTTTTACTTTCTATTAAACTGATATCTCTATAGTTCTGTAATTTTTATTCAAGTAATTTTTCAATAGTATAAAGGTCTTAGTTTTCTTGATCTCAATGCACCAACATCTAGAACATCTACTACATGTATATAATACATTTATACAATGGCTCTCTATGGTTTAGACTAGAGTTAAGTGGCCAAGGTCCAGACCGATCAGTGACTGAGGACCTCACTTTACCAGCCACTTCCTGTTCGCTCTGTTAAAAGTTACTCCTCTGTATTACTGAAAACGAGAATGGTTTGTTCACAACAAACCATACAATCTAGCCTTATTTTAAAACAAAGGTGGCAGATTTTACTTCTGCATCAACTGTTTAAAACAATAACATTTTCACATCCATACAATACCAGGGTCGGCAAGTGGTGTGGTGTGTAAGGGCGCTGGAACCCCAAATGGCTGGCTCCAGTTCGAGTCCCAGACCTGGCAGCTTGCTTTAGCACTTTCCCCCTCTCCCTGTCTTTTTCTCATTCTATCCTACTCTGGTCAAATTTAAATAAATAAATGTTAAAGAAAAAAAAAAAAGATTTTGAGCCAGCAGATGGCATGGTGGTTAAGATGCTAGATCCCACATGGCCAACTGTGGTTCAAGACCCGGACCCAGCAGCTTGAAAACATGCTATATGAATTACATGTGTGTTGGGGGTAAGGGATTGCCTAAAACGTCACTGCCACCTTTACTAGAAATGGTCTCCAAGTACTCCTAAGGTCAACACTGAAGCTCACCTAAATGGCACTGCTTTCTAGGATATGTTCTCCAATTAAAATCACCTCTAAAGGGACCAGCAGATGGCAGGTGGTTAAGGGGTTGTACTACCACGTGGCTGACTGTAGTTCGAGTCCTAGACCTGGTGGCTTGTTTTCACACACCCACCCCTACCTCTCTCTCTGATTAAACTGAAAAGAAACAAAAACAAAAGCAAGCAAACAAAAAAACTCTAAAGATATTTCCTAGAAGAACAATGCAAATGCAGGTTTTTCTGCCACTAGAAAGGAGGAACGAATGCCACAGTCTCATAGTCTCTCATTTAATTCTGAAAATAGCTATGCTCAATTTACTCAAGTACTATCAACTTATGCAATGTCAAAGTCAGCGATGTTAAGATGTGAGGTTGTGGGGTCAGCAGGTGGTGGTGTAGTGGTGAAACTACTGGACCCCAGATGGCTGACTCCGTGGTTCGTCCTGGGCCTAGTGACTTGAAAAACATGCCAAGCATGTGGATATGGGTGTCTTAAATCCCGAGAGGAGAATGAAGAAGGGATTGCAGTGTGTGGCCATGGGAGGGAGGGAGCAGTCTCTCCCTTTCTTTCTTTCTTTCTCTCTCATTGAGACAACCTTTAGCAAAAATGTAAAAATAAAATAAAATAAAAATTCATGCCATTTATTTTTAAATGTATTACAAGTTACAAAACGATATAATTTGTAATAGTCAAATAGTCAATAGTCAAATTTCTGGGGCTGGCAGGTGGTATGGTGGATAAGGTGCTGGACTCCCACATGGCTGACTACAGTTTGAGTTCTGGACCTGGTGGCTTGCTTTATCTCATTTTCCCTCTCTTTCTGTCTTTCTCTGGTTAAATGAAAAATAAATAAATAAATTAAATTAAATAATTCTTTAAAAATCGCAGATTTATAAAGACAATGTTGGCATCCTATGAAAAAAATATTTTTTAAAAAAAGAATTATTTTATTTAATTTTATTTATTGTTGTTATCATTTTCCAGCTTGATCAGAGAGAGAAAGAGAGAGAGAGAGGAAGAGAGAAGGCAAGCCACCAGGTCCGAGACTTGAACCATGGTCAGCCATGTGGGAGTCCATCACCTTTAACCACCATGCCACTTGCCAGCCCCCTGAAAAAAATAATTCTATCATATCACTGATTTTCAATTTAATAACACACAGCTTCATATACATCACAAGACAGCTTACATGGAGATGTGAAACAAACATCCTATCATAAAATCACCAGCCAGTAGCTGTTACCTATACAACCCAAGATGCCCTGAGCAGTTACCTACCCACAATGCCACCAAGTGCAGACATTTATAAATGGACTAAACTCAGTGCTAAATAGGCGGGCATCTTGCTGGTCACACTCTGCTTCTGCAGCTCTATAGGCTCAGCCTCAAACTGCTGCAGACCGTTTTCTTCTTAATACGTTCCACACAAACACTACTACAGAAATGCAATGGCACTATGGAAAGAACTAAAGGATTAAATGACAGTAAGTTTAATTCAGTCTGCCTGATGGTTAAAAACGTATCTCAATTTTATGCAAGCATTGCACCTTTTTTTTTTTTTTAAAGAAAAGGTCGTTTATTAAGTAGACGCGAAAATACACTCCTGAGAGGTAGGAGGGCCTGAGCGGACAGAGAAAGAGTGATTCAAAAGGCCGAACTGTAAGTTTTTTAAGAAGCAGAACCCCCTGGGGTGGGTTTTCCAATGCTCAAAAATGGTTCAAACAATCCTAAATACCAATTGAAACTGATAAAGGAATTATAATACACAGTCGTGAATCAATCTCCATTGATGAAGTACTAAGCAATCTACACTGATCAAGTACTAAGCAAAAGACTGGCAGTCTGCTTTGCAACAGAGCAGTTCGTGGCCTATGGCAAGCGCGCCGCAGCCCTCAGCCCTCCTTCACGGAGTTGAATCAGGTGTATGGCAGCAGATCTGCACCACGTGCCCCAGTACCCGCAGATCCGCGGGCTTCAGGGGCTGCCTGTCCTCTCGAACAGCGCCAGAGGGCTGATTTCAGGAAGGCCGAAAAGTCCTTTACCGTACCCTGTTTCCTCTCCCCCCCTTGGAGCCCCAAGACTATCCCAAGGGCCCGGCCCTGCCTGGGGCACCACCTCCTGGGAGCCTCCGAGAACCCAGCGTGGACACACCCCCGAGGGCCACTCACGCTTCTCAGCCGCACCCTCGGGTTGGCAAGAGGCAGACCAGAGCCCTTGGAGGCCTGCCCCGAGGGTCACTGGGGCCAAGTGGGAGGCCAGAGCTGCGCACTGGACCCCCAACCCCGAAAGCCGCCATTACTCCGCGGCCGGAAGTGGCCGGGCCAG
>NW_006160165.1:5240918-5241878 GCF_000334495.1 Tupaia belangeri chinensis | reverse complement strand
CCCGCAACCCCCGAAGCCCGCCATTACTCCGCGGCCGGAAGTGGCCGGGCTAGGAGGGGAAGAGAGGCCAGAGCCACACTGTCCCGACCTCCCCCAAAGAGTAGCGGGCCAGCAGTCAGCCCGCCACGCCCCGAGAGCCGCGGCCTATGGGGATCGTAGGGGTGGAGGGCGGAGGCCAGGCGGAGCACCAATCACAGCGCTGGGTCGGAGAGCACGGTCCGCCCCAGCAGCGTTAAGGGCCAATCCGACACCGGAGGCCGGGCGACCCGAAGACATTCAAATCAACTCGACCTCCTCCCTCCACCCGCCCCTCTCCTAAAGAGGAAAAAAAAAGACAGCGGAAACGCAGACCCGTGCCAGTCACTGAGCAAGGCCCGCCCCCATCCGGCCTGGCGACCAATCGGCTTGGAGCAGGCTGATAAGGACATTCCACAGGGGACATCAAGGCCAATCACAGGGAGGCCGAGGCGGGATGTTTCGCAATATGCTAATAAGCATCCTATAAAGGTCGCTGCGAAGCTGCGTCTCGGGTAGAGCGCGCAGGGGCGCTTTCCCGGCTGGGTGGCATTGTGTGTCTAGTAGCCGGCGGTGGACTTTTCGCTTTCCCCCGCCCCAACTGTTCCGTTTCCCTGCTGCGCAGCCTTGTAAACATCGGTAAACTCCAAGCAACAATCTATGTTCGAAAACGAGCCCCCAATGCCTCGCACGGCCTCACAGCAAAGTTTCGCCAACAGCCAACAATTCCCGGCAGACATGAATCCTCCCATCTCCCTCTGACACCCTGGGCGGCCGGGGCCGCAGAGAACGACCCACAGGTCCCCTCACCTGCCACGTCCCTCTCCAAGCCTGCAATCTGCCCGCGCCCCCCAAGCGCAGCACAGATGGGCGCCTTCCCCGCCTCCGCTCCTCCCCTTCCCTTCCCCATCGCACACAGAAAGCCCTCGTCCTCCGCAAACTACA
>NW_006160165.1:5240231-5240548 GCF_000334495.1 Tupaia belangeri chinensis | reverse complement strand
CGCGGCCCCCCCGCGGCGGACCTGCCGCTTCCCGGGTCCTCGGCAGGACCGGCCCGGCCCGGCCCCGCGGCGCGCCCGGACCCGGGGGATGGACGCGGCCGCCCCCGCCCATCCATCACCCGCCGTACCTTGATATTTCGCGTCGATCTCCCGCATCAGCGAGACGTTTCTCTGCAGGTCGAATGGCAGAGACTCGATGGAGTCCAGGTAGTCCTCCACATAGTTCACCAGGTGGATCTGCTCCCCGTTGGCAGGACTCAACATGGTTCGCCCCGAGGTCCCCGGCGACTCGGCGCGGCTTTCCGCTTCCTCCACCC
>NW_006160165.1:5239318-5239772 GCF_000334495.1 Tupaia belangeri chinensis | reverse complement strand
AGGGGCCAGCGGCTAGGCCGCCGGGACGAAGGCGGCAGGAAAGCCGCAAACTTTACTAGGAGTTTGACACTCGCTGTCAGCGCCTCTTGGGCTCCACGGCCGCCGGAGACCGCGGAGTACCGGCCTGTCCTGTCGAAGACCCGTCTGGGTCCGACCGTGCCGCGTGATCGCCGCCTCCGAGACAGCAGCGTACAGACACCGCAACCTCCCTCTCCTCAGCCTCGGGTCTCCGCCCGGCTGCTCTGTATAAGTAGAACCCAGAACAGAACTGGCAGCTGCAAGAGCCAATCCACTTGCAGCTCTCCCTCGTGAGCCCAATCAGATAGGCGAAGAGGAGGGCCGACCGTGGGTAACTCCTCCCCCGCTCGTACTATTAGAAACCCGGTCCTCGGGGAGGCGGAAGGGGGCGGGCCGAGATGCGGGAGGAAGTGGGAGCGCATGCGCAGTCGCGCCC
>NW_006160165.1:5232429-5239249 GCF_000334495.1 Tupaia belangeri chinensis | reverse complement strand
CGCCTGCGCTGTGGGCCACCGCCCTCCCTTTGTGTCGCCTCCTGGAGCTCAGTTTGGAAAAGGTCGGAGACAAAGGGGTTCGACTAGGAAGCCGCTCCCCAGGGGCCGAGTCCCCGCAGTGGGTATGCGAGCGGGAGCGACACGTCTAGGCTCTGCCCCTTGCGCGCCTTCTGCCGTGGAGGCCGCTGCCCTCCGGGGGAGACCACCACATCCTAGGCAGCCTCCGCCCTGCCGCTATCCCGGACCCTTCGGCTCACCGGGCTTCTCCCGGCGCTGCCCCTCTCCTCCCCTTCGCCCTCCTCCCCTCCTGTTTTCCCCAGCGCCTCTCCCGGTCCGAAACTCCCGCATTTAGGGCTCCCTGAAAAGGCCCCCCGCCAGCGAGCGCGTTGCCTAGACGACGGCCCGGCGGCCAGGCCCCGCCCCCGCCCGCCTGAGTCCCTCCCCCAAGGGCGGGGCCGGGCGCTGCAGCCTTTGTGCCCTGCGCGCTGGGCTGTTCCGGTCTTCGCCCGGCGGCGGCTGCCCGGGGAGCTGCGCTTGCCACCCCGGCTGGCTTCTGCTTTGAACCCTCCTCCCCTGCCCGGCCCGGCCCTGCGCTCCGCGCGTCTTGTTCGCCAGGTCGGAGAGCGGTGTTTTCCTGAACCCTCTCTGCAGCCGCGGTCTCGGAGAGCCGGGTCCGTGGTGCAGCGCGTCGTGTCTGAGTCAGCCGGAGCTCCGCGCCAGGGCGGTTTTCTGTTTCTCCCATCTCTTAATTTGGACAGTGTCGGTTTTCAGCTGGTATCTCTGGGGTTTACGCCGTTGCAAAACAGGATACACCAGTTTAGGCATAAAATAATCGTTCAAATGGTCGCACGTTCTGGTGTTTCGGCACGTTCGATGAAACACTGACTTCCAAGCCTTGGGAATTTAAAACGAGTATTCTGCGCATTCCAGCCACGTTTCGGACTAAATTAGTCACGTTTAGAAACAGGTCGTTAACTGCGGTGGTGCTCATCCCCCGCCTATAGGGATTTCTTGATGCGGACGTCAGTTCCGCGAACGATGCGAAATGGAGCTGAGTCGTATTTGGAATCGGATCGTTCCCGCTGGAACGTTGCGGTGGAGCGACGAGTACTACTTGCACTTCGAAGTACGCAGGTTTACTCTTCACCCTTAAATCCCATCTCACCGCCACATCAGGAGAGCGTTCTCCTCGCCATTTGGGGAAATGGCGGTTTATTTTACTTGTGGATTACCATTTCTTGCTGTCTTGGTCTTGGCCCAGTTGAAAGGAAAGGAGAGAAATTTCATTTCTACAGCATTTATTGGAAAGACTGTGACGCGATGACAGGTGGAAATGGATGTGGAGAGACAGTGCGAGGTTGAACAAGAAAAATTAAGCCTTTTCCTCAAAGGCCATGAGTAATTTAAAATGCAATAGCAAAAAAGGTTTTTGAATCCTGGCATTCATTAACTCTAAAACAAATATCATTTGTCGCAACTCAAGAATAAAGATTAGAAGTAATTTACCCCTTCCAAAAGAATCCGTAGATAAACTGGGGTTTGATCTAGGTTATCTTTCCAAAAATCACACTACGATGTAAATAATCTTTTCATTCCTCTCCTGTTCATTGTCTTCACAGACACATAAACTGAAAAAGCATCTGATTCACTGAACAGGAAACATTTGCCAAGTCCCTGCCACGTGCAAGGTACCGTTCTACATGCAGGGGATATCCCAGTCAGTGAGGAGTTTATGTTCTATAAAATGTTTAAGCCACATCTTGGCTTAAAAAGCCAGAAAATATTTTTATTAGTTTTACAATGTGGTTCTCTGAACCAGTGTGAAGACCAATAGATAGGACATAATAAAATGAATACTTTTTAAATTTAACACTAAGGAAAAGTGTTGTATTTTGAAGACATTTGAAGGAATCTTGGCTGTTTCAGTTTTGCTCTGTATGGTGTATTGCAAAAGTAGGTGCTAAAACTTTTTTTCTAAAATTACTACATTTCCAGCCTAACAAGATGCCTAAATAAAATAAACATACAAAAATAAAAATAAAATAAACATACAATTCTTTTTTAAAAAAATAATTTCTTATTTAACTTTTTTTATTCATTTATTTTAATTTGACTAGGGAGGAAGAGAGAGAGAAAAAGTAAGCTGCCAGGGCCAGGACTCAAACCACGGTTGCCATGTGGTCAGCACACGTGTCCTATAGTAAATTAAGAAAAAGCAAAAACAAACTACTTTTTATGAGTTCCACATGTTCTCACGGATTGTGGCTGAGATTTTTGCTCATTTTCTTTTAAAGAGTTATTTATTTAATCCCATTTGTTATTGTTATTTCTTTAATTTGACCAGAGAGAGAGAGAAAGGAAAGCGAGAAAGTAAGCCACCAGGTTTGGGACTTGAACCACAGTTGGCCATGTGGGAATCCAGCACCTTTTACCACCATGCCACCTGCTGACCCATCATTATCTTTTTTATTAAGAGAGATTTTTTTTTTCTACAGGGTGTATGCACTTGGTGGAGAGAGACAGACAGACAGAAAGCAAGAAATCACCCCCCGGGGAGATGACCACACTGCAGTCCCTTCCCCTCCATTCACCTCTTGGGATTTTGGGCATGCATGCACCCACACCCAGCATGAGCTTTACGTCGCCAAGTCTAGGACTAGAACCATGGTCAATTTATATGGGAATGCATCAACATAACTATTATGCATTCTGCTGGTCTCAATTTTCCTTTCTATCCTATTCTTTTTATTATTATTATAATTACTTAATTTTGGGGCCAGTGGGTAGCAAGGTGGTTAAGGTGCTAGACAGCCACATGGCCCACCGCAGTTTGAGTCTAAGAGCTGGCGGCTTCCTTTCTCCCTCTCTCTCTATTAAAATGAGAATGTTGGGCCAGCAGGGGTTATGTTGCTAGACTCCCACATGTCCAACCGTGGTGGTTTGAATCCCGGGCCTGGTAACTTGAAACTCACACCAGGTGTGTGGTTTGTATACCCAAGATCCCAGCAGGACAATGGAGAAGGGACTGCTGGGTGACCATCCTCCCTGGGGGTAAGATTTCTTACTTTCCCTCCACTGTCGCTGTCTCTCTATGATGAGTGCATAGGCCCTAAGGCCAAAACCTCTTAAAAAAATGATAAAATTAAATAAATTCTGATTTTTTTTAAGAATTATTTTGATTGAAATTTACCTGTTTTATTTATTTGTTTAATTTCACCAGAGGGGGACAGAGTGAGTGAGAGAGAGAAAGTGAGAAAGCAAGCCACTAGGTCAAGGACTCAAACCACAGCTGGTCATGTGGGAGTCTGGCGTCCTTAACCACCATGCCACCTGCTGGCCCCCAAATTAAATAAATTCTAATTTAGGGGGAACCAGCAGTTAGCGTAATGGCTATGTCACTGGACTCCCACATAGTCGACTGCGGTTCACGTCCCAGACCCAGTAGCTGAGAACTCACGCCAGGCGCGTGTGCATGCGTGCCCAAGATCCCGAGAGGAGAATGGAAGAGAAGGGATTGCGGCGTGACCATCCCCCCTGGGGGTTGATTTCTCGCTTTCTGTCTCTCTGTCTGTCTCTGGCGAGCACACGTGCCCTATAGCGAAAACCTCCCCCCCAAAAATAATAAATTCTAATTTTAAGGAAGAATGATTTATTATGATTATTTTAAAATTTTGCTCTAGGGCATTCATTCTCACCAGAGAGAGTGAAAGAAAGTGAGACAATGGGGTCAGCAAGTGGTGTGGTGGTTAAGGAGGTTGGACTCCCACATGGCTGACTGCAGTTTAAGTTCCAGACCTGGCAACTTGCTTTCTCACTTTCCTTTTCTCTGTCTCTCTGGTTGACTTAAAAAATAAATAAATAAATAAATAAAATAATGACAATGAATAAAATTAAAAACAAAAAAAAGAAAGTGAGAAAGCAAGTTGCCAGGTCTGGGACTCAAACTGCAGTTGGCCATGTGGGAGCCCAGTACTCTTTTTTGTTGTAAAGAATCATTTTATTTCATTTTATACATAATTATTACTATTTTTTTGAGCGGTTTTTCTATAGGGAGTGTGCACTTGCCACAAAGACAGAGAGAAACAGAGACATAACCATTACGCCAACTGCTGGTCCCACTATATATATATTATTAATGTGACCAGAGAGAGAGAGAGAGAGAGAGAGTGAAAAAGCAAGTAGTCAAGTCTGGACTTGAACCACAGTCCGCCATGTGGAAGCCCAGAACCCTAACCACCGTGCCACCTTGTGGCCCACTCATTTTCTTTTTATACTATAATATCTAATATCTGAATCTGAGCTTTCTCCCTCAAGTTTTCTAAAAATTATTTAATTATATTTATTCATTCATTCATTTATTTTAATTTGACCACAGAAAGACACAGAGAGGGAACTAGCAGTTAGAGTAATGGCTATGTCACTGGACTCCCACGTAGTTACCTGTGGTTCGAGTCCTGGACCTGGTGGCTTAAAAATCACGCCCGGCGCATGTGCGTGCATGCCCAAGATCCTGAGAGGAGAATGGAGGAGAAGGGATTGAGGGGTGACCATCCCCTCTGGGGGGTGATTTCTCTCTTTCTGTCTCTATGTCTCTCTCTGTCTGGCGAGCGCACGTGCCCTATAGCGAAAACCTCTCAAAAAAAAAAAAAAAGACAGACACAGAAGTGAGAAAGTAAGCCACCAGGTCCAGAACGCAAACCGTGGTCAGCCATGTGGGAGAGTCCAGCGCCTTAACCACCATGCCACCTGCTGGCTCTCCATCAAGTTTTCACTGTCCGAATTTCTTCCCACCTGCACGACAAATGGACTTCACTCACTGTCCGAATTTCTTCCCACCTGCGCAACAAATGGATTTCACAGGGGATTAATTCAGCAATGTTTAACAAGGCCTTTTCTTTTCTTTTCTTTTCTTTTCTTTTCTTAAGAGAAATCTTTGCTATAGAGCTTATGCTCTCACCAGAGAGACAGAAAGCGAGAAATCCTCCCCCATGGAGGACGGCCACACTGCAATCCCTCTCCCCTCCCAATCTTGGGCATGCACACACACTTGCCCCTTGCGTCTTAAGCCTCCAGGTCTGGGACTCAAGTTGTGGTCAACTATGTGGGAGTCCAGTGACGTAACCATTATGCCATCTGCTGGTCCCCAATGAGGCCTTTCCTGAATTGGGTGCACAGCACAGCCAGAAGCTCAGGGAATCTACAAGCTCTTGTACTCAGGGAGAGCAATATAAGGCAAACAAAATGACATCAGGACAAGTAAAGTGTAGGGCAGTGAGAGGGAATATTCCGGGAGAGTTTCTAGGTGGGAAGTGAGTCGCTCAAGCATAGGAGCCTCACACATTAGAACACAGTTTACATTAGAAGGCACCTTAGCCTGAAACAGTTGTGGGGATGGGCCCCAGGAGTCTGAAAAGTTTTTAAGTACTCTAGAAAGACTCTACTTAGTTATTCACATTTCTTTGGGGTGGATGGTAGAGGATGCCTACACTAGCTGGAGAGAGTGGGTGGGAGAGAACAGCCCTGTGGGTAATAGTCACACATTTCTCCCATCTTTCAGGATTTGGGGGACACAGCCATATGCACCTGGGCTGTGTCTCAAGCCACTGGGTCCAGGACTGGAACCATGTAGTCTGTCGTGGAATCCCGCCACCTTTGCCACCTCCAGATGCTGGCCCAATTATTTATCTGCCTTTCAGTAGATCACCACAGCAAACTAAATATAGAACCGTGGAACCTCTGTTTTTTTGTTTTGTTTTAGAGAGATTTTTTGCTATAGAGCATGTGTGCTCACCGGAGCAAGACAGAGAGACAGAAAATAAAAAAATCACCCCCCAGGGGGATGGCCACCCGGAAATCCCTCCTCCACTCTCCTACTGGGATATTGGGCAAGCACACACAGGCGCCTGGCGTGGGTCTCAAACCACCGCGAATCCGTGGGAGGCAAGCGACATAACCGTAATGCCATTTGCTGGTTCCCCTCTGTGTTCTGTCGAAGACTGCTAAAGCAAAGGGGAAATTTTTGCTGTTTTTCTGGCAGTTTTGCAAGACACCAATGAGGCCACGTTTGTCCTGATAATTTGAAAATAAGGAGAGAGTTTTGCTTTCAGTAAATAGGTGACAACTTTCAACCTTAACCTGAATCCCTAGCAGACGCTCTGGTCCTGCATCCAGAGCGAGCGGCTGCATACTGCGAGGCAGGCACGCTGTGCTGGGGTGCAGTACTGGGATGCGGGCGAGCTGGGTGCGCAGGTGCAGGTGGTGTGTCTGGCTGCTCTCCGCCTGTTGGGGCGTACACGTGCTCCGCGAGCACGGAGGTCGCGCGGCGTCCCTCGCAGCGGCAGCGCACGCAGGACCAGCGGGGGGCAGGGACCCCGGACTAGCCCTGCGTCAGCGCACATGCGCACGACCTGCGGGAGGCGGCAGGGAGCGCCGGGCGGGGCGTCCTCCGGTGGCCTGGGGCTGCAGCGCCCCCGCCGCGGAACCCTTCCCCGCCACCCATTCCCCAATTCCAGCCGCGGCGGCCAGGAGCCAAGGCAGAGGGCGGCGCTGACCTCCCCTTCCGGCACCACACGGGGTATCCGGGCTGCGGGGGCGGGCCTCCTGTGGGCGGGGCGCCGTGCGCGCGGGGCGTGCCCTCATGTGGGCGTGGCACGAGGTGGGCGGCTCCGTGCGTGTGGGGCGTGCCCCTGGTGGGCGGGGCGCCGTGCGTGCGGGGTGGGCAGGGCTCAGCGCTGCGTGACCCACTGGTCCCTGGGTTTCCAGCGTCCCTGGTCCCTGCAGCCGGCATGCTGCGGACGCACGGGTCCCGGCTGGGCGCCCG
>NW_006160165.1:5220045-5232369 GCF_000334495.1 Tupaia belangeri chinensis | reverse complement strand
CGGGGGTGCTGGCGCGCGCCGACGCCGCCTCCTGGTGCGAGTGTGACCGCGGGCGACGCGGCGGCGGTCCGCCGGGGTTCAGAGCCCTTGCAGACCTTTCACAGCGGATGTTTGCTCTGCCCCCAGGTACAGCTGCGGACCGACCGTGTACGATCACGCACACCTCGGCCATGCGTGGTGAGTTTCCTGGATTTGAGCGTTCGCGCCTTCAGGGGCCCATGAGCCCTTTCAGGTGTTTTCCTGCTCTCCGGGCGGCCTCAGGACCCTGGGCGATTAGCACTGCCGTTAGGGTTTTCTGCGGTTTTTGTAGCGGTTCTGAGCGCTTGCACGTTTATGGCTGGGGAAACTCTGGGAAAGAACCCCTGTGGAATTTGATACTTCTTCCTGGATTTGGCCAAGGCCCCGGGTTGTTTCTGGCTCCGCCATTACTACCAGTCGCTCCCTGCTCCGGAGGAGTCACTTAGTGTCTCTGCGTCCGGGTTTCTTGCCTTTGAGATGACAATCATAGTAGTACTTTTTTTTAAAATAATTTTTAAGAATTCTTTTATTAAATTTCATTTGTTTATTTGGTTATTTAAATTTGACCAGAAAGGAACAGAGTGAGAGAGAGAGAGAGAGACACGGAAAGTGAGCATGCAAACCACCAGGTCCGGGACTTGAACCGTGGTCGGCCATGTGGGAGTCCAGCGCCCTTAACCACCACGCCACCTGCTGGCTCCCGAGTAGTACTCATTTTTGAACTTTTTTTCTTTCATTATACCACACGGTCGAGTGCTCACCAGAGGTATAGAGGGAAGGAGAAAGCCGCTCACTGGCTGGCACGCTGCCGTCCTGCCTGCTGCATTTCTCAGTCCTGCAGCACTCAGTCCTGGGCTCCCTTGGCTGGGCATTTTCCTCAAGCCGTTGTGTCCAGGACTCCCGTGTGCTGAGCTGGCCATGTGGACTCCAGCTCCCTAAACCATTAGCCACGCCAATATTTTTAAGTTTATTTATTTCTTACATGATAGAGGTGGCAAGAGAGACAGACAGGCACCCCCAGCAGGGCCTCCGCATCATGATTCACCCTGTGTCAGCCAGCCAGGATCATGGCACAGGTGCTTGGGAAGGGTCGGGACTCAAAACCAGGACCTCCCCTAGGCGGGCCCAGTTGTATGGCTGCTGTGCCTGACTGAGCCCTCTTCACTGCAGCTGCAGAGTCCTACCGTAAGTGGCTGGCTGACAGGTGCCTGGAGTGTGACCACGGTGAGGGCCCGCACTTCTGAGGATATGTAGTCTCCCCCGGGGTCCTGGGGTAAGAAGCCCCAGAGCTGGGGGCGCGGCTCGGTTCACCCGACCCCAACAGTCAGGTGCTTGCTCTCTCCACTCTTAACTGTAAGATGTCCTGCCTCCTTTCCTTGTCAGAATTTCCACTTTTCTAGCTTAGCTTCATTCAGAGACTAAAAATAAAGTGTTACAATTACTTTATACCGTTTTTAAGACATAGTCTGTTGGGGCCAGCAGGTTGTATAGTAGAGATACTGGACTCCTGTGTGGTTGACCACGGTTTGAGTCCTGGACCTGGCACCTTGAAAATCCTGTTGGGTGCGTGTGTGTGCATGCCCCAAATCCCAGGAAGAGAATGAAGGAGAAGGGATTGTGGCATGGCCAACTGCTCTGGGGATGATGTCTCACTATCCTTCTCACTGTCTCTGTTCTTTCTAGCGAATGCTTGCGCCCTATGGCAAAAATCTAAAAATAAATACATAATATATCATCCAGCGAAATCTGAAACTTTTTAAGAATAATAAAATAGAATGGTCTAGAAATAATTTTTTCTTCATTTTTGGCAAACTTATGATAATTAAAAAGTATATTTTGAGAGCTGGCTCTGTGGCTTAGTGGTTAAGGGTGCCAGGTCCCATGTGGCCAGCCATGATTCAAATTCTGGCCCCTTTGGATTGAAAAACATGCTGGGCGCACGTGTGACCCAAATTCTGACAGGATGGAGGGATGGAGGAGAAGAGTTGTAGGGTGACTGCGTTCCATGGGGACTTTGCTTTTTCTGTCTCTGGCTCGTGCATGTACCCTTGGGCAGTAAATTCAAAAAAGAGAAAAGATGAACTAGCAGATGTTTTAATAGTTTTGTTGCTGGACTCCCATGTAGCCGACCATGGTTCAAGTCCTGGACCTGGCTGCTTGGAACTCAGCGCTGGGCATGCCGACCAGCATGCCCAGAATCCTGAGAGGAGAATGGAGGAGAAGGGATTGCTGCGTGGCCATCCTCACTGGGGGGTGATTTCTCGCTTTCTGTCTCTCCGTTTCTTTCTGTCTCTCTGTTTCTGGGTCTCCAGCGAGAGCGCACTCCCTATAGCAAAAATCTCTCTTAAAAATTTTTTTTTAAAGATAAAAGAGGGGGAGCAGCAGGTGGTGTGGTGGTTAAAGTACTGGACACTCCCACATGGCTGACCAAGGTTCAAGTCCCAGAACTGGCGGCTTGCTGTCTCACTTTCCCTCTCTCTTTCTCTCTCTCTGCATGTGTCTCTTTCTGGTCAAATTAAAATAAAACGAATGAATAAATAAATAATTCTTTAAAAAAACCCGAATTTACCCATAATGTGGGTGAATTATCAAAAAAAAAAAAAGAGAGAAATTGAAATTGTTATTGAAGTATAGAGTGTGTGGGGCAGACGTTGAAAACAGTCTCCCAACCCAGACAGCCTGTCCAGAGGGTAGAAGAGAAGAAACAATTTTATGGTAGAATAAGCATTAAACCAGAGTAGGGCACTCAGAAGTGACCACAAGGACAGACCGATGTCCCCCTCTTTCATAGCATCTTGCAAACACAGCCCATCTCCTCTGTGGCCCCGAGGTAGTGCGGTCCTGGAGGCTGGCCCTGCGTACTGGAGCGGGCACCGGCAGTGCAGGAGGGCTGGTGCAGTTCTGAGCCTGGGTGCTGGTAAACCTCAGGGTCACATTGTTCGATGTTCTGAAGGCCGCATGTCTTTGATCCAGCCCTGGCAGGTTGGTGAGGGCCACTGCCTGATACCAGGTCGCAGATGATACCCCTCCACAAGGGGGGGCCTCTGGGGTCCCTGTAAGGGCACTGACCCCAGTCCCGAGAGGGCTGTCCCCACGACCTGCCTGAGTGCCCGGTGTGTCAGCCCCACGCTGTCTTGTAAACTCTCCACTCCGGGAGATCTGCAGTTGGAGCTGCAGGCCGGTGAGGCCGCCACCTCCAGGATCCTGGGAAATGGGGCAGGCATTGTCTTCGGGAATTACGTTCCAGACACGGGCCCCCAGTCTTGAACATTCCGGAGCTGTGAGACAGATGAGAGACTTTAGCAGTTTTAAAGATTTCCTGCATATGTTGGAAAAGGACCCAGGAGGAAACTGGAAGAAGAGGCGAGGTGGGGCTTCTTTCCCCTTGCCTTTGAGCGGGAGCAGTCAGCCTGCGGGTTCCAGTCGCACTGCCCTGGCACCCCGACACGGATGGGAGCGGGCCATGGCTGCTCAGCGAGGTGGGTGCTACAGGCACTGAGCACACGGAACTTTCTGCGGTGGGCTGGGGTCCGTTCCCAGGAAGATGCCTAGGAAATAGGACATCTCACCTTCCCAGCAGTTGGCTGAGGTGCCAGTGCTGCTGGGGGGTAAGGGCTCATCAGGTGCAGATGGGGCGGAGGTGGGAGGAGGGTGGCAGGAGGGGTTCTGGGCCAGAAGGAGCCAGTCATGTTCCCTGGCTCCTAGAGTTTGGGTTTAACTTCAGTAGGTGCAGAAGCCTTGGGATGTTTTGAGCAGAATCTCTTAGTTGGGAGAATGTTCTTGGCACACCCACAGGGGCACCCTCACTTTGACTGGGAGAGCTGGACCGAGGGCAGGGATTCCTGGCAGGGATCACAGGCTTACAGGGGAGTCCCACGAGGAAGCTGAGGTCTCCCAGCTCAGGGTTCTGACTTCAGCTGCCCAGCGTGTGCACGGGTATGGTGCATGCGTGCATATGAGAAGCTGCTGGGGCCAGAGCCCAGCCGCAGCACTCCAGAGCCTCCAGGATTTGAGGCCCTGCAGCCCCTCTGTGTCCCTCCGCAGTTCTGGGACTCAGCCTGAGCTTCTTGGGGCCAAACTGTAACTAAACGCTTCTTTTCATTTATTTTAGTTCCTGATTATATTTGCTTTTAAATCTTAGGTCCTGTAGAGTCTTCCCCCCAACCTCCGCCCAAGACCAGTGAAAGGCACGTTCCTGGTGGTGATCGTTGTAGCTGGCCCTGCCCAGACACTGAGCTGATGCACACGGTCCTGAGGGTTAGGTGGGTTTGTGCGGTTTACAAAGAAGCACGCCAAGGCCGAGAGGTTAAATGTCTTGGGCAGGTATTTGCAAACAGAGATGGCCTTGGTCTTAGAATAAAAATCTGACCGCAGTCTGTCTGGGCTGTAAGATGAAAGTGGTACCGTAGCATGGCTAGGGGCTCGTGTCTTCGGCATGAACTCGTGTTTAGAGAGGCCACGTGGACGATAGGGATGAGCTGGTCTCTGGTTAAGGTCGCTTTTATGGGAAACTAGATTTTTGAGACTTAAAATGGATTAAAACCCTTTTGATTTTAGAAATCTGAGTTACCTCAGTGTCGTTTCGATATTCTCCAACCTCGTAGGAATTTTTAGGCGTGCTGTCACTGCGTTAATGGGGTCGTGCCTGTCGGACATGTTAGCTTCCTTCGGTGCTGTCACGGTGAAAAATTAGAATTACTCTAGAACGTGAGCAGGAACGGTGAAGGCTTTTCATGTGTATTGCCCTAGTGAGATTGGTTTATAAGTGAATTCTTTATTTTATTTTATTTTACTTAGTTTTAAATTGCTGTGGGGCATGTGTACTCACGAGAGAGAGAAAGGGAAAGTGAGAAAGCAAGCTGCCAGGTCTGGGGCACGAACCGCGGACGCCTTGTGTGAGTCTAGCACCCCGACCACCGTGCCACCGGCTGGCCCCAAGGATTACGAGTGAATTCTTGACCAGTGAAATGGATGTGAACTCACTCGAGCAAGGACTCGGAAAGTAATTGCTAATTTTGCACCCTGAAGTAGAGGGGCACGGCGGTCAGTTTCTCGTGAGGCCCCACGTGGACTGGAGCTGGGCCAGGGAGACAGGCCTTTCCCTTTTCTTGGTTGCACTTAACTGTCTTCGTGTTCACACAGATTGCGCATTTTATTTTTGAGAAATTATTTCTTCAATTTTATTTGTTATTATTTATTTTTTAATTTAACCAAAGAGACAGAGTGACAGAAGGGAAAAGTGAGAAAGCAAGCCACCAGGTCTGGGACTCAAACTGCAGTCAGCCATGT
Organism: Tupaia belangeri chinensis; assembly: GCF_000334495.1. Taxonomy (NCBI): domain Eukaryota; kingdom Metazoa; phylum Chordata; class Mammalia; order Scandentia; family Tupaiidae; genus Tupaia; species Tupaia belangeri. The sequence continues at coordinate 5,227,062 of NW_006160165.1, read as the reverse complement.
GGGAATCCAGCGCCCTTAACCACCACGCCACCTGCCAGCCCCAGGAATGCATGTTCTAACAGCCGACAGCATGACTGTGTTGAGGCACGCTGACACCTCTCTCTCAGCTCCTATGTTAGATTTGACATCATCCGGAGGGTCCTCACCAAGGTGTTCGGGTGCAACGTCGTGATGGTGATGGGTGTGACGGACGTAGATGACAAGATAATCCGGAGAGCCAGCGAGGTGAGCAGGGGAGACGCAGGGAGCGCGGGCGGTGCACAGCGCCAAGGGACATTATCGGGGCAGGCCTCGATGTCCCGGCAGGGAGCTGAGATCTCCTGCGCCGTGCTCACCGACACCTTTCAGCACCTTGCCTCGTGCTGTGGGGTGTCCTGTCCTGGGTCTCAGGCCCTGATCCCGGACGGGGGACACTCGCTCTGTGCTGACGCCTTCCGCTGTTGTGCTCTCCCCACCTTGAAGAGCGCTGTGGGGTCCCACGGCCGCCCTGCGCCCCGAGCCAGGAGGCCTCACCGTGCTTGTTTGAACACATGATCCATTTAGGATTTAAAATCTCCTCTTGTAAGAATTCTAGACCTACAGAAAAGCTACGGAACAGTACAGGGGACCGCTGCCCGCCTTTCCTGGTCTCGTCGCTGCCTTTCACTGTGCGCCCCGTCTTCTCTGATGTAGACTGTGCCCAGTTTCTGCCCCAGCTCTACACCCCCGCCCCGTGCTTCCTGGGGCGCGTCCCTCCCGCCCCACCGGCGTTGCTCCTGGACTGGCAGCAGAGTGCCTGGGTGCTGGCGAGGCAGCGGTCCGACTCGGGCGCGCCTGGCCCGTCAGCGCCTCTTGCTTCTCTGGCCCGGGGCCCTGATCAGAATCTTGCTGTCTTTACTGTCACGGCTCCCATGTCCCGCAGTCTGCGCTGCTTGGGCCCCTGTTCCCATTTCCCTTTTTATTTAGGGAGGGATCTTCGCTGTAGGGCACATGTGTCCACCAGAATTCCGAGAGGGAGGGGAAGTGAGAAGGCACCATCTGGGGGGATGGCCACGCTGCAGTCCCTTCTCTCCCATCTCCAAAAGCTTGAGAGACTCGAACTGCCGTCAGCCACGTGGGGTCCAGCACCTTCCCCAGCATGCCACCTGCTGGCCCGTTCCTGTTTCCGTGTCCTCGGTGTTCTCCAGACCGCAGGGTTTCAGCACTGGGTGAGCCTCACCTTGTGTCCCTTGGATGGTCCCTGTTTCACAGAAGAGCGGGGAGGGAATCACGTACTGGCACAGACTCGCGGAGAAGCTGTGGGCCCAGGACCGCCGCCCATGCCAGCTGTGCATAGCCTGGGTCCCTGTGGCAGGGAGAGGAGGTCTCTCCTGTTCAGGTCGAGGGCCCTTGTGGGGTCTGGCGATCTGACATGGAGATAGGACAGACCGAGTGACTAGGGCATTGAACGGAAGTCGGGAGGCCCCTGAGGGCCGAAGGCGCCCATCTGAGAGGGTGCCCGTCATTACACGAGCAGGGCTTCTTAGTCTCCAGGCCTCTGGGAGACGTTCTCACCGAGGAAACTGCGTCTTCCTGTTTTCTATAGATACGCCTTTTAATAACCAGCTCGAATGCTATGAGGCCAGCAGGGGGCTTGGTAGTTAAGGTGCTGGATCCCACATGTCCAGCTGTGGGTTTGAGTCCCAGACCTGGCCACAGGTGCACCCAAAATCTGGAGAGGACAATAGAGGAAGGATTGCAGCATCTCCCACGTGGGGTGACTTCTCACTTTTTGTCTGTCGGTCTGTCTCTCCTCTCCCTCCTTTGTCCTGGCAAGAGTACATACCCTGTAACAAATGAAAGAGAGAACATGAGGATTGTTCTGACGCAGAGTTCTGGCAGGTCCAGAGGTGCAGGCAGCCCTGTCTCTGACAGCAGCCCACCGTCGAGAACTAACCCCTGCTCGCGAGGGCTGGTCCTCACTGGGCCTTCGAGGGATGGTCATCTGCTCAGGGTACTGATGCTCCACGGTGCAGCCAGCACACCCCGCCCCCTGGCCTCCCCACCTCCTGGCGTCTTTTCCCAGGCCTGGAAAATGGGGGAGCCTGCCATCACCAAATTTAACCTGGATTAAGGAGCCCAAATACACAGTGTTTGGTTTCTGAAATCTTTTAACACCTGAGAATTTCTGTTCTTACTGCACAGCAAGATCTTAAGGCACTGAATAGCTTTTTTGCTCAAAAAAGTGTTTTTCTTGGGGCCCGCAGCTGGTGTAGTTAAGGTGCTGGATTTCCACATGGCCAACCGTGGCTTAAGTCCTGGACCTGGTGGCTCGACAATCATGCTGGTGCGTGTGCACATGTGCTCCACATCTCAGGAGGGGGATGGGGGAGAGGGGACTGCGGCATGGCCATTCCCCTGAGGGGCAATTTCTCACTTTCCCCCTCTTTGCCTCTCTGTCTCGTGCATGGGATTTATGGCAAAAACCTTAAAAAAAAGAGATAGGCACCCCCATGAGGGTTTCTGTGTTACGTCTACTCTGCCTTCAGCCAGCTCCAATCACAGGCACATGTGCGTGGTGTGTTCAGGGAGGTCCCTGGACGTGAACCTGGGACCATCCCAGGCTCAGCCTAGCGGAGTGCTGTGTTACTGCTCCACTGTAAGGCCCGAGCCTAGTTCGTATGAAACAGTGAGAAAGGCAAGAACAGGAGTCCACAAGAAGAATGTGAAGGAGGGAGTAGCCCTACCGAATGTTAAAACGTATCTCAGAAATGAGACAGGTTTGTTTTAATGTTGGAGGGTGTTCGTGCTCGCCAGGGTGATGAGGGAGGAGGCCTCCCCAGTGGGGTGTGGTCACACCACAGTCCTCCGCCATCGCTCTAGTCCGTAGGATTTTGAGCACTCATGCACGTGTGCCCAGTGCGTGTGTTTCATCACAAGGGCCTGATGCGAACCGCAGTCAGCCAGGTGCGATTCCGCTCCGCGTGTGCAGTGCACCTGGCCACGAGCCGGCTGTGGGAAGTTACTTCGTGTGTTGCTTTTGCACAGCTGTGTCGAGTAGGACTGACCCAGGATGGAGAGCTCGTGCTGTTCACAGACGGCCAGTTTGACCCGGGGGCAGCTGACAGGGCCCTCCCTGGTGTCCTCTGTGCTTGGATACCCCACGCCCCTCCCTCGCTGCCACGGTCTGCTTTCCTCTCTGAAGGTCAAGGCCGCCGGCTCCTCCTGGCTGTCCAGGCACAGCAGGCGTAGCATGAACGAGGCGCAGTCACTCCGGGGATTCGTTTTAGCATAAGAGGAGGCTTTGCCGGGGCAGCGGGAGCAGGACGCCCAGAAGTGTGGCAGTCACACTTCTGTCAGGACAGAGAAAGCGCCCGAGCTGGCTGTGCGCCTTGTCTCTCCCCACCGTGCGCTCTTACCATGGCTCGCCCCTCACCGCCGTGCGCCCCCCTCTTGCCTCACCCCTCACCGCCGTGGGCCCCCCTCGCCCCTCATCGCCGTGCGCCCCCTCGCCCCTCACCGCCGTGCGCCCGCCTCGCCCCTCACCACCGTGGCCGCCCTCCCCACCCTGTGCTCACCTGCTCACCTCGCCCCCACCACCTTCTTCCAGGCAGATGAAAGATTTGCCGGGGAGAGGTGGAACCACAGGTTACTAGAGGAAACCGCAGAGACCTTTTTATAGCGTGTGTTGAGGAAGGCTTTTCTATTTGTTTGCAAACCCAGAAGCTCCTTGTAGGAAGAGGTTCAGAGACCTGAAACATGGCTAAATATAAAATGAAAACTTTACGCACTGGGAAACCACCATACAGTCGGAAACTGAAAAAACTTGAAATTGGTATCAGAGATAAAGGTGGATCTCTTCTACATGAAAATATTTCCTACAAATCAGCAAGAAAAGGACCTGCGACCCCATGGAAAGTGGCCGCGGGGAAAGTGAGAAATCGCTCCCCAGGGTGGGTGGTCACGCCTCAGTCCCTTCTCTGGTTCCTCCACACGCACACGTGCCCAGTGTCTCAAGCCACCAGGTCCAGGACTCGAACCGCTGTTGGCCGTTTGGGAGTCCAGCAACAGAACTGCTACACCGTTTGCTGGCCCCAAGATTCCTCCTCAATGACTGCTGGCCTGGTTTCTGCCCCTGAGGGTTAAGAGAGGGAGGAACTCCTATTTTTCTCCCTGCCACTGACTGGGCTGACGCTGCTCTTGGCTCAGAAGTGGAGGCTCTTCTTCTCTTTCGGTCTTTTTTACTGGGCAGTGGGAACCGCGATGCCGTTCACACCTTTCTTCTGCTCTGGCCGTAAGCAAGGTCAGCCAGCGAGCTCCTGCCTGGTAGACCCCTACGTCAAAACCCCATGAGAGTGGCAGAGCCGCACTGGGGCTAAGCACCGGCAGGTCTGCCCGAGTGGCCCCGAGGTGACCGCTCTGGGCGTCGTGTGATGGCTTCCCTGTGTTCAGGGCTCTAGGCATCTTTCAGTGGCTTTCTCGCGTCTGTGTCCAGGTTGCCGGGCATCCTGTGGTGGCCTCCCTGTGTCCAGGTCTCCAGGCGTCCGCTGGTGACCTGTGTCTGGTTCTCCAGGCATCCTGCGGTGGCCTCCCCATGTCCGGGTCTCCATGCATCCCACAGCAGCCTCCCCGTGTCCGGGTCCGGGTCTCCATGCGTCTCGCGGCGGCCTCCCCGTGTCTGGTTCTCCGTGCAGCAGCCTCCCTGTGTGCGTGTCCAGGTCTCCGCGCGTCCCGCGGCGGCCTCCCCATGTCCATGTCCGGGTTTCTGTGCCGCCCACGGTGGCCTCCCTGGGTCCAGGTCTCTGTGTGTCCCGCGGCAGCCTCCCCGTGTCCGTGTCCGGATCTCCATGCATCCCATGGTGGCCTCCCCATGTCCAGGTCTCCATGCGTCCCGCAGTGGCCTCCCCATGTCCTGGTCTCCATGTGTCCCGCTGCAGCCTCCCCGTGTCCAGGTCTCTGTGTGTCCCGCGGCAGCCTCCCTGTGTCTGTGTCCGGATCTGTGCATCCTGTGGTGGCCTCCCCGTGTCCGGGTCTCCATGCATCCCACGGTGGCCTCCCCGTGTCCGGGTCTCCGGGCACACGCTCCCTCCTCAGTAACGGGCTGCTCTCATCCCCTGCAGATGAACGTGACCCCCGCTGCCCTTGCCAGTCTTTACGAGGAAGGTTTTAAGCAAGACATGGCCGCCTTGAAGGTAGCGCGTGTGTTCCCCTTTCCTGCTGTGAGGATGCCGTGGCGAGGGGAGGTGGCCAGCGGACTCGCAGGGTGGACGCCCTGCCACGTCTGTGCCCCTTCTAGGTGCTTCCGCCCACCGTGTACATGAGGGTGACGGAGAATATCCCTCAGATAGTGTCTTTCATCAGCGGGATCATCGCTCGTGGGTATGCTTACTCCACAGCACAAGGTAGGTGGACACGGCAGGGACGCGGTGGGGTTCGAGGCAGGGACCGGTGCTGTGGCCGCCAGGAAGCGCGACACGTTCTCCCCAGTCCTGGGTATCCTGCGGCACACGTGTTGGGGGTTTCCTACGCATCGTGTCGGGGAACGAGTCAGCGCTCGCAGGATCGCCCCTGCACGGCACAGGAGAGATGAGCACCCGCAGAGCTCATCGGGGCCACGGTCCAGCGTGGGTGGGCATTCTGCGGCCGGCATGGAGCTCGGCCAGTCACTGCTCCCTCATGGAAGCAGGCCTGCAGCCCGGATTGCTCAGTGGGAGCGATGCACAGCCGAATCACTATGTGAAAGGAGCCTGTGTGTGGGCAGACCGAGAGTGGCTGGTCGCATGTGAATTCCTGTGTGAAATTCGCCCAGATTGCTCCTAAGCCCACCCCTTGCCCACCATGATGCCTTGAGGGCATACACTGCCCATGGTCCTGTCTTCCCTGGCTCCCTGTGGGCCGCAGTCTCCCACTGTTCGCCTCTATGTGGACTTCCCGGCACTGTCAAGACCCTCCTGTGTTCCGAAGGCACACAGTCCTTGCCCTCAGGAGTGAGCGGTGCTTCTTTCGGCCTAGAGGCGAGGGCGAGGCTGGCTTCCTGGCTTCCTGGCATCCTGCTGCACGTGCCAGCGAGCCTTGACTCCTGCCAGAGCCCCTCTCTGCAAACGCTAACCAAAGTCTGGTGTCCCTAGACGTCCCCTGTCCAGTCAGGGTCTTGGCTTGGGCATTGAGCTGTGTGGTTGGGTTGACACCCCATGCTGCTCTCTCTGCTGTCCGCTTGCTCTGGTTGGGTAACCAGCCCGCTCATTGGCGTGCCTCGCTGGCCCATGGGAGGGATGGCATGGCCCCGGCTGCAGCTTGTGGGGCTGGGGCTGCTGGAACTCCCATGAGGCCCGCCTAAGCCTCCGCCTGTGCCCTAGCCACACGGCAGTGCAGACAGCGCTGTCTGCTTCACCGAATCTGTACGTTAAGACCTCGTTTCCAGAATCTGCAGTGTACTGGAGCCTGCTCCGGAAAACAGGAATTGCTAGAAATGAGGCAGGCGAGCTGCTCTTCCGCTTAGGAGGAGTCCTGGGCATGTGCGTGGGCCATGGGGCTCTCACTCTAACGTGCTTCAGGGACAAATACCGTCTTTTATTGTAAAGCTTCATTTTTTTAAATTAGCTACAGGGCCGGGACCAGCAGTTAGCGTAATGGCTATGTCACTGGACTCCCACGTAGTTGACCATGGTTCGAGTCCCGGACCTGGTGGCTTAAACTCACGCCGGGCGCGTGTGCGTGCGTGCCCAAGATCCCAAGAGGAGAACAGAGGAGAAGGGATTGCGGTGTGACCATCCTCCCTGGGGGGTGATTTCTCGCTTTCTATCTGTCTCTCTGTCTCTCTGTCTGTCTGGCGAGCGCACGCACCCTATAGCAAAAACCTCTCCAAAAAAATAAATAAAATTAGCTATAGGGCATGTGCACTTGCTAGACAGAGACAGAGAAGCCACTCCGGAGCTATGCCCACACTGTAGTCCCTTCTCCGTTCTTCTCCTGGAGGGGGCGCACAGAGCACATGAGCCCCATGTATTTTTTTCAAGCCACTGATGCAGTCAGAGACAGAGAGACAGAAAGCGAGCAATC
>NW_006160165.1:5208605-5219458 GCF_000334495.1 Tupaia belangeri chinensis | reverse complement strand
CACGTAGTTGACCATGGTTCGAGTCCCGGACCTGGTGGCTTAAACTCACGCCGGGCGCGTGTGCGTGCGTGCCCAAGATCCCAAGAGGAGAACAGAGGAGAAGGGATTGCGGTGTGACCATCCTCCCTGGGGGGTGATTTCTCGCTTTCTATCTGTCTCTCTGTCTCTCTGTCTGTCTGGCGAGCGCACGCACCCTATAGCAAAAACCTCTCCAAAAAAATAAATAAAATTAGCTAAAGGGCATGTGCACTTGCTAGACAGAGACAGAGAAGCCACTCCGGAGCTATGCCCACACTGTAGTCCCTTCTCCGTTCTTCTCCTGGAGGGGGCGCACAGAGCACATGAGCCCCATGTATTTTTTTCAAGCCACTGATGCAGTCAGAGACAGAGAGACAGAAAGCGAGAAATCACCTCCCAGGGGGGATGGCCACGCCGCAAACCCTTCTTCTCCATTCTCCTCTTGGGATCTTGGGCACGCACGCACACGTGCCCAGTGTGAGTTTAAGCCACCGCATCCGGGATGCGAACCGTGGTCGACTACATGGGAGTCCAGCGACATAGCTGCTGGTCCTGTGTAAGTCCTGACGAGCCGCGTAGGTACACTGACACGGAAGTATGTGCGCACTCCCTCACGCTCTTGCAGCTCAGACTTGGATGGTTCTGCGGGGTTGGCTCTAATGCAGTCTGTGAACCGTCTGCGAAAACCATCTGTCCAGCATGGTGGTAACCTGACCAGGGTGCGGCAGCGCTCCTCTGCCAGGGGCAGCTTCTGCCCCGGGCACCTCTGCAGGCCGCAGGGTCCGACCTGGAGAAGCCGCTGTGTGCGGGACCGCGGTCTCTGCCTGGATTCGAGGCTTGCCCGAGCGGGAGCTGGCCCTCTTTTCCCATGATTCTGCCCCTGAGGGCACGGTGCCTGGGAGGCGGCGCAGGCCCTGGGGCTGCTGTGTGTCAGTCGCAGTGCCCTCGGACCTCCCGTAAGCTCTTCCAGACCAGTGTCCCGGCTAGGGTGGTGCAGACACAGTTAGCAGCTGCCGAGTCAATGGAGGGTCCAGAGTGCGCCGGCCTCAGGCAGTGTCACAGCAGCCGTCCCCGTCCTGGGTTTCCCGGTAGGACAGGCTGTGTTTTCACTCCTTGGAGCTCCTTGACCCCTGCGTGTCCCTGTACTGTGGAGTCGGTGTGGCTGGTGCGCCCCAGCTCCAGCTCCAGCGCCACCTCATCTCTGGCCCCCGGGCCACCTCGGCTGTGTCTGGTGTGCACACTCTGCTCGACTCCAAGCCGAAAGGCCGTGTGGGGGCTCTCTGCATAGGGAGAGTCTGTTAGTCGCGGGGGTGCAGAGCCCAAGGGCCAATGGAGGTCCAGCCCTCACTTTTGTTTTTATAATTTGCCAGGGGCATGAGTGCTCACTGGGGAGAGAGAGCACCCTGTGGGGCCGGTCACGCCCCAGTCCCTCCTCGTCTCCCCTGGTCTTGGGGTCTCAGGCACACATGCACACATGCCGGCGTGGTTCTCAAGCCACAGGGGCCAGGACTGCCACGCAGCCGGCCACATGGGGCCCACTGCCTCAGCCACCGTGTCAGTGGCTGGCCCAGCACGCTGTCTTCTTTCTTCTGGTCAAAAAGACTTGCCCCACATTTTGCAGGGGACTTACACTGGCGTTCTCACTTCCACATGCCACCTTTGTGACATGCCCTTAGCGTGCTTTTAAAATGCGCTATCGTTGTCGCTTGAATTCTGGCTTAAAAACACAGCCGGGCCGGAGCCGGGCCGGAGCCGGGCCGGAGCCGGGCCGGAGCTGTGCTCTCCAGGGGCAGCCTTTGTACTAGTTAGCCATGCGCTCTGGGCAGTGCTGACGCGGCAGACGGAAACGAGCTCACGGTGATCTCTGAAACAGGAAACGTCTACTTCGACCTGCAGGCGAGAGGAGACAAGTACGGCAAGCTGGTCGGCGTGGCCCCCGGTCCCGGCGGAGAGCCAGGTGTGTGACCGCGTTCAGCCCTGTGGGCCCCGGACCCCCCCAGGTTCTGCAGAGGGGAGGCTGGAACTGAGGACCCCCACTTGCCCAGACATGGCCACGTGCTCATCACAGCCATGTTTTCTGTTTAGTTCGGGTCCTGCGAGTGCGTAGCTGGTCGAGTGTAAAGTTCAGCCAGCCAGCGACGCGTCTTCCAACCCCTGCCCCGGAGATGGTTCTGATCGCCTGTGTCCTGGGGTTTCCACACGTGTGTGAACACGCATACATGGGGCATCCGATTGCAGTCATGTCAGATTCCCAGTATCGTATGTCACAGGTTAAATTCTCAACATACTTGACTCTTTCTTTGTCCTCTGCTGAAAGTCGGTGGGTTAAAATCATCTTTATGGAACAGAAATTCTAAGTCCATAGAAGACTTAGTATTGGGAGGCCAGGCAGGCCCACTGTGCTTTCTGGACTCGCAGCCTCCCTGGGGTGCCCCACCCTGGCAGGTTTCAGGTACGCGTGTCTGGGAGGCCCCCTGACTGGTGGGAAAGGGGAGCTGGACGGGGACGTGCCAGCTGTCCCCCACCACTCAGCAGGGGCCACTGCAGGTGCGTGGGTGCTGCCGTGGGGCTGCTCCCTGACTCCCGCGTGTCCTCAGCAGCTGACTCGGACAAACGCCAGCCCAGTGACTTCGCCCTCTGGAAGGCAGCTAAGCCCCGGGAGGTGTGCTGGCCCTCCCCATGGGGCGCGGGGCGACCGGGCTGGCACATCGAGTGCTCCACCATCGCAAGGTAAGGCCCTGGGGCTGTCAGGGACCCAGGCCGGGCCTGGCCAGGTGGCAGGGGGGTGCCAACGGGGGCTGGCCACTTGGGGGGTTTCTGCTGCAGTGGGTGCAGCCTCAGGACATCCCCCCACCTGACCGCCCGCTCAGCAGCCTGACCAGGACCCGGCTTCCCATCTAACTCACGGGCGGGACAAGTGGGTGCCTGACAGGAGCCTGCGGTCACCTACATGCGATGCGAGAGGGGCAACTTTGCTGTCAGGACGGACGGGAGGGTCCTGGGGGAGCTCTTGTACCAACCAAGGACCTGTGAGTGCAGGGGGTTCCCGGAGACAGTCCTGGCGTGTGCGTGGCCTGCGATCGAGCGGCGGTGGGAAGGCTGAGGGGAGGGTCAGGAGCCGAGACAGGAGCTGCCACTGCCCCGGATCAGAACCATCCTCAGGTGGTGGGGTGGGCCGCCCGGCAACTGCATTGTTGAAACTGCCAGGACAGGAGGCCACACTGGTTCTGTTCCCGCCCCTGAGGGGCACAGGGCATTGTATGTCAGACTGGAGACATTAGAGTCTCCAGGTCCTGTCGCCCTGACGTCGACCATGCCCGCTGTGTGCCTTCCGGTGGGAGGAGAAGGTCCTGTGAGTGGTGGCGTGTCACCTTCGACCTTCCTTTCCGTGGTCTGATCCCAGACCTGGCTGGTTTTGGGCTCTGAGTTGCTTCACCACTTCTGCCAGATGGGAGCTGCGTCTCCTGCCCCATCCCATCTATGTACCCCCTGGAAGGGTCGTCTACCCAACCTGCTCCGCCTCCCCCAGTGCCGCAGCAACGTGTCTGTGACCCCGCCAGCTGTGGCCAGTGTTTCCTGCCGGATCAGGCTCCATGTGAGCATGACACGTGCGTCTCACTTCCACCGGAACAAGCCCGTGAGTTGGCGTCCCCCAGCGTCCTTCCGTAACTGCTTAGGTGCTCCGAATGCAGGGCCCACCAGACGCCCGTGGGAGAACCGTGTGTGGATGTCGGAAGTGTCTTGCACTGAAAGAGGCTCGTGCTTTAACTCGTTTTCACAGACGCCGAGGTCTCTGCTTGGTTGCTGGCTCCGCAGGCTGGGGCGTCAGTCGGGCAGTAGAAGGGGTTTGTTTTCAGTCTCTAAAGCAGACAGGGAATGCAGCCAAGTTCCAGGTGTGAGGCCCGCGTCAAATACTTCCTCCTTGTTAAAACCCAAGGAGTTGGCCGCTACTCCAGCTCGGCCTTCCTGTATTTTAAATGGGCCTGATATTTTAAAAATTATTTAATGTGTTTGTTTTAATTTGACCAGAGAGGGACAGAGTGAGAGAGAGGCAAAGTGAGAAAGCAAGCCACCAGGTCTGGGACTTGAACAGCGTTGAGCCACGTGGGAGTCCAGCCCCCCATCCACCACGCCACCTGCTGGCCCCTAAATGGGCCTGGTACGGAGATGGGAATTGAGCCCGCCGTAACGGACAGCCGTGACGGTTCCGCAGTTCTGCTTTATGAAGTATGAGTGTTATCGTGTTTCAGATTGGTTAAAAAACCAGACTCACTGAACAGAAGTGAGGTCTTGGCCCCCACCTGGCCCACGCACTGTCTCCTTCAGTGTTAGGGTTTGGCCGGCCGTTAGGCTCCGGGAAACCATCGCCAGCGATGTGCAGTAACGCCCGCCCAGCGGTCACTCAGCGTGTTCTGTGACACCGGTCGTCCCAGGCGTGCCCGCCTCCCTGGTGCAGGCTGCGGGCGGGAGCTGAGCCAGATGAGCACCTCTGGGGACAGCCTTCGACCCAGCATCGTCCTCGTGTGCCCCTCCCCCCGCCAGCACTCTTTGCAGGCCCAGCTGAGCCTGGGTTTCGGACCACGAGGAACGGGTGCCTCGCGGAGCTGAGCTGCCCCAGAGCCTGCTCCTGGCTCTGCCATGTGACTTACACAGACGGAGCCTCAGGGCTCTGTCGTCCCGCCCTCGTTCAGGAAGGGAAACGGCTAAACCCCAGCTACTGAAAGGCAGGAAGGTAATTTTGTAGGGTTTTGAGAACCAGGTACTCGATCCAGAGCAGAGAAGAGACGTGCCTGGACTGGAGTGAAAGTCCGAGTCAGGTCCGTGAGGCAGTGAGGGCAGGAGCTTGGTCAGGTCAGGCGGTTGGTCTGCAGGTGAGCCCGTGGGCCTGCCGCGTGTGGAAGGGGGCGGCAGCTGCGTTCCGGGCGCCCTGTGCGAGTTGCTGTGTCCGTGTGTCTTGCAGCACGGTGTTTGGGAGTCAGCTGGATATCCACTCGGGCGGCATAGACCTGGCCTTCCCTCACCACGAGAACGAGATCGCGCAGTGCGAGGCCTTCCACGGGTGCGAGCAGTGGGGGAACTACTTCCTGCATTCCGGTGAGCGGCTGCTGTCGTCGTGGAAGGGCTGCTCCATCGGCCGCCAGGTCGCAGTCCAGGGACGCGTTTCCCCCAGAGGGTGGTCACTGTTCCATCGCCAGAGGGTGTGTGCGCCCACCAGACCAGACAGCTCTCGCTGCAGTCCCTTCTGCGTTTCTCCATCCTGTCGGGATTCTGGCACACATGCCTGACGTGTTCTTCAAGCCACCAAGGCAGGATTTGAGCCGTGGTTGGCCATGCGGGAATCCAGCTCCCTTAAGCACCAGGCTGTATTTCTGTGGATTGGAATGAAGTGTAGTTTTTGGAACTGATACAATGTGGAGCGTGGTCTCCTGTGCTGTCCGTATCTGCTTCTTTCACATACAGATACTGGAAAGAATTTCAGGCCAGCAGGTGGGTGGAGGTTAAGGCACTGAATCCCACATGGCCAACCGTGCAGTTCAAGTCCCAGATCTGCCTGCTTCAAAGTCAACCAGGTGCATGTGTATGCATGTTAAAAATCCCGAGAGAAGAGTGGAGGAGAAGGGATTATGGTGTGGCCAACCCTCCTGGGGGGCAGGGTATGAGTTCTCACTTTCCCTCTCGGTCTCTCTCTGGCAAGTGCATGTATCATATAGTAGAAGCTAAAATTAAAAAACAAAAACAAAGCTAAGAAAAAGAAGGAATTTCACGCAGTGTGATGTAATAGTACTTATGATGTGCCCCTCGAGCACAGGTACTGTCCCCAGGCACACGTGGTCAAGGTGCTGGATTGCTACGTGGCTGACCGTGGTTTGAGTCCTGGACCTGGCAGCTTGAAAATCAGGCTGGCGCAGGTGCATGCCTGCCCAGAATCCCACGAGGAGACTGGAGGACAAAGGATTGTGGCATGGACATGCCCCCTTGGGGGTGATTGCTCACTTTCCCTCTCAGCACACACACCCTGTGACAAAAGCCTTAGAGAACTGAGTAAATAAAAGTGGACTTGAGGTGCGATGTCCTGAGATAAGCGTGGCTGGGGGTTCTCTTCCTTACGCAGGACAAGCCACGTGTCCCGGTTGGGATAAAGGTCCTGAGCTGGGATTAGCTGTTTCCTTTTTTTGCACGGATTTTTACCTTAGGGTACACATGCTCACTGCAGAGACAGACAGAGAGACAGAAAGCGAGACCTCACCCCACCTCCACCCAGGGGGATCACAGCTAGTGGTGGTGGTGATAGGGCAGGGTGCTGCGGCGGCCACGGCTGAGCCCAGGAAAGGACAGCACCTTTTCTTTTGTTCTTTTCCTGTTTTATTTATTTATTTGTTTGTTTATTTATTTATCTTTTTTCCCCCTCCTTTTTTTCCTTTCTTTCTTTTATTTTCCCTCTTTTTTTGGAGAAGTTTTTACTATAGGGCGCGTGCGCTTGCCAGACAGAGAGTCAGAAAGCGAGAAATCACCCCCCAGGGGGGCTGGCCACTCCGCAGTCCCTTCTCCTTTCTCCTCTCGGGATCCTGGGCACACACGCACACGTGCCCTGTGTGAGTTAAAGCCACCGTGTCCGGGACTTGAACCATGGTCGACTACATGGGAGTCCAGTGACATAGCCATTACGCCAACTGCTGTTCCCAAGGACAGCACCTTTTCTGTAAGTCCCTGAGTTGAAGCCTGGCATGGCTCATCATGGTGGTGCTCGCTGAGAGGCCGTCCACGTCTAGGCTCGGTGTGCAGGGGCTCACACACAGAGGCCGCCCCACCCGGGGTGCTCAGATGGAAGCACCTTTCTCCGAGCTCGCCCCGGGAGTCAGGGCCAGTGGGGGCCCAGCCCTCTGCAAGCCCACTCGTTTCCCTGATGCCCCAGGAGTCTCAGAGGGGCTGGGCCACTGGAGGATGCGGGAGCCTGGTCGCCAGGGCTTCGTGCTGGTGCATCGTAGCAGCGAGAATGCTGTGTTGGCCAGTGATGTTGCTTGCAGCTGGACGCCCCGAGCAGCAGAGCAGTGTCCGCCACACTCTCGCCTTCTCTGGCTTGTGTGGGAGGGCAGATGCACCCTGCTAGGAGCAGCGGCCCTGCCGGGCTCTCGGGGGCCTGGCTGCCCTAGTCAGGCAGCCCCACACTTCAGATCACATGCAAGATGTCCCCATCTTGGGCCTGAGGACTTGGATCCGTGTCCTTGGGGAGCAGACGTGTGCAGATCCCGCCTGTGGTGTCCGAGGCCTGTGTTGGGAGCAGAGCGACCTGTCTTTGTCTCAGACCAGAACGATCCACCGCTGTCTGCTGGCTGCAGACACGCCCGTCTGTCGGCTCGTTTCCTTGAGCGGGCCACGCTGTTGGCAGCCCAAGAAATGCAGGGTGCCTGTCAGCAGTCGGCCCTCGGGATGGCCGGGTGGCTGTGCAGTGCTGACCCTCGACGTCGGCCCTGCCAGCTCTCGGCCACTGGGCGTCGAGAAGGCAGCGGGTCAGGGCCATTCTCCCTGAAGGGACAGGGAAGGGTTGTCACTGTCCGACGTGCACCACCTGTCACGAAGTTACGCCTGGGGACCCCACTCATGCCAGGTCGGTCTCGTCCTGGAGGTCAGTGGCGGTTACAACAGGGGAGCGCCTGCCTCTGCACCAGTGGGCAGGAGGCGGCCCTGAGTGGCCAGGGGGCGCTCGCGGTGGCGCGTGGGCCGATGGCATGGCGGCTCCCCCACAGAAGGGAAGAGCACGCGGCTCTGGGGCTGGTTCGTGGCCCGGGAGTCCTGCCTCCCGGTTCCCAGACAGCACCTCTGACCATGCCCCCTCGTGGTGCTGCGTGGGGCCTGTTTTGTGAGGGCACGGGCCCGTTCTGTGGGCTCTCCATATCCTTGTCCACTCACTCTTTCTCTTTTCCAAAGAATTGTTTATTTGGGACTACCGGATGGTGTAATGGTTATGTCTCTGGACTCCCACGTAGTCAACCGAGGATCAAACCCTGACCGGAGGGCACGCATGTGTATGTGTATGTATGTGTGCTCAAAATCCCAGGAGGAGAGTGGAGAAGGGCTTGTGGCATGGCCATCCTCCCTGGGTGAGATTTCTTGCTTTCTGTCTCCGTGTCTCTCTCTCTTCCCAGTGAGCGCATGTGCCCTATAGCAAAAATCTCTCTTAAAAGGTATTTAATTTTATTTATGATTACATTTTAATTTGACGAGAGAGACAGGAGGGGGAGTGAGAAAGCAAACCACCAGGTCTAGGACTCAAACCAAGGTCAGCCACATGGGAGTGTAGTTCCTTAACCACCACGCCACCTGTCAGCCTGCTGTGCGCTCCCAAAGGCCTGCCTCCCGACGTGGTCAGCTGGGGCCAGATGCTGGCGAGTGACTGGGGAGCGCGGGAACCTTGCGGCCAGAGCAGACACCGCCATCTTCCAGATGCGGTCCGTTTTTAGGTTTTAGTCATTGCTCTCGTGTGCGTGTGACGCGTTATGTAGATTATGTGTTCGAGGCGGTGCTTCATTTTGCAGGCCCCAGTTCTCTTAGTTTTCAGAATTGGCCGCGGAGCACGCTCTCATTTGCAGTGTCGGGAGAAGAGGAAGGATCTTGTTCTTAAGCAGAAGGCCTTCTAGCAGGGTGGCCTCGTGAAAACACCAGGTTTAGACATTCCGGGAGCGAGCTCGGGTTTTCCTGCCTCTCACACACGTGGGAAGTGAAATAAATCCAGGCCTTAGTTTCTCCTTCTGTGAGCCTGAGGGACAGCATCCCCGACAGGGTCTCGCAGCCGCAGCCACCCTCGGTGTCACTAGCCTGCTCCCGGGCCCGTGCCTGGCCGGCTTACCCAGGAGGCTCTCTGGTGCTAGGGCGCCATGTCTTACGCCGTGCCACTGTCAGGCCCCGAGCACCAAAGTCCTGGTAAGTTTGAAAGCAGCCACAACAGAAGATTGCATCCTCAGCCCCGCGAGCTAGACCCCGGAATTCCGGCAGCGTCAATGAGCTTGGTGCGGCCGTGCGCTTTGTCAGTGCGAGAGCGGCCATCGCGCCAGGGGCCTCCTGGATGCCATCAGCGTTTCTTTCTTTTTTAGAGGTTTTGCCCTAGGGGCACGTGTGCTGGGGTAGAGTACGGGGTGGGGGGAAGTCCCCTCCTTGGCGGACAGCCACACTGCAATCCTTTCTCCATTCTCCTCCCAGAATCTTGGGCACACACACATACCCCCGGTATGAATTTCAAGCCACTGGGTCCAGGACTCAAACCGCAGTCAGCCATGTGGGAGTCCAGACACGTAACTGCTATGCCATTCGTATCCTGGAGAGACAGTGAGAGGGAAAGTGAGGGGAATGGCCATGCTGCAGTCCCTTCTCCATTCTCCTGGGACTTGGGTGACGCATGCACACGTGACCAGCGTGAGCTTCAAGCTGTCTGAGACTCAGACCATAGTCAGCGTGTGGGAGTCCAGCACCATCTCCACCACGCCGCCGGAATCGGCGTTTCTGGATTGCAGGGAAGGGGAGTGGAGCATGAGCTGTCACTGTCAGTGTCATGGTCGTCGCTCTCGTCCAGTTCTGAGTCAGCCTGGGCCCTCTTCGTACCCCTGGAGCAGGGCTGAGTGTGCCTGCAGCCTGGGACAGGCCTGCACGGCCACATCGTCCTGGAGGGCCAGGCTATGTCATGGGCTGCCACAGGCGCGTGCGTGTTACGGGGTGCTGGGTTCTAAAGTGTGTCGGTGAGCCGCGAGCCCCTGCAGGCCCGCTGCCTGCCCCGAGCCTGCGGAAGGAGAGGCACCTGCTCCGGCCTTCCCGAGCCCAGGAGGCTCTCTGGACCAGTCCTGAAGGAGCACTTCTGTTTCCATTTCAGGGCATTTGCATGTGAAAGGCAGCAACGAGAAGATGTCCAAGTCCTTAAAAAACTTCATCACCGTCAAGGTAGCCCGCCTTGGGCCGGGGAGCCCTCCGAGCCGGGAGTCCTCTGCACCCCTGCCCACCCTCTCTCTCCTGGCCTCAGCTCACAGGGTGGAGGGCCTTCTACGTCTCCTGTTCTCGTTTCAAACCCCCTGCTCTAGCTTCTGGGCCCATGTCAGGGTGGCCTTGCCCTCTCGGAATCTCGAGAGCCGCACCTCTCCCTATCCCTCCCATGGCGGCTCCTCTCTCAGCCCACGCACCCCCGTGGCGTTGGCTGCTTCCCCGCCCGTATGGCTGGAGCTGGCTCCTTACCGCTTTGGAAGGTCCTCGTGCTGTGGGGGGACGATGCAGTGGGGGTTCCCGACTGGGTGAGAACGAGTGGACAACAGTTCGATCGAGGCCTTCCTTGGTTTTGGGCTTGTCTTCAAAGCCTCTTCTATTTTAATAGAAACAAACCGAGCAGGGCCCGGTGCTGGGAGGTGCACCAGATAATGCTGCTCTGCGACTTGGCGGGCCGAGGCCACTCAGGAGGCCCAGGCTCGATTTCCTGCCCACCCTCAGTGCCAGGCATGGTGGTGCGCTCCTGGACTCCCAGTGACTCAGCTTGAAGCAGGACTGGGGCGTAGCAAGAGCCTTTCTAAGAAGTCAGCCGACCAAGGGTAGCAACCAGACCTCCGCGCCTAGGTACCTGGCCACGAGGGCTGTTCTCGTCAGGTTTAACACCAGCCGAAGGGCACTCCTTACAAAGTGACTTTCGCGTTCTCTTCTTTAAAGTGGCTGGAGGGCATGCGTACCCCCAGAGTCAGAGGAGGAGGGACAGAGCACCCCATGGGGCACGTCGCACTGCAAGCCCTCCACCTCTCCCTCCTGGCGGGGTTCGGGCCACGTACACCTGGCGTGTTTCTCAGGCTGGGTCCAGGACTCAGACTACG
>NW_006160165.1:5194386-5208030 GCF_000334495.1 Tupaia belangeri chinensis | reverse complement strand
CTCTCGAACGCGCAGAGCTGCCCCTCTCCCTATCCCGCCCATGGCGGCTCCTCTCTCAGCCCACGCACCCCCGTGGCGTTGGCTGCTTCCCCGCCCGTATGGCTGGAGCTGGCTCCTTACCGCTTTGGAAGGTCCTCGTGCTGTGGGGGGACGATGCAGTGGGGGTTCCCGACTGGGTGAGAACGAGTGGACAACAGTTCGATCGAGGCCTTCCTTGGTTTTGGGCTTGTCTTCAAAGCCTCTTCTATTTTAATAGAAACAAACCGAGCAGGGCCCGGTGCTGGGAGGTGCACCAGATAATGCTGCTCTGCGACTTGGCGGGCCGAGGCCACTCAGGAGGCCCAGGCTCGATTTCCTGCCCACCCTCAGTGCCAGGCATGGTGGTGCGCTCCTGGACTCCCAGTGACTCAGCTTGAAGCAGGACTGGGGCGTAGCAAGAGCCTTTCTAAGAAGTCAGCCGACCAAGGGTAGCAACCAGACCTCCGCGCCTAGGTACCTGGCCACGAGGGCTGTTCTCGTCAGGTTTAACACCAGCCGAAGGGCACTCCTTACAAAGTGACTTTCGCGTTCTCTTCTTTAAAGTGGCTGGAGGGCATGCGTACCCCCAGAGTCAGAGGAGGAGGGACAGAGCACCCCATGGGGCACGTCGCACTGCAAGCCCTCCACCTCTCCCTCCTGGCGGGGTTCGGGCCACGTACACCTGGCGTGTTTCTCAGGCTGGGTCCAGGACTCAGACTACGTGGTTGGCCATGTGGGCCTGGCTGCCTTAATCACCAGGTCGCGGGTGGTCCTGTAGTCTTTTCTTGAAATAGAATGTTTCTATTTTATTCTGGGCAAAAGCTCAAACAGAAAAGCCGAATCAGTCACTGGCAGCCCGCGGATCCAGCAGGGCACTCCTGGCCTGCGTGCTGCGTGGGCAAGGAGCGGCGTTGCCTGCACCCGCGCTGCGCTCCTCCCGAGGCCCCGTGGTCAGACCGGCCGGGGCAGGTTAACCAGGGAGAGAGCGCAGTACAGCCCGAGCACCGCAGGTGTGCATGTGGAGGGCACCCACACCGAGGAGCCGCGGCCAGGACCTGGCTGCTCGTCCCTGGGCCAAGGCCAGCACCCGGCAAGGACTTGGGGTTTGAGGAAGGGGAGCGAGGCAGGTTGACCAGAAGGGAACTGCGGTTGGGTGGTTCAGTAGCGTGTGAGGAGACTGAAGCTGTGGAGTCCTCTCCTGTTCTGGAGAGAGAAGAGGCAGTTTGCGTGTGGCCAACCACGGTTTGAATCCTGGCTCTGGTGACTTGAATAGGACATGTTTGTCTGACAGGCTCTGTCCTCATTCTCATGGCACGGGTACTGTCCTGCCCCAGCTGTGGCCCATGTCTGGTGCCAGTGGCAGGCCACAGGGATCTGGAATGGGCCCTCAGAGAGGAAGGGGGTATCTGAGCCCATGGGGTCACATGTTCCCATGCAGAGGAAGGGGGTATCTGAGCCCACGGGGTTGCTTATTCCCATGCAGGGGAAGGGCATGCAGAGGAAGGGCATGCAGAGGAAGGGTGTATCTGAGCCCATGGGGTCGCGTGTTCCCTGCAGAGGAAAGGGGTATCTGAGCCCATGGGGTTGCATGTTCCCATGCAGAGGAAGGGGGTATCTGAACCCGTGGGGTCACGTGTTCTCTGCAGAGGAAGGGGGTATCTGAGCCCTATGGGGTCAAGTGTGCCCCACAGAGGAAGGGGGTATCTGAGCCCGTGGGGTCACGTGTTCCCATGCAGAGGAAGGAAGGGGTATCCAAGCCCGTGGGGTCGCGTGTGCCTGCCCCGTCAGCCCGGGTTTACTCCAGTGGGGCGTATGTGGCCATCAGCCTCACTCCTCAGTGGCCGCGGAAGCTTCAGACCCAGGACAGACGGCCCGGCTGGGTAAAGGGGCGCAGGCGTCCGTGTTCTCCTGGTGCACAGGGAAGTCTGTCCTTTGGTAGGTTTTCTTTTTGAATTGCCAGAGGCGAGTGCATCCTCCAGAGAGCGCGAGCGCCCCAGCAGGGCCTGGTCCCAGCAGCCGCTTCTCTGTTCCTTCATGCCGCCAGGACGGTGGGCACGTGTGTGCCCTGTGTGCCCCTCAGTCTGCGGTCAGCGTGCAGGACCTGACTCCCTGCGCACGTGCTTCCCGCGCCGCTGGGCTGACCCGCCCTGCCCTGCCCCTAAAGGCTCCAGTGTCTGCCGTCATCCCCTCTGCAGCCAAGGGCGTCGCTGAGGGCCATGCCGTTGTGTGGTGCGCGCTGACGGTCCTGCGCTCTCCACATGCCCTTCCAGGCCGGGGCGGAAGTGCCCTCTCCTGCACAGGTGTTTCCTAATCTGGAGGGTGCATGTTTATCCGGAGGCCGAATGTAAACCGAGGGCGCCCTCGAACCTGGGCGTGTCAGAGCAGGGCCCACAGGTGTGGCCCGAGCCTGCAGGTCACCTGGCCGCCTTCCCTGAAGCCCCCCTCCATGTGTGCCCATGCGGTGGTCTCAAACCTTCTCCCTTCCCTGTTTGGTTCTGGCCAGTCGCCAGGCCGCCTGGCAGCATTGGGCCTTGTCCCCCCTTAGTCGGTCACGGAGACCCCACAGAGGTCCCTGGGCTGATTGCAGAACTGGTGTAAAATGGGCCTTGGGAGACTGGGAGGCGGCGTGGCTCCTCATGGTGCTGCCATGTGGCCTGCGTGGCTCGCGTGGCTCACGTGGCTCGGCTGCCGAGTGGCAAAGCGGAGGCACTGAACCTGCCTGCTGTCCCCAGGACTTCCTGCGCTCCTGCTCCCCCGACGTCTTCCGGCTCTTCTGTGTGCGGAGCAGCTACAGGTCAGGTGAGCTGTCTGCTGGGTCTGACCACCCTGCGCTTGCGCCTAGAGTGGGCCGGGGCCTCCAGCAGGGCTGGGACTGCAGCACAGGCCAGAAGGCGAGCTCTGGGCCTCAGGATGGTCACCTGGCAGCATGGGGGCTGTATGCTGGGGTGCCCGAGTTCAGGCCAGGGCATCTCCTTCACCTCGTTTTCAGGCCTTGTGTCTGAGGACACCCCACCCCCTTCCTGACCAGGAGACCTCACCCCATTGTGCAGGTGGGCACAGCTCCCTGAGATGCGCTCGGTCGCGGGGCAGCGTCTCCCACCGTTCAGCCCGCCTGGCTATTGGTGGGGTGAGCTCCTTGGGGCTTAGACAGTTTGGGGCTCCTGTGGGGTGGGGCACCCTGTGGTCATGGCAGACAGGCCTGCAGTCCGCACACGGTGGTCTCAGGGTCGCAGCCTCCTCTCTCCCCCATTGGGTGGTCTCCCCCTCTGCAGCCATCGACTACAGCGACAGCTCCATGCTCGAAGCCCAGCGCCTGCTGCAGGGCCTGGCCGCTTTCGTGGAGGACGCGCGTGCCTACGTGAAGGGGCAGCTGGCTGGGGGCGCCGCCGCGGAGGGCGTGCTGTGGCAGAGGTGAGCAGGCGACCTGGTGCCGGGCCGCGGGTGCTCGGACTCTGGCCTCGGCTCCGTGGGCCTACAGGTGGCGGCGTGGCCAGGTGGCATGGGCCTTGTTGCTGTTGAAACTTGGGTTCCTTTGTGATGGCTTTGTGCTGGGAGACTTGTGGGAAGTGGGTGAAGCAGCCCTCCCAGGACACGTCAGGCAGGAGAGGGGACCTGGGCGTTGGTGCTGGAAGCCAGGCCTCCCTCAGGAAGTAACAGGACTCAGTCCACGCTGTGAGGAGGAATTTGTCCCTGCACACAGCTGTGCCCAGGCTGCAGCGCTGGCGTGGGCCATGGGGACTGCGGAGGCGAGGGCTCTGGGGATGTGGCCCGGGCTGTCTGCCTGAGGTGGCTACAGGCACGTTCATCATTGCCGGTCACGGCAGGCGGGCTGAGTGTGGGCACCGAGCAGAGCTTCCCGCTGGACGGGCTGGAGGCCTAGTGGCAGCTGGGAGTCCACTGACCTGCAGAGGGGAGCAGGGCCGCAGGTGGAAGAGGCATTCCCTTACGGCAACATGCTGGGCACCGAGCCTGGGCCTTTCTGGGACCTGTGCCTGCCCTCGCATCTCGGAGCATCAAGCGTCCTGGCCTCCTCTAGGTTCCTGGGAAGGGGACAAGGGGGTGTCTGCACAGCTGGAGCTGGAGCTGGGCCCACACTGGGCTTCTGCTGTCCCCCAGCCACACCGTCAGCGGATGGCCACAGTCCACACCCAGCCTCAAGGCCCCGTGCTTGCCTCTGCGACCAAAAGGGCAGGAATGAAGGCAACGAGCAGCAGGGACACGCACTGACGGCGTGGAGGAGCATGCGCCGTGCAGGGGGCACCCAGCCTGATGGTGCCGCGCTGGGTGGACGTGGGGAGGAGACAGTGGCCGGGCTGGCAGCAGGTGGAAGCAGGACAGGAGGCTCTGGGGGCCAAGCACCAGCCCTCCCCTTACTGGGGATGGGGAGGAGAGGAGCGAGGACGTGGGGCTGTCAGTGGAGGACGAGAAGTCTGATGGGGACGGAAGAGAACACAGGCGGTCGCAGAAGGTGGTGCGAGTATGCGCACCGTGTTGATGTACGAAGATGCCTACACGCGTGCTGTGTTCATGTGTGAAGATGCCCACGTGTGCTCTGTGTTCATAGTACAAAGATGCCTGTGTACACACTGTGCTTACACACAGATGGCTGCGCGTGTCTGGCCACCCAGAGGCCTGTTCTGTGCATGCACACCTGTGACTGGCCGCCTAGGGGCCTGTGCTGTGTGTGCGTGTCCGGCTGTTCGGGGACCTGTATTAGAGTCCCCGTCTGCATGACGGGCCGGCCGGAGCTGCTCCCTGCTCATACAGACGGGACCGAGACGGGTGCCCAAGTAAAACCCGGCCCTTCTCTCTGCACCTCTGGAGGAGTCTGTGTGGGCTCCCTGCTGTGGGTGACCGTCCTCCTCATTGGCAGGCTCGCCAGTACCAAGGGGGCTGTGAGGGCCGCGCTGGCCGACGACTTCAACACGCCGCGGGCGCTGGATGCCGTGCAGGAGCTTGTGCAGCATGGGAACAGACAGCTGCGGGCCGCGGCCGAGGTACTGGGAGGGACGCACATGGAGGTCGGGGCCTGCTCACCAGGAGGGGACAGACTGCCTCCCGCTCTTGGTCCTCATGTCCCCGTGCTGGCTGCCGGCAGTGCCCCTCCCCTCAGAGCTCTGGGAGCGTGGTGGCAAGGCAGTCGGCCCGCCCTCACTACACCCCTGGTCCGGGCTCCCCGGGCCCCCCCAGCTCAGCTCAGACAGGTGGAGGCTTGGGAAGGGACTAGCACCTGCACTTCTCTGCTCCCACCTCTGTGATCCCAGGGGTGCTCAGGAACCAAGACCGGTCACGCAGGGCCGATGCCATGTGCCCTCTTTGCGGGCTTCCTGTTCACAGTGGCCTGTGTGCTGTGCGGACCCCACTGCTGCACTCAGCCCCCCAGAGCCCGAGTTAGGGACTGCTGTCGACTTGTGTTTAGACAGGTAAACTGAGGCACTGGCCATTACTGACCGACCAGTGAATCGGCTGGTGTCAACACGGGCCAAGTGGAATGGCGGGTTTGGCCGCACGCCGAGAGCTGGTCGGGGCCCTTACCGGGCGTTTCCTACAGGCGCCTGCCGGTCCCCGAAGCCCTGCCGTATTGGGTGCGGTCGTCTCCTACGTTGAAGAGTTTTTTGACACTGTTGGGATTTCCCTTTCGAATCAGCAGGTATAGCTCCTCGTTGATTTTTCTTGGTTTTGTTTGTTTCCTCCGGGAGCAAGAGAGACAGCATCCCAGCAGGCAGGGTCCTGGTGCGGATCCACCCGCGTGCCCCGCACTCAGGGAAGTGTCCAGACTCAAACGGGAACCTTTCCGTGGGAGATGGCCTCGCAGAGACTTGCATTTAACCGCCGGGCCACCACCTGGCATTCCATCCTCTTAAGTGTTTCATTGTAGAATTTTCTACATATTGGTATAGCAGGCTTTTTCTTTTTAAAATGCTCATTTTAGTAGGTAATTATAATGACAAATTCGTGAGCTTAAAAATACAAGGGAACTTCAAAAAGTTTGTGGAAAAATAGAATTAAAGTACAAGTTTACTTCAGTGCAAAAAAAAATTTTTTTTGGAGAGATTTTTGCTATAGGGCACGTGCGTTCGCCAGACAGAGAGAGACATAGAGACAGAAAGCAAGAAATCACCCCCAGGGGGGATGGTCACGCCGCAATCCCTTCTCCATTCTCCTCTCGGGATCTTGGGCATGCACGCCCATGTGTAAGGGCTGGCGAGTGGCGTGGTGGTTAAAGTGCTGTACCCCATGTGGCCAACTGGTTTGAGTCCCACACCTGCGGATTGTGCGCGCTCGCTCTCACTCTGTTGAGCGCATGTGTCCTGTAGCAAAATTAAAAAGAAATGATGAGACCAGCAGATTGCGTTCTCCTTCCACCTGGATGCTCCCTGGGTCCCCGTGGCCTAGCCTCGTGCAGGCTGGCTGCAAGGAGGGCCGCAGTCGGATTGGGCTGGCCTTTGTGCGCGTGCGGCTGGGTTGACGCTCACAGTCTCATAGGAGTGCCGTGGGGGCCCATGGCTCCATCAGACAGGAGCTCTGTCCCTTCCTGAGGGCACTCACCTCAAGCATGTCAAGTGAAGGGCCGGGGTCCAGGCCCCTTTGCTGTGAGCCGGGCATCTCCAGGACACCGCCACCCCTCCCCCTTTCTGCAGCCTCTATTTTTCCTAAAGTTTCTGTCATAAGGTGCGTGTGCTCGCCAAGAGGGACAGTGAGCTGCCAGCTGCCCGCTAGACTGGTTTCCCTCACTGCTCGTCTGGGCTGTCAGCCTGTCCACCCGAGTCCTTCCTGTCTGAGGTGACGGTGGCAGCCCGTGTGTCAGTTTTCGGGAGCGGCCTCCCAGAGCCGAGCTGGAGGCCAGGCCCCGCGAGAACCACCTCTCGGGCTGGCGTCTGGGCCCACTTTGGCCTCACGTCTTTGTAGCAGCGGGAATGCCTGCCAGCCCCACTCAGTCCTGTGTCCCAGAGAGGCCAGAGTCCCAGGGTCGGGGAGGCTGGGGCCTGGGCCCAGATCCTGAGCCGGCTCGGCCTCTCGGCCGTTGCCTGGGGACAGACTTGTGCCTTGGGGGTGCAGTGTGTTGCAGGAGACGGCAGCGCGGCCACTCTGCACAGTGTGATGGACGAGCTGGTGCGCTTCCGGCTGAAGGTCCGGCAGTATGCGCTGGCCACACCGCAGGCCACCGGCCAGGCCCGGCAACAGCAGCTCCTGGAGAGGCAGCCCCTACTGGAGGCCTGTGACACCCTGCGCCAGGACCTCGCCGCACATGGCATCAGCATTAAGGTGAACGCTGTCCCAGGCGGGTACAGCTCATGTCACCCAAGGAGCTGTGCACATCAGCCAGTGTCACACTGCCTGTGTCCGCGCTCCCTCATGGGAGGGCAGTGAGGGACGGGGGACAAGGGTTCTCTGTCGGGTGAGGGGTATGGTACCCATTGGAAGGGGTAGACCAAGGCAGATGGGATTGGGGCTATCAGGTAGAGGGGATGTGGGGGCCACTAGATAGAGGACACATGGGGCCCTGCTGGGTGGAGGGATGCCACAGCTCGAGGGCTGGGTGCGCCCTTCTCCCAGGCCCGTGGGCTCCAGTGGCAGCACGCTGGACATCACCCTCAGTGGCCCATTCCACTCTGCAGGACAGAAGCAGCACAACGTCCACGTGGGAGCTGCTGGGTCAACGGACAGAAGACCGCGGACCTGGGAGCTGAGGACACAGCAGCCCCGGCACCGTGGGCACCCCCTGGCGTGGCCACCCGTCATTCCATCCGCAGAGCCCGGTCTGTGGCGTGCACAGCTGCACCTGCCACGTGCTATGGCCGGCGACTGTCCAGGGGCCAGTGGGCAGATGCTTCTGCCCGTGGGCCCAGAGGACATGCGCTTGGCCTGTGCTCACGGCACCGGCAGCCGGGCTGGACTGGGCCCTGAGCGGGGATGGAGGCTGCTGGCCATCTGAGGAAGGGGACAGGAAGCTCTGGAGGGCGCCTGGGCCAGCTGCAGCTGCTCCCAGAGTACCTGGACAGGCGGTGACCCATACCATACAAGTGGTAAACACGGAGCCCCCGCACTCACACACACATGTATGACACACACCTGTGCTCCCTTTTCTGATTATAAACGTGCTGACCACAGGAAGAGCTAGTGTCACCTGGTCACAGCCGCATGGCCCTGTGTGGTTGGCAGTGTCTGGGGTTCAGGGGTCAGGACTGGGAGGGGGTGAGGGGCAGGGAAGCCTGAGTGGACAGGGCTCCCAGTGGGTTGGCGGGCAGGCAGTGATCCCTTGGTCCTTACAGGACACGTGGGTCCCCAACGCTGCTGGAACTAATGTGCTCCAGGAGGCTAGCCTCTCATCACTGCGGAAGCAACTGGGTGGTTAGGACCCAAAGATTCGGGGAGGGAGGTCCCCAGGGCCTACACCACCGGCTGCTCCCTGCTGCACCCAGGTCCCAGGGAAGCTCCTGGAGAGTCTCCAGCTGAAGCGACCAAGCACACGTGTAAACACAGTTGTCATCAGTCCCCACACAGGCCTACTGCCCAGGAAGGTGACTGTTCTCTTCAGTGCAAATGCTCAGTAACAAGCCTTAAAAATGTCCCCTGTAATTTTGTTACATTTTACTTTCTATGGAAAAGTGGCTCTTCAGGCTCATTCTTCAGATTCCTTCCTTCTGAATATTCTGGAAGGCTCTGGTGATGAACAGCAGGTAGACAGGTGTCTAGGTGTGGTGAGGCGGCTAGGCCCCACACGGCTGGGTGCAGGGCTCCTAGAGATGTGGCAGGCTGTGTGCCTGTGCCCCAGGCCCCAGCAGAAGGGCGAGATGGGGAGGGACTGCGGGGTGACCGTGGTGGGGGTCTCCTGACTCCGGCGAGTACACACACCCTACAGCAAATTTTCAAGTGTATTTTTTCATGAGAGACAAGTGCCCCAAGCAGCCCCGGCTGTGACCCAGCCAGCCAGGATCCCAAGCACACCTGGCACGCACAGGTCGCCGCCAAACTGACCCTAGGCTAACACATCTTGGTCTCCCCACACCTGACAGCACCCTCACTTAGGAAAGCAGAACGGGTGGTCATATAAACCAGGCCTGCCTTTTAGTGAGACAGTTTATCCCTAGGGAAGTCTGCCTGTTCAGAGAAACTTCCAACATTTCACAAAATAACGGCGACCTTTTTTAGTCTTGAAAGTTGGTGACTTAAAGTGAAACCTGCGTGGGGGTAGTAGAACCAGGGGCCTCACCTGAGTAGCCACCTCCAAGGACGAGAAGACAGAGAGAGGCCCTTACAGAAGGCTGCCCCGAACCATGCTGGGCAGCAGTACAAGCCCCACCGAGGGCCCAGGGTGGGCAGAGCAACCCAACAAGAGCCAGCCCAGGCTGATGGAGCAGACACCGTCTACTGAGACAGTTCTGCAGGCTGGATACTCCCGAGCACACAGCTGTCCAGCAGCCTGTGACAATGACCTTTGATACCCTCCGGCCTCCTCAGCGCGTGTGCCCTGCCAGACCCAGCAAGCCTGTCTCCTCTGTCCCAAGGTGGCCAAGTCAGGGTGTCTGAGTCATGCCTGTTAGCGAGCTGTCTGGGTGTCGTACGGATGGGCACGGTGGGTGCCCCATGGGAGTGCCCTAGCTCCCACCTGCCCTGCGGGTGTGGCACTTGGTGTCCTATTCCTACAGCCCCAGGTGCCTCTGAAAGGATTCCAGGAGACTAACCTGGTGATTCCAAGAGACGGCTGTACGGTAAGGGCCACCAACAACCTGATCGCCACTTACAACCCTGCCTACAAGCGCCAAGCCCTTGGGCGGTCCTCAGTTAAACAAGGCCAGACCTCACGCTCGGACGTAGAAGACTGCTTCTTTTGGGAGGGACAGCGGACAGGAAGGGGGACACGGTGGAGAGCACGGGGTCACCCTGCCCGGGCCAGGCCTTTGCAGGCTGAGCCCGTGGGAGTCCGGCGAGACTGCTGCAGGAGCTCGTCCTCCTCCTGGGTGCACTGGTTCTTCATGACTGCCCAGAAGAGCTCAGGAATTCATCTAGTGTGGGCCGGCCTCTGACTACATTGTTACCATATTGTCCGAACCCTTGACACCCCACGTGCTTGTGCTTTTCACCCGGCAGGCTGCGGCTCAGCCTTCGAAGAGTGTGCTGAATGCGGCCCCGAGCTCTGCAACCATGTCGGTGGTGGTGGTGGCACGGCCGTGCTTCTGGAACGCCTGGTGGTTGCACTGCCTTGTGAGCGCACAGGCGCCGAATGCGGCCACCAGCAGGGGGCTGGACCTGGAAGGGGACAGATGTAAGCTTCACCCCAGCTGGCAGCAGTGAGCCAGAAGGCCCTGTAGGAGAAGCGGCTTTACTGGTCACCACCCCGATGCTGGCACTTCTTGCCAAGGCCCATCAATAACCGCCGCCCACCTGGAGATGGGGGTAGGGCAGGGCGGAGCGGCGCGGCCACCCCCCAGGCTCTGGCAGTGCTTCCTGGCTCACTAGCAGCAGCTCCTCCAGCCCTCCCAGGGTCAAGCGCAGCATCAGACGGGGACGTGCGACTACGTACCACCGTGCGACTACTTACCACCGTCGCTGCCTGCCTGAAGGGAACGAGAACTAAGGTGGCCGCCCCTCCCTCGCACGTTAGAGGAAGGCTCCTCCCCACGCAGCACGCCCATAAACACGCATTTGGGAGGTAGTCCCTGCGACCAAGTGGGCCCCGTCTGCTGCTCAGTGCAGGGATGGCACCACCCCAGCACCGTCCCTCCTGAGGCAGGTGAGAGACAGGCATCCCTCCCAGATGCCACACCACCCACACCCAGCACCTGCAGCTGTGGTGGCATTAGGCTGGGTTTACAGATGACAAGAGGCTCCTACGGGCCAGGAGCTGCCTGCACTCCCAGGGCCTTCTGGCTCCAGAAAGTCCCAGCTTTGGGACCAGCAGTTGACTTAATGGCAATGTCGCTGAACTCCCATGTAGTCGACCACAGTTCAAGTCCCAGACCCGGTGGCTTAATCTCATGCCAGGCACGTGAGGAGAGGAGAATGGAGAAGGGATTGTGGTGTGGCCGTCACCCTTGGGGGGTGATTTCTCACTTTCTATCTTTCTGGCAAGCACACGCGCCCTATAACAAAAACTTCTCCAAAAAAAGGTCCCAGCTTTCAGGACAGTGTTAAGGCCAATATCCCGTCAGCCTGCTTTCAATCCTAGCACTGTCTGGCAGAGGCCACCTTAGGCTGGGTTTACAGATGACAAGAGGCTCCTACGGGCCAGGAGCTGCCTGCACTCCCAGGGCCTTCTGGCTCCAGAAAGTCCCAGCTTTGGGACCAGCAGTTGACTTAATGGCAATGTCGCTGAACTCCCATGTAGTCGACCACAGTTCAAGTCCCAGACCCGGTGGCTTAATCTCATGCCAGGCACGTGAGGAGAGGAGAATGGAGAAGGGATTGTGGTGTGGCCGTCACCCTTGGGGGGTGATTTCTCACTTTCTATCTTTCTGGCAAGCACACGCGCCCTATAACAAAAACTTCTCCAAAAAAAGGTCCCAGCTTTCAGGACAGTGTTAAGGCCAATATCCCGTCAGCCTGCTTTCAATCCTAGCACTGTCTGGCAGAGGCCACCACTGACTCCCAGGTGGCAACCTCCACCTCCACTGCACAGAATCAGAGGGGAGCATTGACAACCGCCAGTACGGCGAGCACCCACGGTGACTCGTGGTTACAAGCACAGGCACAGGTAGGACAGCTTCCATAGAGCAGGCCGACCGCTGCCCCCGTCTTCCAGCACAGCACTGGAGGCTCACTGGTGGGGTGCTTCAAGGGATGTCTTAAACATAGGAGTCACTGAGACAGGCTAAGAGAGTGGGATCTGGTGGTTCAGAGCAGGGCAGTGGTGTGGCCGTACCTCTTCGTTTTCTCGGGTCCAGCGAGGAGTGCCCAGTGTGCCAGGACACCCAGGGAGCCTGACAGCAGGTCTCCTTGCCCACCACACCTGCGGCTGCTGCCCTTCTGGCTGCACACGAGCACTGCAGAGAGCGAAAGCTGGTGTGAGTGCCCGCCAGCACCAGGCTCTCCTGGGAGCAGAGCCGGGAGGCTGCACTTCTGTGCCGTCTGGGTTCTCTGTCACTAACAAAGATCTGAGCAGAAGAAACCGGCATGCAGAGGTTAAGTTATCCCAGTAATGCCCCACATGGTGGCACTTGGGACCCTACAAACATCCCGGGCATTCTTTAGCCCTCTAGACCCCAAAGGCAAGCTGGCCAGAGGATGACGAGCCCCCTGCACCTCCCACTTCCGAGTCACCTTACAGCAGGGTCTCCAACCCCTGGGCCATGCACTGGTTCCGGCCTGGCCTGTAGGAACGGGGCTGCACAGTTGGGGAGCAGAGGGCAAGTGAGTGAAGCTTCACCTGTGTTCAGTTGCTCCCCATCACTGCATCGCCACCTGTCAGATCAGCAGGGGGCAGCAGAGTCTCCTGACAGCATGACCCTACTGTGAACTGTGCATGCAAGGATCTACCTGCACGTCCTGAGAATCTAATGCCTGAAGATCTGAGGTGGAGCTGAGGTGGTGATGCTAGCACTGGGGAGCAGCTGAGCATGCATTATGGAGCGGGAGAATTATGACATCACGTATTTCTGTGTAGCAATAAGGCGCTCAATAAACGTGAGCAGATGCGTCATCTGGAAACTATCCCCACCCCATCCGTGGAAGTCTTCCACAGAGTTGGTTCCTGGTGTGGAAAAGGCTGGGGACCACTGCCCTACAGGACACGCCAGCAGGATTCAGCATGCCAGCCTCCCCCAGCCATCTCAGGCACTAACTCCTTCACCCACTGGAACTTTGTCCCTTCAGAAAGCGTGCTGGAAACCAGAGAGCCTTCCTGCACATGCTGACATGTGTCTTCATGGACAGAGCTGGCATGAGGACGTTGCCTCCAGGTCCGTGTGAACATGTGTGTGAACATGTGCACATGCTGACGTGTCTTTGGAGACAGAGCTGACATTGCATGCTGTCCCCAGCTCCCACTGAACCTGTCTGAGCCTCACCACGCTCAGCCCCTGATCCTGCTGCTAGTGGCAGCTCCGAGGTTCTCCTCGGTCAATTTGACACAAGAGAACAAAATGCAGCAAGATAGCCCAAGTGCGGGGTGAGGCAAGAGCCCTCAGACGTCCGCTGTTGCAGACACCTGCCCAGGGCTGCTACCCACAGACCATGTGAACTGCGGCCGAAGACTGAAGCCTGGGACCCTGGGTCTAACCGCCAGTCCTGGTCTGACGTCCCTCTACCCCATCATGGCCCTGGGCAAACCAGGAAACACTGACGCAAAATGTGGGCTCTGGAGACATCACCAGTGACACGCTCACCAGAAGTCTCTGCTGAACACGTGAGCACGTGTGTGAACAAGAGTGTTTTCAGGTCGCATGCAGTGTGGCACACTGTCAAGCAGGTGTGCCCGTGGGAGGGCAGCACTTACCCTCCTGGCCGTCGGACATCACGTCCTGCTCCCCCTTCTGTACCACCGTCACGTTGCCCAGGGCTCGGCTGAGTCGCAGCACGGACCCATGGCGGTCACTGCTGTCCACAGGGCTGCTGAGCTGCAACACAGGACGGAGGCTCAGACGGGCGGCGCCCACTGTGCTGCAAGGGACAGCCCCGGCCCTCCCT
>NW_006160165.1:5180451-5193813 GCF_000334495.1 Tupaia belangeri chinensis | reverse complement strand
ACACGAGGCACGGACCCTCTCGTCCACTGGCCACCTCTTCATCACGGGCCTCAAACCCTCCCATCTACCTGGCCGCCTCTGACACAGGCCTTAGACCTTCACATCCACCTGGTCGCTCCACTGCGGGTCTTAAACCTCACATCTACCCAGCCGCTTTCTGACGTGGGTCTCAGAATGAACCACCTGGCACCATGCACAGGCTGAGCAGTGCCGGGAGACCCGGGACATGGTCTGCGACAAGTCCTCCCAGTGGCTGCTGCAGGTGCTTGTCCTCCACCCGCCAGGCCAGAGCTAAGAGACCTCAGCCCCAGCTGGCTTTCAAAGGTTTGCAAAAGAGAGACAAGTCTGACTGAGAATCTCACTCGGATCTTCAGCGTGTGCGGACTCATGGTCTCCACGTCGCTTCCTAGTCCTCACAGGCCCTATGAAGTGGATGTCATCATCACCCACAAGATAAAGTGACCTGCCGAAGGAAGGGAGGACCCCAGATCCTCGCCTGCCCCAGCCTGTCAGGCCACCCTTCACTCCCCATCAAAGACGTACACCCAAAGCTGCACCATCAGCTCTAAGAGGTGCGGTCACACCTTAGCGGGTGAGAATCGGCACCTCAGAGGCCGTGTGAAATGCTGGGCAGACTGCAGAGCCATCCCCCAGCCTTCAGGACAGCCCTGTGTCCCGCGGCAGGAGGCCACTGACTCACCACAGCTTCATAGAGTCTGCTGAACTCCATGTGGTTGGGAGTGAGAACGGCCTTCTGGTAGCCCTGGACGAGGGCCGGCTGCTGGGCAACCAGCCACAGGCCATCCTGTGCAGAGAAGGCATGCAGTCACTGGGTGCGCCTGGGGCCTGAGCTGTGTGAGAGGAGAGGAGAGGAGAGGCCGCACTCACCGCGTCGATGACTATGGGGATGTCCCTGGCCTTTGACACCTCCAAAATGTCCTGTGGGAAAAGGAGACACTGAGCAACAACCCTGCCATCACTCAGTAGGGGTCAAGAGGAAACTGAGCAGTCTGAGTGAAATGCAGCATCAGCTCAGAACAAACAGAAAACACCACCAATAAACAGCGGGAGAGACCCAGTCAGTGAACGGCCAGCGCCCACACACGCAGGAACGTTACAAATGGCAGTGGGCTCCGAGGCCAGCCCAGGAGGCCTTCCCCAAGTATTCCCGATTTCCGACAGCTCGTGACCTTCAGGACTTGGAGACAAGAAATCCAAATCCCTGCAAGTCCCCCAAATCATTAATTATTAAGTACTTGTCATAACACTTTAGTCACATGTTTTAGAATAATGAGTGGCCATAACAAGAAATACTGCCCCAGCAGGTTTTGGATCTTTTTTCTTTAATAGAATTACACCAAATCTTGGGGCCAGCAGGTGGCGTGGTGGTTAAGAGCGCTAGACTCCCACGTGGCCAACTGTAGTTCGGGTCCCAGACCTGGCAGTTTGCTTTCTCACTTTCTCTCTCTCTGCTCCTCTCTGGTCAAATTAAAATAATAAAATTAATAAAGTTCAACGAAATAATTTTTTTTTAAATTACACTAAATCTCAAAGCTTTGCTGTTGAAAAACAGTTAGAAACCCAGATCCATCAAGACACACACATGCATGTACACACTCAACACGTGGTTGCTCATCACTCAGCCCATATGTACGACCAGAGCATAGAAAGAGACCTCAGGAAGCTTGTAGGACAATGGAAGTCAAGTCTGAGCTTATTTGGGTGCAAACAGGTTCTGAAATCTATGCATAGTTCTTTCTTTTCATATGCATTTCCTATGAACTTGGTGAAAACCCCTTGTAGACTAAATTAACATGTGATCTCTACCTGGTAAAGACATTTAACAGAAAACATTAGAAGAGAAGATTAAAACAAAATAAATACTATGTAAAGACAAGTTAAAGGTTTTTTTTTTTTTTTGGGGGGGGGGGTTGCTATAGGGCACACGTGCTTGCCCAAAAGACAGAGACCAATAGAAAGACAGAAAGCGAGAAATCACCCCCTGGAGGGTGAGGGATGGCCACGCCACAATCCCTTCTCCTCCATTCTCCTCTCGGGATCTTGGGCACGCATACACACGCACCCGGCGTGTAAGCCATCGGGTCCAGGACTCAAACTGCAGTCGACTACATGGGAGTCTAGTGACGTGGCCACGTCAACTGCTGGTCCCAAGAGGAGTTAAAGTTCTGACAGATAAAGCAACATACATTCAAACTGATCCTGAGAATGAAGTCTGGAATTCCATGAAGCGTGACTCGCTCCCCACACAGCCTCAGCCTGGGTCTTGTGATGAGTGTTCTGGTTGTGGACACGGCTGGTTTTTGCTGTGACGCCGAGGACGAGGACTATGTGAACAAAGTCCCTCCAAGTGAGGGCTGGGGCATGGGTTTCACAGACGCTTGTTTCCTGTGTTAACAATGAACCTTCTCTGCTTGCCCGGCTTTTGGCTTTGCTGCTAAAGCCGATAAAGCTTTTGTCAGTTCGGGTTTCAGATCCATTTCTGGTTTCCAGCTGCAGTATTTGGCAACAATATGCCATCTTCGTCTTTTTTCCCTTTGACAATTTATTTTATTATTGTTTTTTGATTTGACCAGAGAGAGAGAAAGGGAAAGTGAGAAAACAAGCCACCAGGTCCAGGACTCAAACCAAGGCCACCCAGGTGAGTCCAGCACCTTAACTACCATGCCACAGGCTGGCCCCCTCGTATTTTTCTATTCAAGCGGTTACTTGCAGAAATATAGAAATTTTATGTCACTAATAGGAAGAGGCTGAAGAGCGCCTCGGTGCCTCATCAAATGCACTGCAGTGCTCGCAGTCGTGAGGAGGCCGCTGAAGCACCGAGGGACAGGCACACGCCCAGCCAGGACGCTGCTAGGAAGGGGGGCTGCGGCAGCCCAGACTTCTGAGGGCGGGGTGTTCTAGATACAGACAGCTCGGCAAGAAACCCGCTCGCGAACCAGAACCAGGACCTCGTGTTGCTGGGGCGAGAGGCCCCAAGCTGACCCACAGCTCCAGCTCAGCGCTGCCCTCCCGACACCCCTGCAGCTGACCTGCAGTGGCTGAACTGAGCCTGAGACCCTGGCACAAGGCACGCTGGGCCCAGGCCTGCAGACCCCTGAGGAGCACAGTGGGAGGATGGCTTTCTCCTGGCAGAGCTAGCTGCGCTCACAGCAGGCGGGTCACCAGGGGTGGTGTCGGGACAGCCATGGAGATCAGCGGGACAGAAAGGGAGCCCAGAAAGAGACCTTCAACTTGGGGGAACCAGGATACCGGGACAGGTCAGGAGGAAAGAAGACTCAGCCCACAGATGGCCCAGGACAGCGGGACGTCACGTACCAGGAAAGGAAGCCGGGCCTGCGTACGCCACAGTCAGCGCTCATGGGTCAGGCCTGAGCGTGGGCGCTCAAACAGTGCCGCTCCTGAAGGAGACACAGGACTGAACTGGGGTTAGGCAAAACCTCCTGGGTTTTGAGACAAGGGCATGAGACAGGAAAAGGAAACGAGTCCATCAGGATGAGGAGGCTGTGCCACGGACAACGCCAGAGGAAGGGAGAAACACATGCCATCAGATCCCTGCGGGACCTGGCCCCAGAACACGTACGTAAGTACACATATCCACACTCTAGAGCTCGATAGAGACACACTTTCAGACGAGGAAATGATATGAATGGAATGGCCAATAAGCATGGAGAGACTCAACATCTACAGCCCTCGAGGAAAAGGTAGCCCATAGCCACGAGGTACCTTCACCTGCCCAGGACAGCCAGCGACGGGGATGACAGGCAGTCAGTGCCAGCAGCAGGAGCCGGACCCTGCCACACCACAGGGCGTGCACAATGGCACAGGCCACAGCTACCACGCAGCGCACACCGCCCTCCTAGGCCTGCACCCGAGAGGTCGTGCCGGCACAGAATCTTGGGAACAAATGCTCACAGCAGCCCTGTTCAGTCGGCAGGAAGTGGAAAAGGACAGGTGGTGGTGCCATGGCAAAATGCAGCACTGCAGGGCTGACCCACACAGGAAGGTTCCTGGTTCAAGCTGAGGACCTCCCCGAGTCCATGGCACACATGGCCACGATCCATGGCTCGCTGAAGGCTGGGCGTAGACTGCGGCATCAATGCTTTCCTGAGAGGTGCTGTTTCTGGCCCATGGAGGAAATAGAAAATAATCCCTAGAAGGCCTAGGGCCAGCAGATGGCACATGTACAGTTCAAGTTCCAGACTTGAAGGCTTGAAAAATACACTGGGCCCGTGTGCGTGTATGCCCAAAATCCTGGGAGGAGAACAGAAGAAAAGGGACTGTGGCACGGCTATTCCCCCAGGCAGTGTTTACACTTACTCTCCTCTGTCTCCCCTTCTCTGTCTCTAGCACATAGACTAAATAGCAAAAAAGAGAGAGAGGGAGAAAGGAAACCAAGAAAAACCAAAATCCAAAAAACAAAACCCAGAAACAAGCCACTGTCCATCAAGTACGGGACAAAGCAAACGTGGTACGCCCATACAGTGGAGTACTGAACAGCCACGGAAGAGCTGAAGCACTGACGCACCACTGCACAGCGGACTGCTATAATTTCCTAACATGGAGTGATGCTGTGTGAACAACACTGGACACGTTCACACGGCTTGTCCCCAGTAGGCAAACTCATGAGAGGAAAAGCAGAGTACGAGCTGCTGGGGGGCGGGGGGAGCAGAGGGGGCAGGGAGCACAAGCTGATGCAGTCTTCCGGGGTGATGATATTCTAAACCGACTGCGTGGTGGCTGCACACTCTACAAGTCCCTGGGAACCTCTGCACCATCGCCGCACATGTTAACGCAGGTGTTGGGACAAACTACAAACTCCTGAGTGCTTGCTATAGGCTACCTCGGAGATGGCTCTAACAGGGTTGCTTCCAGGACCACAAGAGAATGAGCTCACCAGAGAATCCTGGGAAGTGCCTGCAGGCCTGGGGCTGGGCCGGGGCAGCGAGGGGCAGAGCGTACTGCACCACTGTACGGCTGCAGCTCAGGACGAGCTCAGCACGTGTGCGGGTGGCATGCTGTACTGCACAGGAGGGAACAGACACCATGCAGGGTGGGGACAAGTCTGGTGGGAAGGGCAGCCAGTGTGCGTGCTTGTGCACTCACTGGAGAGACAGAGAGAAATAGAGACAGAAAGTGAGAAATCAACCCCCGGGGGGATGGCCACGTGCTGTTTCTGGCCCATGGAGGAAATAGAAAATAATCCCTAGAAGGCCTAGGGCCAGCAGATGGCACATGTACAGTTCAAGTTCCAGACTTGAAGGCTTGAAAAATACACTGGGCCCGTGTGCGTGTATGCCCAAAATCCTGGGAGGAGAACAGAAGAAAAGGGACTGTGGCACGGCTATTCCCCCAGGCAGTGTTTACACTTACTCTCCTCTGTCTCCCCTTCTCTGTCTCTAGCACATAGACTAAATAGCAAAAAAGAGAGAGAGGGAGAAAGGAAACCAAGAAAAACCAAAATCCAAAAAACAAAACCCAGAAACAAGCCACTGTCCATCAAGTACGGGACAAAGCAAACGTGGTACGCCCATACAGTGGAGTACTGAACAGCCACGGAAGAGCTGAAGCACTGACGCACCACTGCACAGCAGACTGCTATAATTTCCTAACATGGAGTGATGCTGTGTGAACAACACTGGACACGTTCACACGGCTTGTCCCCAGTAGGCAAACTCATGAGAGGAAAAGCAGAGTACGAGCTGCTGGGGGGCGGGGGGAGCAGAGGGGGCAGGGAGCACAAGCTGATGCAGTCTTCCGGGGTGATGATATTCTAAACCGACTGCGTGGTGGCTGCACACTCTACAAGTCCCTGGGAACCTCTGCACCATCGCCGCACATGTTAACGCAGGTGTTGGGACAAACTACAAACTCCTGAGTGCTTGCTATAGGCTACCTCGGAGATGGCTCTAACAGGGTTGCTTCCAGGACCACAAGAGAATGAGCTCACCAGAGAATCCTGGGAAGTGCCTGCAGGCCTGGGGCTGGGCCGGGGCAGCGAGGGGCAGAGCGTACTGCACCACTGTACGGCTGCAGCTCAGGACGAGCTCAGCACGTGTGCGGGTGGCATGCTGTACTGCACAGGAGGGAACAGACACCATGCAGGGTGGGGACAAGTCTGGTGGGAAGGGCAGCCAGTGTGCGTGCTTGTGCACTCACTGGAGAGACAGAGAGAAATAGAGACAGAAAGTGAGAAATCAACCCCCGGGGGGATGGCCACTCCACAATCCCTTCCCCTCTATTCTCCTCTTGGGATTTTAAGCTGTTGGATCTGGAATGCGAACTGCGCTCAACAACTTGGGAGTACAACGACATAACCATTTCGCCATCTGCTGGTCCCAAAACCAACTTTTTTTATTTTACAATGAACTTAAATTCAAAGAAACCTACCAGGAGCAGAGAGTTCAAGTGGGTTTCACCCTCACTTCGCCTGAGTCCCCCGACACATCTGTGCGTTCACGCTGCTGGAATCCCAGGTCTTAGTCTGACGTTCCGGGAGCAGCAGTGGCAGCGACATGCAGGTCTCGCTCACAGCTTGACCTGGAGATGCTATGCCCAGGTGGGGTTCAGAGAACACTTGAGTGCGCAGCTTGATGCAGACCAAGGTCAGACCTGACGCCTGTGTGTCCATGACATGGCTCTGCCCACTGCCTAGGTGCTTCTATGGAGAGCGCGCCAGCCTGGACCCTGGGACTGCCAGCCCAGAGTCAACAGCACACATCAAGTTTGCAAAATATAGAACCAGAATGCTCACCAACATTCACGTGTCCAAGACAACGAAGACATCAAAGGACGAGGGCAGAGGGGGTCTGAGGATGCCTCGGACTCCTCTGTGCCATCACCAGCAAGGTCTGGGCAAGGGCTCTGAGGGGACCACTCTGGCCCCCTGCTGGCAGGAGGACCTCAGGCCCTGTTTCCAAAGACAAACCATCTAGAAAGCAGCTCATCACCAGCGGCTCTTCCATGACCTGCAGAGGCTGTGCCCCTACTGTGTGTAGCACAGCCAACACATTCTGCACCCCAGGGTGCAAAGCAGCACCCAGGGCCAAGCTGACCATGTGGCAGACACCGTCCACAGGCAGGGACTCCCAGGGACTCTTGTCCCTCAAACAAGGCCAGTGGAGGATCTATCACCCCGAAGGACTGGCACTCCCCATGCTAACTCCGTCCCTGGGAACGAGGCTCCCAGAGGCCTTCTCTGCATGAGCTGTCACCTTGAGCTGCCCCCACAGATGACTCCCGAATGCACATGCCCGCTGTCTTCCTGTGGCCTGCCAGGTCTCCACAGAGGCCCGCTTTTCTCTGTACTAGGAATGCTCATTAAAGACAAACTTTCAAATCAAAGGAGTGGGAGACACTCGGGAGAGAGGTGTCTGCAGGAACTGTCTAGTTCTACGGACAAGCAGCCAGCCTAGACCCCAGCTGCCAGGGTGAGATGCCCTCTGAGAGGCCAGCCATGAAGGGATCTCCTAGTAATTTCTAAGTCAAGATATCCTGCTAAACTGCACATGCCACGGCGACTGCTCCTCAGGGACAGTCCATGGCCTCTACTCCGAAGGAAGGGGCCAGATCAGTCCTGGAGGAGGGAGGGAGGTAAACAGACACTTAAGATTTTTTAAAATTTTACTTATTTTTAAAATAATCATTTATTTAATTTTATTTATTAGTATTTTAAAATTTGCTATAGGGCACCAGAGACAGACAGAAAGAAGAAAAGTGAGAAAGCAAGCCATCAGCTCCAGTACTCGAACCGCAGTTGGCCCTGTGAGAGTCTAGCTTCTTAACCACCACGCCACCTGCTGATCCTATTTCTTTTTTTAAAAACAGAGCATGTTCACTCACCAGAGAAAGACAGAAGGAGAGAGAGAAAGTGAGAAAGCAAGCCACCAGGTCCGAGGCTCGAACCACAATTAGCTGTGTGGGAGTCCCCTGCCTTAACCATCATGCCACCTATGGGCCCCGGTATTTATGATTTTTACAAATACTGTTTGTTTGAACAAAGCTGGTACAGACAATGTCCATTTAAAATCCATAACCCAGGCCAAAGAGCACCAATAAAATGAAAAAGAGCAGTGTTCTGTTGTATATGTGCTCTATTGTTTTTTTTTTAAGAATCATTTAACTTTATTTATTTATTTTCAACTTGACCACAGAGGGACCCAGAGAGAGAAAGTGAGAAAGGAATCCACCAAGTCCAGGACTTGAACCATGGTCGGCCATGTGGGAGTCTAGCGCCCTTAACTACCACGCCACCTGCCGGCCCTACACTGTTATAACTACTGAAAATTTTAACTTTTCTGGGATCCTCTGACAAGATTTTTCATCTAAAGCTTCCTCCTCAGTGAA
Source organism: Tupaia belangeri chinensis (assembly GCF_000334495.1). NCBI lineage: Eukaryota > Metazoa > Chordata > Mammalia > Scandentia > Tupaiidae > Tupaia > Tupaia belangeri. Next base: position 5,185,449 of record NW_006160165.1, on the reverse strand, counting down.
CCCGTCCTGGGGTTACGGACTCTCACCGTATCTGTCACCACAGCTCCGACCTCACATTCCTCTTTAGGTCCAGACCCTCAGAGTTAAAAATAGCTTCAAGTTAAAGAAAGGTCATTTTCCACAGTTCATTTCTCTGAAAAACTTCCATCTACCACCGAAGGTCACGGTCCAGGAATGAAGCCGTCACACGCTGAAATTTCAGGGCCAATTCGAAGTCACTGCGAATGCTGGCGCTGGCCGATCTTATCACCACCAGCCTGAAGACGCAGCCCTGAAAACGGCCTCGGTGCACGCGTGTTGTTTAGTGAAGGGAGCTAAGGCTTGATCGCCGAGCTTAGCACGATGAAACCAGCGGTACCGGCGACGAGCACCAGAATTCAAGTGACCAGATGTTGGAGAGACTGGAGCCAGGGTTCAACTCCACTTTGCATACCACATTACAAAAGAACTATACTTAAAAATAAAAAAGGATTGAAGGAAAAGAAAAAAAAGAAAATCGAAACTCCTGAAACCCGCCGCATTTGTTCCCGATAAACTTCAATGGCTCCTTCCTTTTCCGTTCCCAGTTCTTTCGGAGCACGGTTGTCAGCGATTCTCCTACCTTCCCAGAGAGGCCGAGAGAACTCGCTGCCAGTCCGACCGAGTCTCCGCAGGTGTCCTATCACGTTCACGCGGAATGACTCTCTGCTCTCCTGTCCAATGACTTTGCTTTAATGTATTCGTCCTTCTCATCCCCCAAGTCCCCAGTTGAGGGTTTTGCCTCTTGGTCGAACATGGTGACAGCGGCTTCACCCAGGAGTCTCAGCAAAACCTGGCTCTCATTCCCAGCACACCACCACCGCTGGACGACATCCTTAGAGCCAGGACCTCACAACATTCCGAGAACAGCCTTTCCGAAGGGGCCTCACCAGAGGAATGGAGAAGGGGCCCAGGTGCTGCAGCTTGCCCACTGCCTTTCACCTGGACTTTCATTCCATTTCATTCAGAAAGCAAAGCTGAGCAGAGCGGCCGCCAGGTAGCATGGTGGTTAAGGCAGCTGGACTCCCAGGTGGCTGACAGTGGTTCGAGTTCCGGACCTGGCAGCTTGCTTTCTTACTTTCCTTCTCTCTCTGTCTCTCTCTGGTTGACATTAAAAAAAAAAATAAAAAAAGCTGAGCAGAGGCCCTCCTCCCCTGGCCACTGCCCTTACCACCTGAGCCTTTGCCCTGGCCTCCCTCCCCACAGGTCTCAGTGCTCAGTTGCTTTCAAGCCCTCACGGCCTCCCGGAAGCTCAGTATGTACCCAAGTGACAGTGGGTGTGCCCAGGGCCACTGCTACCCTGGGTGCATGCCACAGGGCACACAGCAGTGTGAAGACAGCCAGTGCCCTGAGCATGGAAGAGAGGCGTTCAGTCTGGACTCTGCCCTCATTCTAAGACAGTTCATGACAAACTTTTTAAGTTAGTTCCTTTGGGGGACCAGCAGTTAGCATAATGGCTATGTCCCTGGACTCCCATGTAGTCGACCGCGGTTCGCGTCCCGGATCCGGTAGCTTAAAACTCACGCTGGGCACGTGTGCGTGCGTGCCCAAGATCCCGAGAGGAGAATGGAGGAGAAGGGATTGTGTTGTGCCATCCCCCTGGGGGGTGATTTCTCGCTTTCTGTCTCTGTCTCTCTCTGTCTGGCGAGTGCACGTGCCCTATAGCAAAAACCTCTACCAAAAAAAAAAAAGTTCCTCTGGATCCTGCAAACCAAGTTTCAACCAGCTGAATTACGGCATGAAAGACACACAGAACACCACACAGCGGCATGCCATTTATGCCTGGGAATGCCAGAGAAATGCCTTCGTTCTGACTTCACGGGGGAGGTAACGAGAATTACACACATCGTTAGTATCTTACCGTGACGGTTCTGAGGAGGGCGTCGTCTCTACCTAAGCCAGGCCCAACGACGAGGGCGTGCAGTCGGGGTAGCCACTTCTGCACCTCAAGAGCCGCATTAGGGCTGTCACTACATTAGGAAGAGAAGGGTAAAATGGTTCACTGACATTTTTCGTTTGCTTTTCAAAATGTTTCATTTTTGATTTACAGAAAATAGCAGAAATGGTAGAGAAGGTGCCCACATACTCTTCACTCAGCCCCCGATGTGGGCGCTCTACACACTCACGTCCCGGCCGTCATGCCGAGAAGCTACCACGGGGCGGTGCCACTGCACTACAGATGTTTCTGGACCTCCCAGCTCGCGGTTCTCTCCCTGTTCCAGGGTCCAACCCGGCCCTCACTGCACGGAGGCACCATTCCCTCGGTCCCCTCCAGACACCCGCTGCAGCTGCCTAGGTCTCAGAAGCTCACATACCTTAGACTAAGCCATGACGGCCCATTTCAAAATGACCTTTGCCCTCTAAATTAGCAGTTTCCATCGCGCGCAAGCAGCACTGTTCAAAAAGTTCGTGGAAACTACATTCTAAAAGAACTACACACAGATTTCACATTTTCTGCACCAAAAGCGCCTCATCCCGTAAGTCCATTTTCCCACTGTTTTGAAGTCTGGTCTCCCCAACAAGAGTGCTTCCCCACAGCTCGTCCCGGTCTCTCAGACCACAGGTTAATGGGCTCCTCGCAGCTATCTCCCTTCTGGCAGCGCCCAGACTCTAAGCCCAGCGGGCGGGCGCATGGGAGCTGCCCCAGCGTCAGCACTAAAGCGCTCGGAGGCGGGCAGAGCTGCCATGGCAGGGACGCGGTGGGCAGACTCACAGCACTGGGTGGACGATCAGCTCCGGGCTGTAGGACTTGATCACAAGCGCAGCCTCCCTGGCACAGAAGACATGGGACAAGTCTGCACCCTGAGGAGCAGGCACGAGTCGTCAGAGCGGGCCCTCGGCAGGCAGGACGCAGAGGCACCACTGCTCAGGGGCTCTGCTCCAGACACACTGGCACCGCCACAGCGAACCACAGCTCCACAGCTCAGGTAACTGTACAGGAAAATACCTGGGAAGGGAGTGAGGTGCCACCACCTGGGGCGGCCCCCAGCCACACGCCTCCTAGCCCGCCCGCCCACCCAGGTACCCCAGGGGCTGCAAGGCCCAGAGCAGCCGGGGCACACTGAACGGTCGTCCGTGGGGACATGGCCGCACTCACAGGGAGCTGCGTGTTTCTAAGGCACCAACTGCTCATGCTAGGACTGTAAGAGGATCGTTTGGTGAAGTACAACATGAATAAAACTAATTTTAAAAAACAAACAATTTTCAATTCAAGTTATTTTTGTCACCATGCTGGAAGTCAGTAGACTTAAAGGAGTACCTATTACCTAACACTACTCTAAGATGCTATTTAGATGTCTTTTCTTTTTAAAGAATTATTTATTTTTTTTATCATTTTTTAATTCACCAGAGAGACAGAGAAAGAGGGAAAGTGACAAAGCAAGCTGGCAGGTCCAGGATTTGAACTGTGGTCAGCCAGGTGGGAGTCGAACGCCTTAACCACCACACCACCTGTTGGCCCACTATTTAGATTTCTGTTAGAACACAGTGCTTTAGGCACTGTTACCTTATCCAGTTCTTCCCCAGGAGAACCCCATAAAGAAGGTCTAAGGAAACATACCACTTTGAGAGCCGAGATTGCTGCAAAATACGGGGCTCCAGTGTACCTGCAGAGAAGGACACTCCTGAGCACCAGGCGAGCACCCCGCCAGTAAGTAATCCAAACCAGACAGACTAGAGAGCGGGCGAGCAGGACGTGCAGACGGGAAGCAGCCTGCACGCACTCACCCTAGGAGGCGCCGGTGTGCGCTCACACACAGCTCAGAACTGGACCAGCCCGCCTGTTCCCCGAGTCCCTCCTCCACCTCGGGACAGCCCATGGCTGCAGTCAGTGAGCCGGGGAAGATGGCCCGCAGGCATCTGTCCCAGGGAAGGTGGAGGCCACCACCAGCTCAGAGCAGTCGGGAGTGGGCAGGGTCGCTGAGTGGGAGCCGGGCAGCTGGACAGTCAGCTGAGGCTAGTCGGGCCTCTGGGGATGCACACGAGAGCACACCCGCCCGCCCGCACCCGTGGCGCTGCCCTCTGCCCTGGGCACCAGATGAGCACATCAAACAGTGAAACGTCTTACCGAGGTCAGTACAACTTGGGACAAAGACTGAGCACGCAGAACCAAAGTCAGTCACCCACCACACCACACGCCTTTGGCAAAGCAGGGCCGCCAGCAAGAATCACAGAGCAGGCAGCACGCGCTCACCCGCAGCATAAGGACGGGCCTCGCCAGCCAAGGGGACACGTGGCACGTGCCGACACCCACAGGGCAAGCACAGGGAGTGCCCAGGTGGAAACTGCTGCCCTCCACCACCCCAACACCCTGACCCAACAAAGCCAGGCGCACACGCGGGAGTGGAACACCAGGGTGTAGAGGGAGGGTGACCCGAGCAGATGGGCTGGCCACGCCGAGCCCGCAGGCAGGACTGAGTTCCGACCGCAGTCCAGAGGAACTGCGGGAACCTGGAAACAGAAGTCAGGTGTAAAGATGAAGCTGAAGAATGTTAAAGCTGGGCGGAAGGAAGGAGACAGAACCGCTGGAGAGCAAGGCCCGAGAGCAACAGGTTTCTAGGGAGGCGTCTACGCGAGACAGCTGCACGCGGAGCAGGCCTGGAGAACGCCGTGCCCACGTCCCCGCCACAGCAAACCGAGCGCCGTCACGACCAGGCAGCACGTCCACCTGGGCCCTGGGGTTCGCTCCTGTGTAGCCAAACGGCTGATCGGGGAGGAAGGCTGTGCCCTGTCAGACTAGGTTTGGAAACGGCTACCACGGACGTACAGGTGGACGGCAGGGACAGCAGGAGGCAGAGACTGACTTCGGAGAGCAACACGGGGCACCCGCCACTTACTCCTGGCAGCCTCCAACCACGCCTATCCTTCCATCTTGCCCCTTGTGCTTCGTGGCCGTTAGCGGAGGGATGACGCTCCTCACCAGCTGAAAGGTGTCCTCCATGTCCTGCACCGAATGTGCCTGACGCCACGAAAACGCTCTTC